>NC_142246.1:39597708-40207552 GCF_052056855.1 Sturnus vulgaris | reverse complement strand
GCAATGGCATGAAATGGCATTACATGCTATGGCATGGCATGGCATAGAATGGAATGGAACGGAATGACATGGAATGCAATGACATGGAATGACGTGGAATTGAATGACATGGAATGGAACAGCATGGTAAGGAATGGAATGGAATGGAATGGAATGGATTGGAATGGAATGGAATGGAATGGAATGGAACGGAAAGCAAAGGAATGGAAAGGAATGCAATGGGATTAAAAGGAATGCAATGGAATACAATGGAAAGGCATGGAATGGAATGGAACAGAATGGAATGGAATAGAAAGGAATGGAATGAATCAGTTCGGAATTGAAAAGAGTGCTTTGGATTGGAATGGAATGGAATGGTATGGAATGCGATGGAATGGAAAGGAATGGAATGGATTGGAATGCTATGGAGAGGAATGGCACGGTAAGGAACGTCCTGGAATAGAACGACGTGGAACAGAACGGCATGGAAGGGAATGGAATGGAATGGATTGGAATGGAATGGAATGGAATGGAATGGAATGGAATGGAATGGAATGGAATGGAATGGAATAGAATGATATGGAATGGAATGGAATGGAATGCAATGGAACGGAATGGAATGGAATGGAACGGAACGGAACGGAATGGAATGGAATGGAATGGAATGGAATGGAACGGCATGGAACGGCATGGGATGGAATGGAATGTTATGTGATTGCACCACTTGGCATGGAATGAAATGGAACAGAATAGAATTGCATAAGACGAAGTGGAATAGCATAGAATGGCATCGCATGGCATAGAATGAAATGGAATGGAATGACAGGGAATGAAATGGAATGGCAATGACAGGAATGGATTGGAACGGCTTAGAATGTCATGGAACGGCATGGAAATGAATGTAACAGAACGGAAATGAACAGATCGGAATAGAATGGCATGGAATGGAAAGGAATGGAATGGAATGGAATGGATTGGAATGGAATGGAATGGAATCTAATGGAAAATCGTGAAACAACATGGAATGGAACAACATGGAATGGAACGGCATGGAATGGAATGAAACAGAATGGAAAGGAACAGATCAGAATGGAATGGAATGGAATGGAATGGCATGGAACGTCATTGATCTGCATGGAATGGTATGACATGGAATGGAATGGAATGGAATGGAATGGAATGGAATGGAATGGAATGGAATGGAATGGAACGTCATGGAACAGAATGGCATGGCATGGCATGGCATGGCATGGCATAGCATGGCATGGAATGGCATGGCATGGCATGGACTGGCATGGACTGGCGTGAAAAGGAATGGCATGGCTATGCAACGGGATTGAATCGAAGGGAATGGTATGCCATGGAAATCAATGGAATGGAATGGCATAGCATGGGCTGGCATGCAATGGAACGAAATGGAATGGAATCGTGTGCAATGGAATGGCATGGATTGAAATGTAATGGCATGGCATGGAATGGAATGGGATGTATTGGCATGGCATGCTATGCAATGGCATGGCATGGCATGGCTTTTGATGGCATGGAATCTATTGGATTGGATTGGAATGCCATGGAACCGAATGGAACGGCATTGAATGGAATTGCATGGAATCTAATGCAAAGGCATGGAATGGCATTAAAAGTTATGGCATGGAAAGGAATGGCATGGAATGGAATGGAATGGAATGGAATGGCATGGAACCGAAATGTTTGGAAGGTCATGGCATGGACTGGCGTGGAATGGAGGGGAATGTAGTGGAATGGCGTAAAATGGAATGGACTGGAATGGCATTTCATAGATGGGAATAGAATGCATTGCATGGAATGGAATGGAATGGAATGGAATGGAATGGAATGGAATGGAATGGAATGGAATGGAATGGAATGGAATGGAATGGAATGGAATGGAATGGAATGGAATGGAATGAAATGGTGTGGAATGGAATGGAATGACATGGAATGATATGGAGTGGAAATGCAAGGCAAGGCAAGGAATGGAAAAACATGGAATTGAATGGAATGGAATGGAAAGGAAAGGAATGAAATGGGATTAAAAGGAATGGAATGGAATGGAATGGAATGGAATGGAATGGAATGGAATGGAATGGAATGGAATGGAATGGAATGGCATGGAATGAAATGGAATGGAATGGAATGGAATGGAATGGCATGGAACGTCGTGGAACGGCATGGAGTGGAATGTAACAGAATGGAATGGAATGGTATGGAATGGAATGGAATGGAATGGAATGGAATGGAATGGAACGGCATCGCACAGCATGGAATGAAATGGAATGGAATGGAATGGAATGGAATGGAATGGAATGGAATGGAACGGCATCGCACAGCATGGAATGAAATGGAATGGAATGGCATGGAATGAAATTGAACGGCATTGATTGGAATGGAATACAATTGCTTGGAACCTCAAGAAACAGAATGGAATTGAACGACATGGAATGGAAGGAAATGGCTTTGAATGAAATAGAATGGAAAGGAACAGATTGGAACGGAATGCAATGGAATGACATGAAATGGCATGGAACGACATGCTATGGAATGGAACGACGGGGAACGTAATGAAATTGCATCGAATGTAACGACATGGAAGAGAACGGCATGGAATGGAATTGAATGGAATGGTATGAATCCATACGGAAAGGAAAGGAATACTGTGGAATGGAATGGAATGGAATGGAATGGAATGGCATGGAATGGAATGGAATGGAATAGAATGGAATGGAATGGAATGGAATGGAATGGAATGGAACAGCATTAAATGGAATGGAATGGAATGGAATGGAATGGAGTGGAATGGAATGGAATGGAATGGAATGGAATGGAATGGAATGGAATGGAATGGAATGGAATGGAATGGAATGGAATGTCATGGATTGGAATGAAATTGAACGGTATTGACTATAATGGAATGCAATGGATTTGAACCTCATGAAACGGCCTGGAATGGAAGGAGATGGAATGGAAAGGCTTGGAAAGGAATGAAACAGAATGGAAAGGAACAGATTGGAATGGAATGGAGTGGAATGGCATGAAATGACATGGAACGGCATTCAATGGAATTGAAAGGCATGTAATGCAAAAGAATGGCATGGAATGTAACATCATGGAATGTAACGGTATGCAATGGAATGGAATGGAATGGAATGGAATGGAATGGAATGGAATGGAATGGAATGGAATGAAATGGAATGGAGTGGCATGGAATGGAATGGAATGAAATGGAATGGAATGGAATGGAATGCAATACAATGCAATAGAATGCAAAGAAACGGAATGGAATGAAATGGAATGGAATGGAATGGAATGGAATGGAATGGAATGGAATGGAATGGAATGGAAAGGAATGGAATGGCATGGAATGGAATGGCACGGCATGGAACGGCGTGGAACAACATGGAATTTAACGGCATGGAATGGAATGGAAGGGAATGGAATGGAATGGAACTACAGTGGATGGAATGGAATATCATTTAATTGCATCTCGTGGCATGGAATGAAATGGAATAGAATGGAATTGCATAGTATGGAGTGGAATAGCATAGAATGGCATCGCCTGGCAGGGAATGAAATGGAATGGAATGGCATGGAATGAAATAGAACGGCATTGACTGCAGTGGATTGGAACGGCTTTGAACCTCATGGAACGGCATGGAAAGGAATGAAAGAGAACCGAAAGGAACATATGGGAATAGAATCAAATGGAATGGAATGGAATGGCGTGGCATGGACTGCCGTAGAATGGAGTGGAATGGAGAGGAATGGAATGGTTTGACTTGGAATGGCGTGGAATGAAAGGGAAAGAAATAGAACGACACAGAATGGAACAGAACTGAATACATGCCATGGAATGGAATTGCATGGAATGGCATGGAATGGCATGGAATGGAACGACATGGAATGGTATGGTATGGAATGGAATGGAATGGAATGCAATGGAATGGAATGGAATGGAATGGAATGGAATGGAATGGAATGGCATCGCAGGGCATGGAATGAAATGGAATGGAATGGCATGGAATGAAATTGAACGGCATTGACTGTAATGGAATGCAATGGATTTGAACCTCATGAAACGGCCTGGAATGGAAGGAGATGGAATGGAACGGCATGGAAAGGAATGAAAGAGAATGGAAAGGAACAGATTGGAATGGAATGGAGTGGAATGGCATGAAATGACATGGAACGGCATGTAATGCAAAGGAATGGAATGGAATGTAACGTCATGGAATGCAACGGTATGGCATGAAATAGAATGGAATGGAATGGAATGGAATGGAATGGAATGGAATGGAATGGAATGGAATGGAATGGAATGGAATGGAATGGAATGGGATGGGATGGGATGGAAAGGCATGGCATGCTATGGAATGACATGCCACGGCATGGATTATCCTGGTATGGAAACCATTGGATGGGATTGGATTGTGCCGGAAGGACATGGAACCGAATGGAACGACAATAAATGTAATTGCATGGAATCTAATGCAATGGCATGAAATGGCATTACATGCTATGGCATGGCATGGAATAGAATGGAATGGAATGGAATGACATGGAATGGAATGACATGGAATGACGTGGAATTGAATGACATGGAATGGAACAGCATGGCAAGGAATGGAATGGAATGGAATGGAATGGATTGGAATGGAATGGAATGGAATGGAATGGAATGGAATGGAATGGAATGGAATGGAATGGAACGGAAAGGAACGGAAAGGAAAGGAATGGAAAGGAATGCAATGGGATTAAAAGGAATGCAATGGAATACAATGGAAAGGCATGGAATGGAATGGAATAGAATGGAATGGAATGGAATGGAATGGAATGGAATGGAATGGAATGGAATGGAATGGAATGGAATGGAAAGGAATGGAATGGCATGGAATGGAATGGCACGGCATGGAACGGTTTGGAACAACATGGAATTTTACGGCATGGAATGGAATGGAAGGGAATGGAATGGAATGGAACTGCAGTGGATGGAATGGAATATCATTTAATTGCATCTCGTGGCATGGAATGAAATGGAATAGAATGGAATTGCATAGTATGGAGTGGAATAGCATAGAATGGCATCGCCTGGCAGGGAATGAAATGGAATGGAATGGCATGGAATGAAATAGAACGGAATTGACTGCAACAGTTTGGAAAGGCTTGGAACCTCATAGAACGGCATGGAAAGGAATAAAATAGAACGGAAAGGAACAGATCGGAATGGAATGGAATGGAATGGAATGGAATGGAATGGAATGGAATGGAATGGAATGGAATGGAATGGAATGGAATGGAATGGAATGGAACTGCGTAGGATGAAAGGGAATAGCATGGAATGGCATCACATGTCATGGAATGAAATGGAATGGAATGGAAACGAATAGAATGGAATGGAACGGAACGGAATGGAATGGAATGGCATGGAATGAAATTGAACGGCATTGATTGGAATGGAATACAATTGCTTGGAACCTCCAGAAATGGAATGGAATTGAACGACATGGAATGGAAGGAAATGGCTTTGAATGAAATAGAATGGAAAGGAACAGATTGGAACGGAATGCAATGGAATGACATGAAATGGCATGGAACGACATGCTATGGAATGGAACGACGGGGAACGTAATGAAATTGCATCGAATGTAACGACATGGAAGAGAACGACATGGAATGGAATTGAATGGAATGGTATGAATCCATACGGAAAGAAAAGGAATACTGTGGAATGGAATGGAATGGAATGGAATGGAATGGAATGGAATGGAATGGAATGGAATGGAATGGAATGGAATGGAATGGAATGGAATGGAATGGAATGGCATGGCATGGCATGGCATGGAATGGAATGGAATGGAATGGAATGGAATGGAATGGAATGGAATGGATTGGAATGAAATTGAACGGTATTGACTATAATGGAATGCAATGGATTTGAACCTCATGAAACGGCCTGGAATGGAAGGAGATGGAATGGAAAGGCTTGGAAAGGAATGAAACAGAATGGAAAGGAACAGATTGGAATGGAATGGAGTGGAATGGCATGAAATGACATGGAACGGCATTCAATGGAATTGAAAGGCATGTAATGCAAAGGAATGGCATGGAATGTAACGTCATGGAATGTAACGGTATGGAATGGAATGGAATGGAATGGAATGAAATGGAATGGAGTGGCATGGAATTGAATGGAATGGAATGGAATGGAATGCAATAGAATGCAATAGAATGCAAAGAAACGGAATGGAATGAAATGGAATGGAATGGAATGGAAAGGAATGGAATGGCATGGAATGGAATGGCACGGCATGGAACGGTGTGGAACAACATGGAATTTAACGGCATGGAATGGAATGGAAGGGAATGGAATGGAATGGAACTACAGTGGATGGAATGAAATATCATTTAATTGCATCTCGTGGCATGGAATGAAATGGAATAGAATGGAATTGCATTGTATGGAGTGGAATAGCATAGAATGGCATCGCCTGGCATGGAATGAAATGGAATGGAATGGCATGGAATGAAATAGAACGGCATTGACTGCAGTGGATTGGAACGGCTTTGAACCTCATGGAACGGCATGGAAAGGAATGAAAGAGAACCGAAAGGAACATATGGGAATAGAATCAAATGGAATGGAATGGAATGGCGTGGCATGGACTGCCGTAGAATGGAGTGGAATGGAGAGGAATGGAATGGTTTGACTTGGAATGGCGTGGAATGAAAGGGAAAGAAATAGAACGACACTGAATGGAACAGATCTGAATACATGGCATGGAATGGAATTGAATGGAATGGCATGGAATGGCATGGAATGGAACGACATGGAATGGTATGGTATGGTATGGTATGGTATGGAATGGAATGGAATGGAATGAAATGAAATGGAATGGAGTGGAATGGAATGGAATGGAATGGAATGGAATGGAATGGAATGGAATGGAATGGAATGGAATGGAAAGGAATGGAATGCATGGAATGGAATGGCACGGCATGGAACGGTGTGGAAGAACATGGAATTTAACGGCATGGAATGGAATGGAAGGTAATGGAATGGAATGGAACTGCATTGGATGGAATGGAATATCATTTAATTGCATCTCGTGGCATGGAGTGAAATGGAATAGAATGGAATTGCATAGTATGGAGTGGAATAGCATAGAATGGCATCGCCTGCCATGGAATGAAATGGAATGGAATGGCATGGAATGAAATAGAACGGCATTGACTGCAGTGGATTGGAACGGCTTTGAACCTCATGGAACGGCATGGAAAGGAATGAAAGAGAACCGAAAGGAACATATGGGAATAGAATCAAATGGAATGGAATGGAATGGCGTGGCATGGACTGCCGTAGAATGGAGTGGAATGGAATGGTTTGACTTGGAATGGCGTGGAATGAAAGGGAAAGAAATAGAACGACACTGAATGGAACAGAACTGAATACATGCCATCGAATGGAATTGAATGGAACGGCATGGAATGGCATGGAATGGAACGACATGGAATGCTATGGCATGGTATGGAATGGAATGGAATGGAATGGAATGGAATGGAATGGAATGGAATGGAATGGAATGGAATGGCATCGCAGGGCATGGAATGAAATGGAATGGAATGGCATGGAATGAAATTGAACGGCATTGACTGTAATGGAATGCAATGGATTTGAACCTCATGAAACGGCCTGGAATGGAAGGAGATGGAATGGAACGGCATGGAAAGGAATGAAAGAGAATGGAAAGGAACAGATTGGAATGGAATGGAGTGGAATGGCATGAAATGACATGGAACGGCATGTAATGCAAAGGAATGGAATGGAATGTAACGTCATGGAATGCAACGGTATGGCATGAAATAGAATGGAATGGAATGGAATGGAATGGAATGGAATGGAATGGAATGGAATGGAATGGAATGGAATGGAATGGAGTGGAATGGAATGCATTGGAATGGAATGGGATGGGATGGGATGGAAAGGCATGGCATGCTATGGAATGACATGCCACAGCATGGATTATCCTGGTTTAGAATCCATTGGATTGGATTGGATTGTGCCGGAAGGGCATGGAACCGAATAGAACGGCATTAAATGGAATTGCATGGAATCTAATGCAATGGCATGCAATGGCATTACATGCTATGGCATGGCATGGCATAGAATGGAATGGAATGGAATGACATGGAATGACATGGAATGACATGGAATGGAAAGACATGGAATGACGTGGAATTGAATGACATGGAATGGAACAGCATGGGAAGGAATGGAAAGGAATGCAATGGGATTAAAAGGAATGCAATGGAATACAATGGAAAGGCATGGAATGGAATGGAATGGAATGGAATGGAATGGATCGGTTTGGAAATGAAAAGAGTGGTTTGGAATGGAATGGAATGGAATGGAATGGTATGGAATGTGATGGAATGGAATGGAATGGAATGGAATGGAATGGAATGGAATGGAGTGGAATGGAATGGAATGGAATGGAATGGAATGGAATGGAATGGAATGGGACTGCGTAGGGTGTAGGGGAATAGCATGGAATGGCATCACATGTCATGGAATGAAATGGAACGGAATGGAAACGAAAGGAATGGAATGGAACGCAACGGAATGGAATGGAATGGCATGGAATGAAATTGAACGGCATTGATTGGAATGGAATACAATTGCTTGGAACCTCCAGAAATGGAATGGAATTGAACGACTTGGAATGGAAGGAAATGGCTTGGAATGAAATAGAATGGAAAGGAACAGATTGGAAAGGAATGCAATGGAATGACATGAAATGGCGTGGAACGACATGCTATGGAATGGAACGACGGGGAACGTAATGGAATTGCATCGAATATAACGACATGGAAGGGAACGGCATGGAATGGAATTGAATGGAATAGTATGAATCCATACGGAAAGGAAAGGAATACTGTGGAATGGAATGGAATGGAATGGCATGGAATGGAATGGAATGGAATGGAATGGAATGGAATGGAACAGCATGGGATGTAAAATGGAATGGAATGGAATGGAATGGAATGGAATGAAACCCATTGGAATGGAATCGAGCCTCATGGAACATCATGCAACGTCAAGGAAAGGAATGACATGGAATGGAACAGCATTAAATGGAATGGAATGGAATGGAATGGAATGGAATGGAATGGAATGGAATGGAATGGAATGGAATGTCACGGATTGGAATGAAATTGAACGGTATTGACTGTAATGGAATGCAATGGATTTGAACCTCATGAAACGGCCTGGAATGGAAGGAGATGGAATGGAACGGCATGGAAAGGAATGAAAGAGAATGGAAAGGAACAGATTGGAATGGAATGGAGTGGAATGGCATGAAATGACATGGAACGGCATGTAATGCAAAGGAATGGAATGGAATGTAACGTCATGGAATGCAACGGTATGGCATGAAATAGAATGGAATGGCATGGAATGGAATGGAATGGAATGGAATGGAATGGAACAGCATGGGATGTAAAATGGAATGGAATGGAATGGAATGGAATGGAATGGAATGGAATGAAATCCATTGGAATGGAATCGAGCCTCATGGAACATCATGCAACGTCAAGGAAAGGAATGACATGGAATGGAACAGCATTAAATGGAATGGAATGGAATGGAATGGAATGGAATGGAATGGAATGGAATGGAATGGAATGGAATGGAAAGGAATGGAATGGCATGGAATGGAATGGCACGGCATGGAACGGTGTGGAAGAACATGGAATTTAACGGCATGGAATGGAATGGAAGGTAATGGAATGGAATGGAACTGCATTGGATGGAATGGAATATCATTTAATTGCATCTCGTGGCATGGAATGAAATGGAATAGAATGGAATTGCATAGTATGGAGTGGAATAGCATAGAATGGCATCGCCTGCCATGGAATGAAATGGAATGGAATGGCATGGAATGAAATAGAACGGCATTGACTGCAGTGGATTGGAACGGCTTTGAACCTCATGGAACGGCATGGAAAGGAATGAAAGAGAACCGAAAGGAACATATCGGAATAGAATCAAATGGAATGGAATGGAATGGCGTGGCATGGACTGCCGTAGAATGGAGTGGAATGGAGAGGAATGGAATGGTTTGACTTGGAATGGCGTGGAATGAAAGGGAAAGAAATAGAACGACACTGAATGGAACAGATCTGAATACATGGCATGGAATGGAATTGAATGGAATGGCATGGAATGGCATGGAATGGAACGACATGGAATGGTATGGTATGGTATGGTATGGTATGGAATGGAATGGAATGGAATGAAATGAAATGGAAAGGAGTGGAATGGAATGGAATGGAATGGAATGGAATGGAATGGAATGGAATGGAATGGAAAGGAATGGAATGGCATGGAATGGAATGGCACGGCATGGAACGGTGTGGAAGAACATGGAATTTAACGGCATGGAATGGAATGGAAGGTAATGGAATGGAATGGAACTGCATTGGATGGAATGGAATATCATTTAATTGCATCTCGTGGCATGGAATGAAATGGAATAGAATGGAATTGCATAGTATGGAGTGGAATAGCATAGAATGGCATCGCCTGGCATGGAATGAAATGGAATGGAATGGCATGGAATGAAATAGAACGGCATTGACTGCAGTGGATTGGAACGGCTTTGAACCTCATGGAACGGCATGGAAAGGAATGAAAGAGAACCGAAAGGAACATATGGGAATAGAATCAAATGGAATGGAATGGAATGGCGTGGCATGGACTGCCGTAGAATGGAGTGGAATGGAATGGTTTGACTTGGAATGGCGTGGAATGAAAGGGAAAGAAATAGAACGACACTGAATGGAACAGAACTGAATACATGCCATCGAATGGAATTGAATGGAACGGCATGGAATGGCATGGAATGGAACGACATGGAATGCTATGGCATGGTATGGAATGGAATGGAATGGAATGGAATGGAATGGAATGGAATGGCATCGCAGGGCATGGAATGAAATGGAATGGAATGGCATGGAATGAAATTGAACGGCATTGACTGTAATGGAATGCAATGGATTTGAACCTCATGAAACGGCCTGGAATGGAAGGAGATGGAATGGAACGGCATGGAAAGGAATGAAAGAGAATGGAAAGGAACAGATTGGAATGGAATGGAGTGGAATGGCATGAAATGACATGGAACGGCATGTAATGCAAAGGAATGGAATGGAATGTAACGTCATGGAATGCAACGGTATGGCATGAAATAGAATGGAATGGAATGGAATGGAATGGAATGGAATGGAATGGAATGGAGTGGAATGGAATGCATTGGAATGGAATGGGATGGGATGGGATGGAAAGGCATGGCATGCTATGGAATGACATGCCACAGCATGGATTATCCTGGTTTAGAATCCATTGGATTGGATTGGATTGTGCCGGAAGGGCATGGAACCGAATAGAACGGCATTAAATGGAATTGCATGGAATCTAATGCAATGGCATGCAATGGCATTACATGCTATGGCATGGCATGGCATAGAATGGAATGGAATGGAATGACATGGAATGACATGGAATGACATGGAATGGAAAGACATGGAATGACGTGGAATTGAATGACATGGAATGGAACAGCATGGCAAGGAATGGAAAGGAATGCAATGGGATTAAAAGGAATGCAATGGAATACAATGGAAAGGCATGGAATGGAATGGAATGGAATGGAATGGATCGGTTCGGAAATGAAAAGAGTGGTTTGGAATGGAATGCAATGGAATGGAATGGAATGGTATGGAATGTGATGGAATGGAATGGAATGGAATGGAATGGAATGGAATGGAATGGAATGCAATGGAATGGAATGGAGTGGAATGGAATGGAATGGAATGGAATGGAATGGAATGGGACTGCGTAGGGTGTAGGGGAATAGCATGGAATGGCATCACATGTCATGGAATGAAATGGAACGGAATGGAAACGAAAGGAATGGAATGGAACGCAACGGAATGGAATGGAATGGCATGGAATGAAATTGAACGGCATTGATTGGAATGGAATACAATTGCTTGGAACCTCCAGAAATGGAATGGAATTGAACGACTTGGAATGGAAGGAAATGGCTTGGAATGAAATAGAATGGAAAGGAACAGATTGGAAAGGAATGCAATGGAATGACATGAAATGGCGTGGAACGACATGCTATGGAATGGAACGACGGGGAACGTAATGGAATTGCATCGAATATAACGACATGGAAGGGAACGGCATGGAATGGAATTGAATGGAATAGTATGAATCCATACGGAAAGGAAAGGAATACTGTGGAATGGAATGGAATGGAATGGCATGGAATGGAATGGAATGGAATGGAATGGAATGGAATGGAATGGAATGGAATGGAACAGCATGGGATGTAAAATGGAATGGAATGGAATGGAATGGAATGGAATGGAATGGAATGGAATGGAATGGAATGGAATGAAACCCATTGGAATGGAATCGAGCCTCATGGAACATCATGCAACGTCAAGGAAAGGAATGACATGGAATGGAACAGCATTAAATGGAATGGAATGGAATGGAATGGAATGGAATGGAATGGAATGGAATGGAATGTCACGGATTGGAATGAAATTGAACGGTATTGACTGTAATGGAATGCAATGGATTTGAACCTCATGAAACGGCCTGGAATGGAAGGAGATGGAATGGAACGGCATGGAAAGGAATGAAAGAGAATGGAAAGGAACAGATTGGAATGGAATGGAGTGGAATGGCATGAAATGACATGGAACGGCATGTAATGCAAAGGAATGGAATGGAATGTAACGTCATGGAATGCAACGGTATGGCATGAAATAGAATGGAATGGCATGGAATGGAATGGAATGGAATGGAATGGAACAGCATGGGATGTAAAATGGAATGGAATGGAATGGAATGGAATGGAATGGAATGGAATGGAATGGAATGAAATCCATTGGAATGGAATCGAGCCTCATGGAACATCATGCAACGTCAAGGAAAGGAATGACATGGAATGGAACAGCATTAAATGGAATGGAATGGAATGGAATGGAATGGAATGGAATGGAATGGAATGGAATGGAATGTCACGGATTGGAATGAAATTGAACGGTATTGACTGTAATGGAATGCAATGGATTTGAACCTCATGAAACGGCCTGGAATGGAAGGAGATGGAATGGAAAGGCTTGGAAAGGAATGAAACAGAATGGAAAGGAACAGATTGGAATGGAATGGAGTGGAATGGCATGAAATGACATGGAACGGCATGCAATGGAATTGAAAGGCATGTAATGCAAAGGAATGGCATGGAATGTAACGTCATGGAATGTAACGGTATGGAATGGAATGGAATGGAATGGAATGGAATGGAATGGAATGGAATGGAAAGGATTGGAATGGAATGGAATGGAATGGAATGGAATCAAATGGAATCAAATGGAATCAAATGGAATGGAGTGGCATGGAATGGAATGGAATGGAATGGAATGGAATGGAATGCAATAGAATGCAATAGAATGCAATAGAATGCAATAGAATGCAAAGAAACGGAATGGAATGAAATGGAATGGAATGGCATGGAAAGGAATGGAATGGCATTTAATGGAATGTCACGGCATGGAACGGTGTGGAACAACATGGAATTTAACGGCATGGAATGGAATGGAAGGGAATGGAATGGACTGGAAGTGCATGGGATGGAATGGAATATCATTTAATTGCATCTCGTGGCATGGAATGAAAGGGAATAGAATGGAATTGCATAGTATGGAGTGGAATAGCATAGAATGGCATCGCCTGGCATGGAATGGAATGAAATGGAATGGCATGGAATGAAATAGAACGGCATTGACTGCAGTGGATTGGAACGGCTTTGAACCTCATGGAACGGCATGGAAAGGAATGAAAGAGAACTGAAAGGAACATATCGGAATGGAATGGAATGGAATGGAACGAAAAGGAACGGAATGAAATAGAATGGAATGTCATGGAATGTCATGGCATGAAATGGAATGGAATGGGAAGAAATGGAACGCCATAGAATGGAATGGAACCGCATGGAACATCATGGAACTTGAAGGAATGGATTGAAACGGAATACAACAGCATTAAATGGAACGGAAGGGAATGGAAATGAATGAAATTCACAGGAGTTGAATGGCATGGAACCGAACGGAGCGGAATGGAATGGAACGGCATGGAACGGCATGGAATGGAACGACATGGAACAGGACGGCGTGGAAGGGCATGGTATGGAATGGAACGGCATGGAATGGAATGGCGTGGCATGGACTGCCGTAGAATGGAGTGGAATGGAGAGGAATGGAATGGTTTGACTTGGAATGGCGTGGAATGAAAGGGAAAGAAATAGAACGACACTGAATGGAACAGAACTGAATACATGGCATGGAATGGAATTGAATGGAACGGCATGGAATGGCATGGAATGGAACGACATGGAATGGTATGGTATGGTATGGTATGGTATGGTATGGTATGGAATGGAATGGAATGGAATGGAATGGAATGGAATGGAATGGAATGGAATGGAATGGCATCGCAGGGCATGGAATGAAATGGAATGGAATGGCATGGAATGAAATTGAACGGCATTGACTGTAATGGAATGCAATGGATTTGAACCTCATGAAACGGCCTGGAATGGAAGGAGATGGAATGGAACGGCATGGAAAGGAATGAAAGAGAATGGAAAGGAACAGATTGGAATGGAATGGAGTGGAATGGCATGAAATGACATGGAACGGCATGTAATGCAAAGGAATGGAATGGAATGTAACGTCATGGAATGCAACGGTATGGCATGAAATAGAATGGAATGGAATGGAATGGAATGGAATGGAATGGAATGGAATGGAATGGAATGGAGTGGAATGGAATGCATTGGAATGGAATGGGATGGGATGGGATGGGATGGGATGGAAAGGCATGGCATGCTATGGAATGACATGCCACAGCATGGATTATCCTGGTTTAGAATCCATTGGATTGGATTGGATTGTGCCGGAAGGGCATGGAACCGAATAGAACGGCATTAAATGGAATTGCATGGAATCTAATGCAATGGCATGCAATGGCATTACATGCTATGGCATGGCATGGCATAGAATGGAATGGAATGGAATGACATGGAATGACATGGAATGACATGGAATGGAAAGACATGGAATGACGTGGAATTGAATGACATGGAATGGAACAGCATGGCAAGGAATGGAAAGGAATGCAATGGGATTAAAAGGAATGCAATGGAATACAATGGAAAGGCATGGAATGGAATGGAATGGAATGGAATGGAATGGAATGGAATGGAATGGAATGGAATGAATCGGTTCGGAAATGAAAAGAGTGGTTTGGAATGGAATGGAATGGAATGGAATGGTATGGAATGTGATGGAATGGAAAGGAATGGAAAGGAATGGAATGGAAAGGAAAGGCATGGAATGGAATGGAATGGAATGGAATGGAATGGAATGGAATGGAATGGCTTGGCCTGGATTGAAATGGAATGGAATGGAATGGAATGGAATGGAATGGAATGGAATGGAATGGAATGGAATGGAATGGAATGGAATGGCATGGAATGAAATGGAATGGAATGGCATGGAATGAAATTGAACAGGAATGACTGGAATGGAATGCAATGGATTGGAACCTCATGGAACGGCATGGAATGGAAGGACATGGAATGGAACGGCATTGAATGGAACGAAATGGAATTGCATAGAAAGTTATGACATGGAATGGAATGGCATGGAATGGCATGGAATGGAATGGAATGGAATGGAATGGAATGGAATGGAATGGAATGGAATGACATGGAATGACATGGAATGACATGGAATGACATGGAATGACATGGAATGACATGGAATGGAATGGAATGAAACGGCATGGAACGACATGGAATTTAACGGCATGGAATCGAATGGAAAAGAATGGAACGTAATGGAACTGCATTGGATGGAATGGAATATCAGGTAATTGCATCACGTGGCATGAAATGAAATGGAATAGAATGTTATTGCATAGGACGGAGTGGAATAGCATGGAATGAAATGGAATGGAATTAAATGGAATTAAATGGAACGGCACTAAATGCAATGGAATGGAACGGCTTTGAACCTCGTGAAACAGCATGGAAAGGAATGAACCAGAACGTAAAGGAACAGTTCGGATTGGAATGGAATGGAATGGAATGGAATGGAATGGAATGGAATGGAATGCAACCGCATGGAACATCATGGAACGTCGATGAATGAAATGACAGGGAATGGAATAGCATTAAATGGAACGGAATGGAATGGAAAGAAATTCAATGGAATGGAAGGTCATGGAATGGAATGGAACCGCATGGAATGACATGGAACAGAATGGAATGGAATGGAATGGAATGGAATGGAATGGAATGGAATGGAATGGAATGGAACGGTACACCACGGCACGGCACAGCACAGCACGGCATGGCATGGCATGGCATGGCGTGGACTGACATGGAATTGAGTGGAATGGAGTGGAATAGTGATGGCATGGAATGGCATGGAATGTAATGGATATGTATGGAATGGAAGGGAACGACATGGAACAGAACGGCATGGAATGGAATGGAATGGAATGGAATGGAATGGAATGGAATGGAATGGAATGGAATGGAATGGAATGGAATGGAATGGAATGGAATGGAATGGAATGAAATGGAATGGAATGGTATGGCATAGCACGGCATGGCATGGACTGGCGTGGAAAGGAATGGAATGCTATGGAACGGGATGGAATCAAAGGGAATGGTATGCCATGGAACTGAATGGAATGGAATGGAATGGAATGGCATAGCATGGACTGGCATGCAATGGAGCGAAATCGAATGGAATCGTGTGCAATGGAATGGCATGGATTGAACTTGACTGGAATGGCATGACATGGAATGGATTGGAATGGAATGGGATGGATTGGCATGGCATGCTATGCAATGGCATGGCATGGCATGGCTTGTCATGGCATGGAATCTATTGGATTGGATTGGAATGCCATGGAACCGAATGGAACGGCATTGAATGGAATTGCATGGAATCTAATGCAAAGGCATGGAATGGCATTACAAGTTAAGGCATGGCATGGAATGGAATGGCATGGAACCGAATTGTTTGGAAGGTCATGGCATGGACTGGCGTGGAATGGAGTGGAATGTAGTGGAATGGTGTGAAATGTAATGGAATGGAATGGCATTTCATGAATGGGAATAGAATGGTTTGCATGAAATGGAACGGCATGGAATGGAATTGAATAGCCTGGAATGGAATGACATGGAATGACATGGAATGGAATGGAAAGCCATGGAATGGAAGAGAATGCAACAGCATGGAATGAAATGGAATCCATTGGAATGGAATGGAGGCGCATGGAACATTATGGAACATCAAGGAATGAATCGACATGGAATGTAACAGCATTAAATGGTAGGGAATGGAATGGTTTGGAAGGAATTTCAGAGGAATGGAATGGAATGGAATGGAATGGAATGACACGGAATGGAATGACACGGAATGGAATGGAGTGGAATGGAATGGAATGGAATGACATAGAATGGAATGGAGTGGAATGGAATGGAATGGAATGACATAGAATGGAATGGAATGGACTGTCATGGAATGGAAGAGAATGGAATGGCATGGAAAGAAATGGAACACATTGGAATGGAATGGAGGTGCATGGAATATCATGGAACTTCAAGGAATGTAATGACATGGAATGTAACAGTCTTAAATGGAGCGGAATGGAATGGGATGGAAGTAATTTCAGAGGAATGGAATGGAATGGAATGGAATGGAATGGAATGGAATGGAATGGAATGGAATGGAATGGAATGGAATGGAATGGCAGGAATGAAATTGAACGCAATGGAATCGAAAGGGACCCCATCGAACCTCATGGAACGTTGAGGAATGGAATGATATGGAATGGAATAGCATTAAATAGAACTGAATGGAATGGAATGGAATTCGATGGAATGGAATGTCATGGAATGGAATGGAATGAAATTCTATGGAATAGAATGGCATGAAAATGAACGGAATGGAATGTCATGGAATGGCATGGCATGGCACGGCATGGCATGGCATGGAATGGAATGGCATGGCATGGAATGGAATGGCATGGAATGGAATGGCAAGGAATGCAATGGCATGGCATGGAATTGCATGGAATATCATGGATCGGTATGGAATGGAAGGGATGAAAATGGAAAGGAATGGAATGGAAAGGAACTTAATGACATGGCATGGAATAGAATGGTATGGAATGGAATGGAATGGAATGGAACGGAATGGAACAGCAAAATATGGAACGGAATAGCATTGAATGGCATGACATGGCATGAAATGGAATGGAATTGAATGGTATGGAACGTCATTTAAATGTATGGAATGGAATGACATGGATTGCAATGGAATGGAATGGAATGCAACAGAATGGAAAGGAACGGAATGGAATGGAATGGAATGGAATGGAATGGAATGGAATGGAATGGAATGGAATGGAATGGCAGGAATGAAATGGAATGCGAAGGAATGGAATGGAACCACATAGAACATCATGGATCCTCAATGAATGGAATGACAGGGAATGGAATAGCATTAAATGGAACAGAATGGAATGGAAAGAAACTCAATGGAAATGAAGATCATGGAATGACATGGAATGGAATGGAATGGAATGGAATGGAATGGAATGGAATGGAACGGAATGGAATGGAATGGAATGGAATGGAAAGGAATGACATGGAATGGAATGGAAAGGAATGGCATGGCATGGCATGGCATGGCATGGCATGGCATGTCATGGCACGGCTTGGCATGGAATGAAATGGAATGGAATGGCATGGATTGGAATATCATGGCGTGGATTGGCATGGAATGGAGTGGAATGACGATGAATACAATGGCATGGTATGGAATGGCATGGAATGTATTGGATATGTATGGAATGGAAGGGAACGAAATGGAACGGAACGGAATGGAAGGGAACTGAATGACATGGCATGTAATGGAATGGAATTCAATGGATTGGAATTTAATGGAATGGAATGGAATGGAATGGAATGGAATGGAATGGAATGGAATGGAATGGAATGGAATGGAACGGAATAGCATGGCATGGCATGGCATGGACTGGCATGGACTTGTGTGAAAAGGAATGGAATGCTATGCAACGGGATTAAATCGAAGGGAATGGTATGCCATGGAAATCAATGGAATGGAATGGCATAGCATGGACTGGCATGCAATGGAACGAAATGGAATGGAATCGTGTGCAATGGAATGGCATGGATTCAAATGTAATGGTATGGCATGGAATGGAATGGGATGGATTGGCATGGCATGGCATGCTATGCACTGGCATGGCATGGCATGGCTTGTCATGGCATGGAATCTATTGGATTGTATTGGAATGCCATGGAACCGAATGGAACGGCATTGAATGGAATTGCATGGAATCTAATGCAAAGGCATGGAATGGCATTACGAGTTATGGCATGGAATGGAATGGAATGGCACGGATCCGAATTCTTTGGAAGGTCATGGCATGGACTGGCGTGGAATGGAGGGGAATGTAGTGGAATGGCGTAAAATGGAATGGACTGGAACGGCATTTCATGGATGGGAATAGAATGCATTGCATTGCATGGAATGGAATGGAATGGAATGGAATGGAATGGAAATGCAAAGCAAGGCATGGAATGGAAAAACATGGAATGGAATGGAATAGAATGGAATGGAATGGAATGGAATGGAATGGAATGGAATGGAATGGAATGGAATGGAATGGAATGGAATCAAATGGAATGGAGTGGCATGGAATGGAATGGAATGGAATGGAATGCAATGGGATTAAAAGGAATGCAATGGAATACAATGGAAAGGCATGGAATGAAATGGAATGGAATGAAATGAAATAAATCGGTTCAGAAATGAAAAGAGTGGTTTGGAATGGAATGGAATGGTATGGAATGTGATGGAATGGAAAGGAATGGAATGGATTGGAATGCTATGGAGAGGAATGGCACGGTAAGGAACGTCCTGGAATGGAACGACATGGAACGGAACGGAACGGAATGGAATGGAATGGAATGGAATGGAATGGAATGGAATGGAATGGAATGGAATGACATGGAATGGAATGGAATGGAATGACATGGAATGGCATGGAACGAAATGGAATGGAATGGAACCGAACCGCATGGAACATCATTGAACGACATGGAATGGAATGACATGGAATGGAACAGCATTAAATGGAACGGAATGGAATGAAATGGAATGAAATTCAAAGGAATGGAATGTCATGGAACCGAAGGAAGCTGAATGGAATGGAATGGAATGAATGGAATGGAATGGAATGGAATGGAATGGAATGGAATGGAATCGCATGGCAATGAATGAAATGGAATGGAGTTTAATGGCATGGAATTGAATGGAATGGAAATGAATGAAATGGAACGGCATTGACTGCAATGTATTGGAACGGCTTACACCTCATGGAACGACCTGGAAAGGAATGGAACAGAATGGAAAGGAACAGATCAGAATAGAATGGAATGGTATGAATAAGGAATGGAAGGCTATGGAATGGAATGGAATCGAAGGGAATGGTATGCCATGGAATGGAATTGAATGGAGTGGGATGGAATGGAATGGAATGGAATGGAATGGAATGGAATGGAATGGAGTGGAATGGAATGGAATGGAATGGGATGGGATGGAAAGGCATGGCATGCTATGGAATGACATGCCACGGCATGGATTATCCTGGTATGGAATCCATTGGATGGGATTGGATTGTGCCGGAAGGACATGGAACCGAATGGAACGACAATAAATGGAATTGCATGGAATCTAAAGCAATGGCATGAAATGGCATTACATGCTATGGCATGGCATGGCATAGAATGGAATGGAATGGAATGACATGGAATGGAATGACATGGAATGACGTGGAATTGAATGACATGGAATGGAACAGCATGGCAAGGAATGGAATGGAATGGAATGGAATGGAATGGAATGGAATGGAATGGAATGGAACGGAAAGGAATGGAAAGGAATGCAATGGGATTAAAAGGAATGCAATGGAATAGAATGGAAAGGCATGGAATGGAATGGAATGGAATGGAATGGAATGGAATGGAATGGGATGGAAAGGAAAGGCATGGCATGCTGTGGAATGACATGCCAGGGCATGGATTATCATGGTATGGAATCCATTGGATTGGACTGGATTCTGCCGGAAGGACATGGAAGTGAATGGAACGGTATTAAATGGAATTGCATGGAATCTAAAGCAATGGCATGCAATGTCAATACATGCTATGGCATGGCATGGCATAGAATGACATGGAATGACATGGAATGGAATGGAATGGAATGGAATGGAATGGAATGGAATGGAATGGAATGGAATGGAATGGAATGGAATGACGTGGAATTGAATGACATGGAATGGAACAGCATGGCAAGGAATGGAATGGAATGGAATGGATTGGAATGGAATGGAATGGAATGGAATGGAATGGAATGGAATGGAATGGAATGGAATGGAATGGAATGCAATGGGATTAAAAGGAATGCAATGGAATACAATGGAAAGGCATGGAATGAAATGGAATGGAATGAAATGAATCGGTTCGGAAATGAAAAGAGTGGTTTGAAATGGAATGGAATGGTATGGAATGTGATGGAATGGAAAGGAATGGAATGGATTGGAATGCTATGGAGAGGAATGGCACGGTAAGGAACGTCCTGGAATGGAACGACATGGAACGGAACGGAACGGCATGGAATGGAATGGAATGGAATGGAATGGAATGGAATGGAATGGAATGGAATGGAACGAAATGGAATGGAATGGAACCGAACCGCATGGAACATCATTGAACGACAAGGAATGGAATGACATGGAATGAAATTCAAAGGAATGGAATGTCATGGAACCGAAGGAAGCTGAATGGAATTGAATGGAATGGAACTGAATTGAATGAATTGCTATGGCATGGAATGGAATGGAATGGAATGGAATTGAATGGAATGGAATGGCATGGCAATGAATGAAATGGAATGGAGTTTAATGGCATGGAATTGAATGGAATGGAAATGAATGAAATGGAACGGCATTGACTGCAAAGTATTGGAACGGCTTACACCTCATGGAACGACCTGGAAAGGAATGGAACAGAATGGAAAGGAACAGATCAGAATAGAATGGAATGGTATGAATAAGGAATGGAAGGCTATGGAATGGAATGGAATCGAAGGGAATGGTATGCCATGGAATGGAATTGAATGGAGTGGGATGGAATGGAATGGAATGGAATGGAATGGAATGGAATGGAATGGAATGGAATGGAATGGAATGGAATGGAATGGAATGGAATGGAATGGAATGGAATGGAGTGGAATGGAATGGAATGGAGTGGAATGGAATGCATTGGAATGGAATGGGATGGGATGGGATGGGATGGAAAGGCATGGCATGCTATGGAATGACATGCCACGGCATGGATTATCCTGGTATGGAATCCATTGGATGGGATTGGATTGTGCCGGAAGGACATGGAACCGAATGGAACGGCAATAAATGGAATTGCATGGAATCTAAAGCAATGGCATGAAATGGCATTACATGCTATGGCATGGCATGGCATAGAATGGAATGGAATGGAATGACATGGAATGGAATGGAATGGAATGACGTGGAATTGAATAACATGGAAAGGAACAGCATGGCAAGGAATGGAATGGAATGGAATGGATTGGAATGGAATGGAATGGAATGGAATGGAATGGAATGGAACGGAAAGGAAAGGAATGGAAAGGAATGCAATGGGATTAAAAGGAATGCAATGGAATACAATGGAAAGGCATGGAATGGAATGGAATGGAATGGAATAGAATGGAATGGAATGGATTTGAATGGAATGAATCGGTTCGGAAATGAAAAGAGTGGTTTTGAATGGAATGGAATGGTATGGAATGTGATGGAATGGAAAGGAATGGAATGGATTGGAATGCTATGGAGAGGAATGGCACAGAAAGGAACGTCCTGGAATGGAACGACGTGGAACAGAACGGCATGGAAGGGAATGGAATGGAATGGAATGGAATGGAATGGAATGGAATGGAATGCAACGGAACAGAATGGAATGGAATGGAATGGAATGGAATGGAATGGAATGGAATGGAATGGAATGGAATGGAATGGAACGGCATGGGATGGAATGGAACAGCATGGGATGGAATGGAATGTTATGTGATTGCACCACTTGGCATGGAATGAAATGGAACAGAATAGAATTGCATAAGATGAAGTGGAATAGCATAGAATGGCATCGCATGGCATAGAATGAAATGGAATGGAATGACAGGGAATGAAATGGAATGGCAATGACAGGAATGGATTGGAACGGCTTAGAACCTCATGGAACGGCATGGAAATGAATGAAACAGAACGGAAAGGAACAGATCGGAATAGAATGGCATGGATTGGAATGGAATGGAATGGCATGGAACCGAAATGTTTGGAAGGTCATGGCATGGACTGGCGTGGAATGGAGGGGAATGTAGTGGAATGGCGTAAAATGGAAAGGACTGGAATGGCAATTCATAGATGGGAATAGAATGCATTGCATGGAATGGAATGGAATGGAATGGAATGGAATGGAACGGCATGGAACGGCATGGGATGGAATGGAATGTTATGTGATTGCACCACTTGGCATGGAATGAAATGGAACAGAATAGAATTGCATAAGATGAAGTGGAATAGCATAGAATGGCATCGCATGGCATAGAATGAAATGGAATGGAATGACAGGGAATGAAATGGAAAGGCATTGACAGGAATGGATTGGAACGGCTTAGAATGTCATGGAACTGCATGGAAATGAAGGAAACAGAACGGAAATGAACAGATCGGAATAGAATGGCATGGAATGGAAAGGAATGGAATGGAATGGAATGGAATGGAATGGAATGGAATGGAATGGAATGGAATCTAATGGAAAATCGTGAAACAACATGGAATGGAACAACATGGAATGGAACGGCATGGAATGGAATGAAACAGAATGGAAAGGAACAGATCAGAATGGAATCGAATGGAATGGAATGGAATGGCATGGAACGTCATTGATCTGCATGGAATGGTACGACATGGAATGGAATGGAATGGAATGGAATGGAATGGAATGGAATGGAATGGAATGGAATGGAATGGAATGGAACGTCATGGAACAGAATGGCATGGCATGGCATGGCATAGCATGGCATGGCATGGCATGGCATGGCATGGACTGGCATGGACTGGCGTGAAAAGGAATGGCATGGCTATGCAACGGGATTGAATCGAAGGGAATGGTATGCCATGGAAATCAATGGAATGGAATGGCATAGCATGGACTGGCATGCAATGGAACGAAATGGAATGGAATCGTGTGCAATGGAATGGCATGGATTGAAATGTAATGGCATGGCATGGAATGGAATGGGATGTATTGGCATGGCATGCTATGCAATGGCATGGCATGGCATGGCTTTTGATGGCATGGAATCTATTGGATTGGATTGGAATGCCATGGAACCGAATGGAACGGCATTGAATGGAATTGCATGGAATCTAATGCAAAGGCATGGAATGGCATTAAAAGTTATGGCATGGAAAGGAATGGAATGGAATGGAATGGAATGGAATGGAATGGTATGGAACCGAAATGTTTGGATGGTCATGGCATGGACTGGCGTGGAATGGAGGGGAATGTAGTGGAATGGCGTAAAATGGAAAGGACTGGAATGGCAATTCATAGATGGGAATAGAATGCATTGCATGGAATGGAATGGAATGGAATGGAATGGAATGGAATGGAATGGAATGGAATGGAATGAAATGGTGTGGAATGGAATGGAATGACATGGAATGATATGGAATGGAAATGCAAGGCAAGGCAAGGAATGGAAAAACATGGAATTGAATGGAATGGAATGGAAAGGAAAGGAATGAAATGGGATTAAAAGGAATGGAATGGAATGGAATGGAATGGAATGGAATGGAATGGAATGGAATGGAATGGAATGGAATGGAATGGAATGGAATGGCATGGAATGAAATGGAATGGAATGGAATGGAATGGCATGGAACGTCGTGGAACGGCATGGAGTGGAATGTAACAGAATGGAATGGAATGGAATGGAATGGAATGGAATGGAATGGAATGGAATGGAATGGAACGGCATCGCACAGCATGGAATGAAATGGAATGGAATGGCATGGAATGAAATTGAACGGCATTGATTGGAATGGAATTCAATTGCTTGGAACCTCAAGAAACGGCATGGAATTGAACGACATGGAATGGAAGAAAATGGCTTTGAATGAAATAGAATGGAAAGGAACAGATTGGAACGGAATGCAATGGAATGACATGAAATGGCATGGAACGACATGCTATGGAATGGAACGACGGGGAACGTAATGAAATTGCATCGAATGTAACGACATGGAAGAGAACGGCATGGAATGGAATTGAATGGAATGGTATGAATCCATACGGAAAGGAAAGGAATACTGTGGAATGGAATGGAATGGAATGGAATGGAATGGAATGGAATGGAATGGAGTGGAATGGAATGGAATGGAATGGAATGGAATGGAATGGAATGGAATGTCACGGATTGGAATGAAATTGAACGGTATTGACTATAATGGAATGCAATGGATTTGAACCTCCTGAAACGGCATGGAATGGAAGGAGATGGAATGGAAAGGCTTGGAAAGGAATGAAAGAGAATGGAAAGGAACAGATTGGAATGGAATGGAGTGGAATGGCATGAAATGACATGGAACGGCATTCAATGGAATTGAAAGGCATGTAATGCAAAAGAATGGCATGGAATGTAATGTCATGGAATGTAACGGTATGGAATGGAATGGAATGGAATGGAATGGAATGGAATGGAATGGAACGAAATGGAATGGAATGGAACCGAACCGCATGGAACATCATTGAACGACAAGGAATGGAATGACATGGAATGAAATTCAAAGGAATGGAATGTCATGGAACCGAAGGAAGCTGAATGGAATTGAATGGAATGGAACTGAATTGAATGAATTGCTATGGCATGGAATGGAATGGAATGGAATTGAATGGAATGGAATGGCATGGCAATGAATGAAATGGAATGGAGTTTAATGGCATGGAATTGAATGGAATGGAAATGAATGAAATGGAACGGCATTGACTGCAAAGTATTGGAACGGCTTACACCTCATGGAACGACCTGGAAAGGAATGGAACAGAATGGAAAGGAACAGATCGGAATAGAATGGAATGGTATGAATAAGGAATGGAAGGCTATGGAATGGAATGGAATCGAAGGGAATGGTATGCCATGGAATGGAATTGAATGGAGTGGGATGGAATGGAATGGAATGGAATGGAATGGAATGGAATGGAATGGAATGGAATGGAGTGGAATGGAATGCATTGGAATGGAATGGGATGGGATGGGATGGAAAGGCATGGCATGCTATGGAATGACATGCCACGGCATGGATTATCCTGGTATGGAATCCATTGGATGGGATTGGATTGTGCTGGAAGGACATGGAACCGAATGGAACGGCAATAAATGGAATTGCATGGAATCTAAAGCAATGGCATGAAATGGCATTACATGCTATGGCATGGCATGGCATAGAATGGAATGGAATGGAATGACATGGAATGGAATGGAATGGAATGACGTGGAATTGAATAACATGGAATGGAACAGCATGGCAAGGAATGGAATGGAATGGAATGGAATGGATTGGAATGGAATGGAATGGAATGGAATGGAATGGAATGGAATGGAACGGAAAGGAAAGGAATGGAAAGGAATGCAATGGGATTAAAAGGAATGCAATGGAATACAATGGAAAGGCATGGAATGGAATGGAATGGAATGGAATGGAATGGAATGGAATGGAATGAATCGGTTCGGAAATGAAAAGAGTGGTTTTGAATGGAATGGAATGGTATGGAATGTGATGGAATGGAAAGGAATGGAATGGATTGGAATGCTATGGAGAGGAATGGCACGGAAAGGAACGTCCTGGAATGGAACGACGTGGAACAGAACGGCATGGAAGGGAATGGAATGGAATGGAATGGAATGGAATGGAATGGAATGGAATGGAACGGAATGGAATGGAATGGAATGGAATGGAATGGAATGGAATGGAACGGCATGGGATGGAATGGAACAGCATGGGATGGAATGAAATGGAACAGAATAGAATTGCATAAGATGAAGTGGAATAGCATAGAATGGCATCGCATGGCATGGAATGAAATGGAATGGAATGACAGGGAATGAAATGGAATGGCAATGACAGGAATGGATTGGAACGGCTTAGAACCTCATGGAACGGCATGGAAATGAATGAAACAGAACGGAAAGAACAGATCGGAATAGAATGGCATGGATTGGAATGGAATGGACTGGCATGGAACCGAAATGTTTGGAAGGTCATGGCATGGACTGGCGTGGAATGGAGGGGAATGTAGTGGAATGGCGTAAAAGGGAATGGACTGGAACGGCATTTCATGGATGGGAATAGAATGCATTGCATGGAATGGAATGGAATGGAATGGAATGGAATGGAATGGAATGGAATGGAATGGAATGGAATGGAATGGAATGGAATGGAATGGAATGGAATGGAATGGAATGGAATGAAATGGTGTGGAATGGAATGGAATGACATGGAATGATATGGAATGGAAATGCAAGGCAAGGCATGGAATGGAAAAACATGGAATGGAATGGAATGGAATGGAATGGAATGGAATGGAATGGAATGGAATGGAATGGAATGGAATGGAATGGAATGGAATGGAATGGAATGGAATGGAATGGAATGGGATGGGATGGGATGGAAAGGCATGGCATGCTATGGAATGACATGCCACGGCATGGATTATCCTGGTATGGAATCCATTGGATGGGATTGGATTGTGCCGGAAGGACATGGAACCGAATGGAACGACAATAAATGGAATTGCATGGAATCTAATGCAATGGCATGAAATGGCATTACATGCTATGGCATGGCATGGCATAGAATGGAATGGAATGGAATGACATGGAATGCAATGACATGGAATGACGTGGAATTGAATGACATGGAATGGAACAGCATGGTAAGGAATGGAATGGAATGGAATGGAATGGAATGGAATGGAATGGAATGGAATGGAATGGAATGGAATGGAACGGAAAGGAAAGGAATGGAAAGGAATGCAATGGGATTAAAAGGAATGCAATGGAATACAATGGAAAGGCATGGAATGGAATGGAATGGAATGGAATGGAATGGAATGGAATGGAATGGAATGGAATGGAATGGAATGAATCGGTTCGGAAATGAAAAGAGTGGTTTGGAATGGAATGGAATGGTATGGAATGTGATGGAATGGAAAGGAATGGAATGGATTGGAATGCTAGGGAGAGGAATGGCACGGTAAGGAACGTCCTGGAATGGAACGACATGGAACAGAACGGCATGGAATGGAATGGAATGGAATGGAATGGAATGGAACGGAATGGAATGGAACGGAACGGAACGGAATGGAATGGAATGGAATGGAATGGAACGGCATGGAACGGCATGGGATGGAATGGAATGTTATGTGATTGCACCACTTGGCATGGAATGAAATGGAACAGAATAGAATTGCATAAGATGAAGTGGAATAGCATAGAATGGCATCGCATGGCATAGAATGAAATGGAATGGAATGACAGGGAATGAAATGGAAAGGCATTGACAGGAATGGATTGGAACGGCTTAGAATGTCATGGAACTGCATGGAAATGAAGGAAACAGAACGGAAATGAACAGATCGGAATAGAATGGCATGGAATGGAAAGGAATGGAATGGAATGGAATGGAATCTAATGGAAAATCGTGAAACAACATGGAATGGAACAACATGGAATGGAACGGCATGGAATGGAATGAAACAGAATGGAAAGGAACAGATCAGAATGGAATCGAATGGAATGGAATGGAATGGCATGGAACGTCATTGATCTGCATGGAATGGTACGACATGGAATGGAATGGAATGGAATGGAATGGAATGGAATGGAATGGAATGGAATGGAATGGAATGGAATGGAATGGAACGTCATGGAACAGAATGGCATGGCATGGCATGGCATAGCATGGCATGGCATGGCATGGCATGGCATGGACTGGCATGGACTGGCGTGAAAAGGAATGGCATGGCTATGCAACGGGATTGAATCGAAGGGAATGGTATGCCATGGAAATCAATGGAATGGAATGGCATAGCATGGACTGGCATGCAATGGAACGAAATGGAATGGAATCGTGTGCAATGGAATGGCATGGATTGAAATGTAATGGCATGGCATGGAATGGAATGGGATGTATTGGCATGGCATGCTATGCAATGGCATGGCATGGCATGGCTTTTGATGGCATGGAATCTATTGGATTGGATTGGAATGCCATGGAACCGAATGGAACGGCATTGAATGGAATTGCATGGAATCTAATGCAAAGGCATGGAATGGCATTAAAAGTTATGGCATGGAAAGGAATGGAATGGAATGGAATGGAATGGAATGGAATGGAATGGAATGGAATGGTATGGAACCGAAATGTTTGGAAGGTCATGGCATGGACTGGCGTGGAATGGAGGGGAATGTAGTGGAATGGCGTAAAATGGAAAGGACTGGAATGGCAATTCATAGATGGGAATAGAATGCATTGCATGGAATGGAATGGAATGGAATGGAATGGAATGGAATGGAACGGCATGGAACGGCATGGGATGGAATGGAATGTTATGTGATTGCACCACTTGGCATGGAATGAAATGGAACAGAATAGAATTGCATAAGATGAAGTGGAATAGCATAGAATGGCATCGCATGGCATAGAATGAAATGGAATGGAATGACAGGGAATGAAATGGAATAGCAATGACAGGAATGGATTGGAACGGCTTAGAATGTCATGGAACTGCATGGAAATGAAGGAAACAGAACGGAAATGAACAGATCGGAATAGAATGGCATGGAATGGAAAGGAATGGAATGGAATGGAATGGAATGGAATGGAATGGAATGGAATGGAATGGAATGGAATCTAATGGAAAATCGTGAAACAACATGGAATGGAACAACATGGAATGGAACGGCATGGAATGGAATGAAACAGAATGGAAAGGAACAGATCAGAATGGAATCGAATGGAATGGAATGGAATGGCATGGAACGTCATTGATCTGCATGGAATGGTACGACATGGAATGGAATGGAATGGAATGGAATGGAATGGAATGGAATGGAATGGAACGTCATGGAACAGAATGGCATGGCATGGCATGGCATAGCATGGCATGGCATGGCATGGCATGGCATGGACTGGCATGGACTGGCGTGAAAAGGAATGGCATGGCTATGCAACGGGATTGAATCGAAGGGAATGGTATGCCATGGAAATCAATGGAATGGAATGGCATAGCATGGACTGGCATGCAATGGAACGAAATGGAATGGAATAGTGTGCAATGGAATGGCATGGATTGAAATGTAATGGCATGGCATGGAATGGAATGGGATGTATTGGCATGGCATGCTATGCAATGGCATGGCATGGCATGGCTTTTGATGGCATGGAATCTATTGGATTGGATTGGAATGCCATGGAACCGAATGGAACGGCATTGAATGGAATTGCATGGAATCTAATGCAAAGGCATGGAATGGCATTAAAAGTTATGGCATGGAAAGGAATGGAATGGAATGGAATGGAATGGAATGGAATGGAATGGTATGGAACCGAAATGTTTGGATGGTCATGGCATGGACTGGCGTGGAATGGAGGGGAATGTAGTGGAATGGCGTAAAATGGAAAGGACTGGAATGGCAATTCATAGATGGGAATAGAATGCATTGCATGGAATGGAATGGAATGGAATGGAATGGAATGGAATGGAATGGAATGGAATGGAATGGAATGGAATGGAATGGAATGGAATGGAATGGAATGGAATGAAATGGTGTGGAATGGAATGGAATGACATGGAATGATATGGAATGGAAATGCAAGGCAAGGCAAGGAATGGAAAAACATGGAATTGAATGGAATGGAATGGAAAGGAAAGGAATGAAATGGGATTAAAAGGAATGGAATGGAATGGAATGGAATGGAATGGAATGGAATGGAATGGAATGGAATGGAATGGAATGGAATGGAATGGAATGGCATGGAATGAAATGGAATGGAATGGAATGGAATGGCATGGAACGTCGTGGAACGGCATGGAGTGGAATGTAACAGAATGGAATGGAATGGAATGGAATGGAATGGAATGGAATGGAATGGAATGGAATGGAATGGAACGGCATCGCACAGCATGGAATGAAATGGAATGGAATGGAATGGAATGGAATGGAATGGAATGGAATGGAATGGAATGGAACGGCATCGCACAGCATGGAATGAAATGGAATGGAATGGCATGGAATGAATTTGAACGGCATTGATTGGAATGGAATTGAATTGCTTGGAACCTCAAGAAACGGAATGGAATTGAACGACATAGAATGGAAGAAAATGGCTTTGAATGAAATAGAATGGAAAGGAACAGATTGGAACGGAATGCAATGGAATGACATGAAATGGCATGGAACAACATGCTATGGAATGGAACGACGGGGAACGTAATGAAATTGCATCGAATGTAACGACATGGAAGAGAACGGCATGGAATGGAATTGAATGGAATGGTATGAATCCATACGGAAAGGAAAGGAATACTGTGGAATGGAATGGAATGGAATGGCATGGAATGGAATGGAATGGAATGGAATGGAATGGAATGGAATGGAATGGAATGGAATGGAATGGAATGGAATGGAATGGAACAGCATTAAATGGAATCAAATGGAATGGAATGGAATGGAGTGGAATGGAACGGCATGGCATGGAATGGAATGGAATGGACTGGAGTGGAATGGAATGGAATGGAATGGAATGGAATGGAATGGAATGGAACAGCATGGAATGTAAAACGGAATGGAAGGAATGGAATGGAATGGAATGGAATGGAATGGAATGGAATGGAATGGAATGGAATGGAATGGAATGAAATGAAACCCATAGGAATTGAATCGAGCCTCATGGAACATCATGCAACGTCAAGGTAAGGAATGACATGGAATGGAACAGCATTAAATGGAATCAAATGGAATGGAATGGAATGGAGTGGAATGGAATGGAATGGAATGGAATGGAATGGAATGGAATGGAATGGCATGGAACGTCGTGGAATGGCATGGAGTGGAATGGAACAGAATGGAATGGAATGGAATGGAATGGAATGGAATGGAATGGAACGGCATCGCACGGCATGGAATGAAATGGAATGGAATGGCATGGAATGAAATTGAACGGCATTGATTGGAATGGAATACCATTGCTTGGAACCTCAAGAAACGGAATGGAATTGAACGACATGAAACGGAAGGAAAAGGAATGGAATGAAATAGAATGGAAAGGAACAGATTGGAATGGAATGCAATGGAATGACATGAAATGGCATGGAACGACATGCTATGGAATGGAACGACGGAGAACGTAATGGAATTGCATCGAATGTAATGACATGGAAAGGAACGGCATGGAATGGAATTGAATGGAATGGAATGGTATGAATCCATACGGAAAGGAAAGGAATACTGTGGAATGGAATGGAATGGCATGGCATAGCATGGAATGGAATGGAATGGAATGGAATGGAATGGAATGGAATGGAATGGAATGGAATGGAACGACGTGGAACGGGACGCCGTGGAAGAGCATGGTATGGAATGGAACGCAACGGAATGGAAAGGTATGTCATGGACTGGCGTAGTATGGAGTGGAAAGTCGAAGAATGGAATGGCATGACTTGGAATGGCGTGGAATGAAAGGGAAAGAAATAGAACGGATCTGAATGGAACGGAACTGAATGACATGGCATGGAAAGGAATGGAATGGAATGGTAGGGTATGATATGGTATGGAAGAGATTGGAATGGAATGGAATGGAATGGAATGGAATGGAATGGAATGGAATGGAAAGTCATGAAACTGCATGGAATGGAACGACATGGAATGGAACGGCAAGGAATGGAGTGAAACACAATGGAAAGGAACAGATCGGAACGGAACGGAACAGAATGGAATGGAATGGAATGGAAATGAATGGAATGGAATGGAATGGAATGGAATGGAATGGAATGGAATGGAATGGAATGGAATGGCATGGAACGACATTGAACTGCATGGAATGGTACGACATGGAATGGAATGGAATGGAATGGAATGGAATGGAATGGAATGGAATGGAATGGAATGGAATAGAATGGAATGGAATGGTGTGGAATGGAAATGCAAGGCAAGGCATGGAATGGAAAAACATGGAATGGAATGGAATGGGATGTAATGGAATGGACGGGAATCGAATGGAATGGAACTGCGTAGGATTGAAGGGAATAGCATGGAATGGCATCACATGTCATGGAATGAAATGGAATGGAACAGAATAGGATGAAGTGGAATAGCATTGAATTGCATGGCATTGGCATGGAAGGAAATTGAATGGCATGGAAAGGTGTGAAACAGAACGGAAAGGAACTATTCAGAATGGAATGGAATGGAATGGAATGGAATGGAATGGAATGGAATGGAATGGAATGGAATGGAATGGAATGGCATGGAACGTCGTGGAATGGCATGGAGTGGAATGGAACAGAATGGAATGGAATGGAATGGAATGGAATGGAATGGAATGGAATGGAATGGAATGGAATGGAATGGAACGGCATCACACGGCATGGAATGAAATGGAATGGAATGGCATGGAATGAAATTGAACGGCATTGATTGGAATGGAATACCATTGCTTGGAACCTCAAGAAACGGAATGGAATTGAACGACATGAAACGGAAGGAAAAGGAATGGAATGAAATAGAATGGAAAGGAACAGATTGGAACGGAATGCAATGGAATGACATGAAATGGCATGGAACGACATGCTATGGAATGGAACGACGAGGAACGTAATGGAATTGCATCGAATGTAATGACATGGAATGGAACGGCATGGAATGGAATTGAATGGAATGGAATGGTATGAATCCATACGGAAAGGAAAGGAATACTGTGGAATGGAATGGAATGGCATGGCATAGCATGGAATGGAATGGAATGGAATGGAATGGAATGGAATGGAACAGCATGGGATGGAAAATGGAATGGAATGGAATGGAATGGAATGGAATGGAATGGAATGGAATGGAATGGAATGGAATGGAATGGAACGACATGGAATGGTATTGGGTGGTATGGTATGGTATGGTATGGTATGGTATGGTATGGTATGGTATGGTATGGTATGGAATGGCTTCGCAGGGCATGGAATGAAATGGAATGGAATGGCATGGTATGAAATTGAACGGTATTGACTGTAATGGAATGCAATGGATTTGAACCTCATGAAACGGCCTGGAATAGAAGGAGATGGAAGGGAACGGCAAGGAAAGGAATGAAACAGAATGGAAAGGAATACATTGGAGTGGAATTGGGTGGAATGGCATGAAATGACATGGAACGGCATGCAATGGAACGGAACAGCATGTAATGCAAAGGAATGGCATGGAATGTAATGTCATGGAATGTGACAGTATGGAATGGAATGGAATGGAATGGAATGGAATGGAATGGAATGGAATGGAATGGAATGGAATGGAATGGAATGGAATGGAATGGAATGAAATGGAATGGCCTGGAATGAAATTGAACGGTATTGACTGTAATGGAATGCAATGGATTTGAACCTCATGAAACGGCCTGGAATGGAAGGAGATGGAATGGAACGGCATGGAAAGGAATGAAAGAGAATGGAAAGGAACAGATTGGAACGGAATGGAGTGGAATGGGTTGAAATGCAAAGGAATGGCATGGAATGTAACGTCTTGGAATGGAATGGAATGGAATGGTAATGAATGAAATGGAATGGAGTTTAATGGTATGGAATTGAATGGAATGGAAATGAATGAAATGGAACGGCATTGACTGCAATGGATTGGAACGTCTTACACCTCATGGAACAACATGGAAAGGAATGGAACAGAATGGAAAGGATCAGATCAGAATAAAATGGAATGGTATGAATAAGGAATGCAAGGCTATGGAATGGAATGGAATCGAAGGGAATGGTATGCCATGGAATGGAATGGAATGGAATGGAATGGAATGGAATGGAATGGCATGGCATGGCATGGCATGGCATGGCATGGCATGGAATGGAATGGAGTGGAATGGAATGGAATGGAATGGGATGGGATGGGATGGAAAGGAAAGGCATGGCATGCTGAGGAATGACATGCCAGGGCATGGATTATCATGGTATGGAATCCATTGGATTGGACTGGATTCTGCCGGAAGGACATGGAACCGAATGGAACGGCATTAAATGGAATTGCATGGAATCTAAAGCAATGGCATGGAATGTCATTACATGCTATGGCATGGCATGGCATAGAGTGGAATGGAATGACATGGAATGACATGGAATGGAAAGACATGGAATGACGTGGAATTGAATGACATGGAATACAACAGCATGGCAAGGAATGGAATGGAATGGAATGGAATGGAATGGAATGGAATGGAATGGAATGGAATGGAATGGAATGGAATGGAAAAGAAAGGAATGGAAAGGAATGCAATGAGATTAAAAGGAATGCAATGCAATACAATGGAAAGGCATGAATGGAATGGAATGGAATGGAATGGAATGGAATGAATCGGTTCGGAAATGAAAAGAGTGGTTTGGAATGGAATGGAATGGTATGGAATGTGATGGAATGGAAAGGAATGGAATGGATTGGAATGCTATGGAGAGGAATGGCACAGTAAGGAACGTCCTGGAATGGAACGACATGGAACAGAACGGCATGGAAGGGAATGGAATGGAATGGAATGGAATGGAATGGAATGGAATGGAACGGCATGGGATGGAATGGAACGGCATGGGATGGAATGGAATGTTATGTGATTGCACCACTTGGCATGGAATGAAATGGAACAGAATAGAATTGCATAAGATGAAGTGGAATAGCATAGAATGGCATCGCATGGCAAAGAATGAAATGGAATGGAATGACAGGGAATGAAATGGAACGGCAATGACTGCAATGGATTGGAACAGCTTAGAACCTCATGGAACGGCATGGAAATGATTGAAACAGAACGGAAAGGAACATATCGGAATGGAATGGAATGGAATGGAATGGAATGGAATGGAATGGAATGGAATGGAATGGAATGGAATGGAATGGAATGGAATGGAATGGAATGGAACATCATGGAACGGAATGGCATGGCATGGCATGGCATGGCATGGCATGGCATGGCATGGCATGGCATGGACTGGACTGGACTGGCATGGCATGGCATGGCATGGCATGGCATGGCATGGCATGGCATGGCATGGCATGGCATGGCATGGCATGGCATGGCATGGACTGGACTGGACTGGCATGGCATGGCATGGCATGGCATGGCATGGCATGGCATGGCATGGCATGGCATGGCATGGCATGGCATGGCATGGCATGGCATGGACTGGCGTGAAAAGGAATGGAATGCTATGCAACAGGATTGAATCGAAGGGAATGGCATGCCTTGGAAATCAATGGAATGGAATGGCACTGCATGGACTGGCATGCAATGGAACGAAATGGAATGGAATCACGTGAAATGGAATGGCATGGATTCAAATGTAATGGCATGGCATGGAATGGAATGGGATGTATTGGCATGGCATGCTAGGCAATGGCATGGCATGGCATGGCTTTTGATGGCATGGAATCTATTGGATTGGAATGGAATGCCATGGAACCGAATGGAACGGCATTTAATTGAATTGCATGGAATCTAATGCAATGGCATGGAATGACATTAAAAGTTATGGCATGGGATGGAATGGAAAGGAATGGAATGGAACCGAAATGTTTGGAAGGTCAAGGCATGGACTGGCGTGGAATGGAGGGGAATGTAGTGGAATGGCGTAAAATGGAATGGACTGGAACAGCATTTCATGGATGGGAATTGAATGGCATGGAATGGAATGGAATGGAATGGAATGGAATGGAATGGAATGGAATGGAATGGAGTGGAATGGAGTGTCATGGCATGGAATGGGAAGAAATGGAACGCCATAGAATGTAATGGAACCGCATGTAACATCATGGAATGTGAAGGAATGGATTGAAATTGAATGCAACAACATTAAATGGAACGGAAGGTAATGGAAGGGAATGAAATTCAAAGGAATTGAATGGCATGGAACTGAACGGAGCGGAATGGAATGGAATGGAATGGAATGGAATGGAATGGAATGGAACGTCATGGAATGGCATGGAATGGAACGACGTGGAACGGGACGCCGTGGAAGAGCATGGGATGGAATGGAACGCAACGGAATGGAAAGGTATGTCATGGACTGGCGTAGTATGGAGTGGAAAGTCGAAGAATGGAATGGCATGACTTGGAATGGCGTGGAATGAAAGGGAAAGAAATAGAACGGATCTGAATGGAACGGAACTGAATGACATGGCATGGAAAGGAATGGAATGGAATGGTAGGGTATGATATGGTATGGAAGAGATTGGAATGGAATGGAATGGAATGGAATGGAATGGAATGGCATAGAATGAAATGGAATGGAATGACAGGGAACGAAATGGAACAGCATTGAGTGCAATGGATTGGAACAGCTTGGAACCACATGGAACGGCATGGAAAGGAATGAAACAGAACGAAAAGGAACACATCGGAACAGAATGGCATGGAATGGAATGGAATGGAATGGAATGGAATGGAATGGAATGGAATGGAATGGAAAGTCATGAACCTGCATGGAATGGAACGACATGGAATGGAACGGCAAGGAAAGGAGTGAAACACAATGGAAAGGAACAGATCGGAACGGAACGGAACAGAATGGAATGGAATGGAATGGAAATGAATGGAATGGAAAGACATGGAATGGAATGAAAAGGAATGGAATGGAATGGAATGGAATGGAATGGAATGGAATGGAATGGAATGGAATGGAATGGAATGGAATGGCATGGAACGACATTGAACTGCATGGAATGGTACGACATGGAATGGAATGGAATGGAAAGGAATGGAAAGGAATGGAATGGAATGGAATGGAATGGAATGGAATGGAATGGAACTGAATGTAATGGCATGGCATGGCATGGCATGGCATGGCGTGGCATGGCATGGCATGGCATGGCATGGCATGGCATGGCATGGCATGGCATGGCATGGCATGGCATGGCATGGCATGGCATGGCATGGACTGGCATGGATTGGCGTGGAAACGAATGGAATGCTATGCAACAGGATGGAATCGAAGGGAATGATATGTCATGGAAATGAATGGAATGGAATGGCATAGCATGGACTGGCATGCAATGGAACGAAATGGAATGGAATCGTGTGCAATAGAATGTCATGGATTGAAATGTAATGGCATAGCATGGAATGCAAGGGGATGGATTAGCATAACAGGCTATGCAATGGCATGGCATGGCATGGCATGGCATGGCATGGCATGGCATGGCATGGCATGGCATGGCATGGCATGGCATGGCATGGCATGGCATGGCATGGCATGGCATGGCATGGCATGGCATGGAATCTATTCGATTGGATTGGAATGCCATGGGACCGAATGGAACAGCATTTAATGGAATTGCATGGAATCTAATGCAAAGGCATGGAATGGCATTGCAAGTTATGGAAAGGAATGTAATGTAATGTAATGTAATGGAATGTAATGGAATGGAATGGAATGACATGGAATGACATGGAATGACATGGAATGACATGGAATGACATGGAATGGAATGGCATGGAACCGAATTGTTTGGAAGGTCATGGCATGGACTGGCTTGGAATGGAGTGGAATGTAGTGGAATGGCGTAAAATGGAATGGACTGGAATGGAATTTCATGGATGGGAATAAAATGCATTGCATGGAATGGAATGGAATGGAATGGAATGGAATGGAATGGAATGGAATGGCATGGAACGGAATGGAAGGGCATGCAACGGAATGCATTGGAACGGAACGGAATGGAATGGCATGGAATGAAATTGAACGGCATTGATTGTAATAGAATACAATTGCTTGGAAACTCAAGAAACGGAATGGAATGGAACAACATGGACTGGAAGGAAATGGAGTGGAATGCAATAGAATGGAAAGGAACAGATTGGAACCGAATGCAATGAAATGACATGAAATGGCATGGAACGACATGCAATGGAATGGAACGACGTGGAACGTAATGGAATTGCATCAAATGTAACGACATGGAAGGGAACGGCATGGAATGGAATTGAATGGAATGGAATGGTATGAATCCGTACGGAAAGGAAAGGAATACTGAGGAATGGAATGGAACGGAATTGCATGGAATGGAATGTATTGGAATGGAACGGAATGGCATGGAATGGAATGGAATGGAGTGGAATGGAATGGAATGGTATGAATCCGTACGGAAAGGAAAGGAATACTGTGGAATGGAATGGAATGGAATGGAATGGAATGGAATGGAATGGAATGGAATGGAATGGAATGGAATTGAATGGAATGGAATGGAGTGGAAAGAAATGGAATGGAATGGTATGAATCCGTACGGAAAGGAAAGGAATACTGTGGGATGGAATGGAATGGAATGGAATGGAATGGAATGGAATGGAATGGAATGGAATGGAATGGAATGGAATGGAATGGAATGGAATGGAATGGAATGGAGTGGAGTGGAATGGAGTGGAGTGGAATGGAATGGAATGGAATGGAATGGAATGGAATGGAATGGAATGGAATGGAATGGAATGGAATGGAGTGGAGTGGAATGGAATGGAATGGAATGGAATGGAATGGAATGGAATGGAATGGAATGGAATGGAATGGAATGGAATGGAATGGAATGGAATGGAATGGAATGGAATGGAATGGAATAGAAAAGCATGGGATGGTAAATAGAATGGAATGGAATGGAATGGAATGGAATGGAATGGAATGGAATGGAATGGAATGGAATGGCATGCAACGTCATTGAACTGCATGGAATGGTACGACATGGAATGGAATGGAATGGAATGGAATGGAATGGAATGGAATGGAATGGAATGGAAAAGAACGGAACGGCACGGCACGGCATGGCATGGCATGGCATGGCATGGCATGGCATGGCATGGCATGGCATGGCATGGCATGGACTGCCGTGGAAATAATGGAATGCTATCCAACGGGATGGAATCGAAGGGAATGGTATGCCATGGAAATGAATGGAGTGGAATGGCATAGCATGGACTGGCATGCAATGGAACGAAATGGAATGGAATCGTGTGCAATGGAATGGCATGGATTCAAATGTAATGGCATGGCATGGAATGGAATGGGATGGATTGGCATGGCATGCTAGGCAATAGCATGGCATGGTATGGCTTCTCATGGCATGGAATCTATTGGATTGGATTGGAAAGCCATGGAACCGAATGGAACGGCATTTAATGGAATTGTATGGAATCTAATGCAAAGGCATGAAATGGCACTACAAGTTATGGTATGGAATGGTATGGAATGCAATGGAATGGAATGGAATGGTATGGAATGGAATGGAATGGAATGGAAAGGAATGGCATCGCAGGGCATGGAATGAAATGGAATGGAATGGCATGGAATGAAATTCAACGGCATTGACTGTAATGGAATGCAACGGCTTTGAACCTAAGGAAACGGCCTGGAACGACATGGAATGGAACGGCATGGAATGGAATGAAACAGAATGGAAAGGAACAGATCGGAACGGAATGGAGCGGAATGGCATGAAATGACATGGAACGGCATGCAATAGAATGGAACGGCATGTAACGTAATGTAAAATGGAATGTAACGACATTTAATGGAAAGGCATGAAATGGAATGGAATGGAATGGAATGGAATGGAATGGAATGGAATGGAATGCTATGGAGAGGAATGGAACGGTAAGAAACGTCCTGGAACGGAACGACATGGAACGAAACGGCATGGAATGGAATGGAATGGAATGGAATGGAATGGAATGGAATGCATCGGAATGGTATAGATTGGAATGGAATGGAATGGAATGGAATGGAATGGAATGGAATGGAATGGAATGGAATGGAATGGAATGGAGTGGAACGGCACGGGATGGAATGGAATGGAATGCTATGGAGAGGAATGGAACGGTAAGAAACGTCCTGGAACGGAACGACATGGAACGAAACGGCATGGAATGGAATGGAATGGAATGGAATGGAATGGAATGGAATGGAATGGAATGGAATGGAATGCTATGGAGAGGAATGGAACGGTAAGAAACGTCCTGGAACGGAACGACATGGAACGAAACGGCATGGAATGGAATGGAATGGAATGGAATGGAATGCATCGGAATGGTATAGATTGGAATGGAATGGAATGGAATGGAATGGAATGGAATGGAATGGAATGGAGTGGAACGGCACGGGATGGAATGGAATGGAATGCTATGGAGAGGAATGGAACGGTAAGAAACGTCCTGGAACGGAACGACATGGAACGAAACGGCATGGAATGGAATGGAATGGAATGGAATGGAATGGAATGGAATGGAATGGAATGGAATGGAATGGAATGGAATGGAATGCAGCGGAACGGAATAGATTGGAATGGAATGGAATGGAATGGAATGGAATGGAATGGAATGGAATGGAATGGAATGGAATGGAATGGAATGGAAAGGAATGGAATGGAATGGAATGGCATGGAACGACATTGAACTGCATGGAATGGTACGACATGGAAAGGAATGGAATTGAATGGAATGGAATGGAATGGAATGGAACTGAATGTAATGGCATGGCATGGCATGGCATGGCATGGCATGGCATGGCATGGCATGGCATGGCATGGCATGGCATGGCATGGCATGGACTGGCATGGATTGGCGTGGAAACGAATGGAATGCTATGCAACAGGATGGAATCGAAGGGAATGATATGTCATGGAAATGAATGGAATGGAATGGCATAGCATGGACTGGCATGCAATGGAACGAAATGGAATGGAATCGTGTGCAATAGAATGTCATGGATTGAAATGTAATGGCATGGCATGGAATGCAAGGGGATGGATTAGCATAACAGGCCGTGCAATGGCATGGCATGGCATGGCATGGCATGGCATAGCATGGCATGGCATGGCATGGCATGGCATGGCATGGCATGGCATGGCATAGAATGGCATGGCATGGCATGGCATGGCATGGAATCTATTCGATTGGATTGGAATGCCATGGAACCGAATGGAACGGCATTTAATGGAATTGCATGGAATCTAATGCAAAGGCATGGAATGGCATTACAAGTTATGGCATGGCATGGAATGGAATGGAATGGAATGGAATGGAATGGAATGGAATGGAATGGAATGGAATGGAATGGAATAGAATGGAATGGAATGGAATGGCATGGAACCGAATTGTTTTGAACGTCATGGCATGGACTGGCTTGGAATGGAGTGGAATGTAGTGGAATGGCGTAAAATGGAATGGACTGGAATGGAATATCATGGATGGGAATAAAATGCATTGCATGGAATGGAATGGAATGGAATGGAATGGAATGGAATGGAATGGCATGGAACGGAATGAAACGGCATGCAACGGAATGCATTGGAACGGAACGGAATGGAATGGCATGGAATGAAATTGAACGGCATTGATTGTAATAGAATACAATTGCTTGGAAACTCAAGAAACGGAATGGAATGGAACAACATGGAATGGAAGGAAATGGAGTGGAATGCAATAGAATGGAAAGGAACAGATTGGAACGGAATGCAATGAAATGACATGAAATGGCATGGAACGACATGCAATGGAATGGAACGACGTGGAACGTAATGGAATTGCATCAAATGTAACGACATGGAAGGGAACGGCATGGAATGGAATTGAATGGAATGGAATGGTATGAATCCGTACGGAAAGGAAAGGAATACTGAGGAATGGAATGGAACGGAATTGCATGGAATGGAATGTATTGGAATGGAACGGAATGGCATGGAATGGAATGGAATGGAGTGGAATGGAATGGAATGGAATGGTATGAATCCGTACGGAAAGGAAAGGAATACTGTGGAATGGAATGGAATGGAATGGAATGGAATGGAATGGAGTGGAAAGAAATGGAATGGAATGGTATGAATCCGTACGGAAAGGAAAGGAATACTGTGGGATGGAATGGAATGGAATGGAATGGAATGGAATGGAATGGAATGGAATGGAGTGGAATGGAATGGAGTGGAGTGGAATGGAATGGAGTGGAGTGGAATGGAATGGAATGGAATGGAATGGAATGGAATGGAATGGAATGGAATGGAATGGAGTGGAATGGAATGGAATGGAATGGAATGGAATGGAATGGAATGGAATGGAATGGAATGGAATGGAATGGAATGGAATGGAATGGAATGGAATAGAAAAGCATGGGATGGTAAATGGAATGGAATGGAATGGAATGGAATGGAATGGAATGGAATGGAATGGAATGGCATGCAACGTCATTGAACTGCATGGAATGGTACGACATGGAATGGAATGGAATGGAATGGAATGGAAAAGAACGGAACGGCACGGCACGGCATGGCATGGCATGGCATGGCATGGCTTGGCATGGCATGGACTGCCGTGGAAATAATGGAATGCTATCCAACGGGATGGAATCGAAGGGAATGGTATGCCATGGAAATGAATGGAGTGGAATGGCATAGCATGGACTGGCATGCAATGGAACGAAATGGAATGGAATCGTGTGCAATGGAATGGCATGGATTCAAATGTAATGGCATGGCATGGAATGGAATGGGATGGATTGGCATGGCATGCTAGGCAATAGCATGGCATGGTATGGCTTCTCATGGCATGGAATCTATTGGATTGGATTGGAAAGCCATGGAACCGAATGGAACGGCATTTAATGGAATTGCATGGAATCTAATGCAAAGGCATGAAATGGCACTACAAGTTATGGTATGGAATGGTATGGAATGCAATGGAATGGAATGGAATGGTATGGAATGGAATGGAATGGAATGGAAAGGAATGGCATCGCAGGGCATGGAATGAAATGGAATGGAATGGCATGGAATGAAATTCAACGGCATTGACTGTAATGGAATGCAACGGCTTTGAACCTAAGGAAACGGCCTGGAACGACATGGAATGGAACGGCATGGAATGGAATGAAACAGAATGGAAAGGAACAGATCGGAACGGAATGGAGCGGAATGGCATGAAATGACATGGAACGGCATGCAATAGAATGGAACGGCATGTAACGTAATGTAAAATGGAATGTAACGACATTTAATGGAAAGGCATGGAATGGAATGGAATGGAATGGAATGGAATGGAATGGAATGGAATGGAATGGAATGGAATGGAATGCTATGGAGAGGAATGGAACGGTAAGAAACGTCCTGGAACGGAACGACATGGAACGAAACGGCATGGAATGGAATGGAATGGAATGGAATGGAATGCATCGGAATGGTATAGATTGGAATGGAATGGAATGGAATGGAATGGAATGGAATGGAATGGAATGGAATGGAATGGAGTGGAACGGCACGGGATGGAATGGAATGGAATGCTATGGAGAGGAATGGAACGGTAAGAAACGTCCTGGAACGGAACGACATGGAACGAAACGGCATGGAATGGAATGGAATGGAATGGAATGGAATGGAATGGAATGGAATGGAATGGAATGGAATGGAATGGAATGGAATGGAATGCAGCGGAACGGAATAGATTGGAATGGAATGGAATGGAATGGAATGGAATGGAATGGAATGGAATGGAATGGAATGGAATGGAATGGAATGGAATGGAATGGAAAGGAATGGAATGGAATGGAATGGCATGGAACGACATTGAACTGCATGGAATGGTACGACATGGAAAGGAATGGAATTGAATGGAATGGAATGGAATGGAATGGAACTGAATGTAATGGCATGGCATGGCATGGCATGGCATGGCATGGCATGGCATGGCATGGCATGGCATGGCATGGCATGGCATGGCATGGCATGGCATGGACTGGCATGGATTGGCGTGGAAACGAATGGAATGCTATGCAACAGGATGGAATCGAAGGGAATGATATGTCATGGAAATGAATGGAATGGAATGGCATAGCATGGACTGGCATGCAATGGAACGAAATGGAATGGAATCGTGTGCAATAGAATGTCATGGATTGAAATGTAATGGCATGGCATGGAATGCAAGGGGATGGATTAGCATAACAGGCCGTGCAATGGCATGGCATGGCATGGCATGGCATGGCATAGCATGGCATGGCATGGCATGGCATGGCATGGCATGGCATGGCATGGCATGGCATAGAATGGCATGGCATGGCATGGCATGGCATGGAATCTATTCGATTGGATTGGAATGCCATGGAACCGAATGGAACGGCATTTAATGGAATTGCATGGAATCTAATGCAAAGGCATGGAATGGCATTACAAGTTATGGCATGGCATGGAATGGAATGGAATGGAATGGAATGGAATGGAATGGAATGGAATGGAATGGAATGGAATGGAATAGAATGGAATGGAATGGAATGGCATGGAACCGAATTGTTTTGAACGTCATGGCATGGACTGGCTTGGAATGGAGTGGAATGTAGTGGAATGGCGTAAAATGGAATGGACTGGAATGGAATATCATGGATGGGAATAAAATGCATTGCATGGAATGGAATGGAATGGAATGGAATGGAATGGAATGGAATGGAATGGAATGGAATGGCATGGAACGGAATGAAACGGCATGCAACGGAATGCATTGGAACGGAACGGAATGGAATGGCATGGAATGAAATTGAACGGCATTGATTGTAATAGAATACAATTGCTTGGAAACTCAAGAAACGGAATGGAATGGAACAACATGGAATGGAAGGAAATGGAGTGGAATGCAATAGAATGGAAAGGAACAGATTGGAACGGAATGCAATGAAATGACATGAAATGGCATGGAACGACATGCAATGGAATGGAACGACGTGGAACGTAATGGAATTGCATCAAATGTAACGACATGGAAGGGAACGGCATGGAATGGAATTGAATGGAATGGAATGGTATGAATCCGTACGGAAAGGAAAGGAATACTGAGGAATGGAATGGAACGGAATTGCATGGAATGGAATGTATTGGAATGGAACGGAATGGCATGGAATGGAATGGAATGGAGTGGAATGGAATGGAATGGAATGGTATGAATCCGTACGGAAAGGAAAGGAATACTGTGGAATGGAATGGAATGGAATGGAATGGAATGGAATGGAATGGAATGGAATGGAATGGAGTGGAAAGAAATGGAATGGAATGGTATGAATCCGTACGGAAAGGAAAGGAATACTGTGGGATGGAATGGAATGGAATGGAATGGAATGGAATGGAATGGAATGGAATGGAATGGAATGGAATGGAATGGAGTGGAGTGGAATGGAATGGAGTGGAGTGGAATGGAATGGAATGGAATGGAATGGAATGGAATGGAATGGAATGGAATGGAATGGAGTGGAGTGGAATGGAATGGAATGGAACGGTACACCACGGCACGGCACAGCACAGCACGGCATGGCATGGCATGGCATGGCGTGGACTGACATGGAATTGAGTGGAATGGAGTGGAATAGTGATGGCATGGAATGGCATGGAATGTAATGGATATGTATGGAATGGAAGGGAACGACATGGAACAGAACGGCATGGAATGGAATGGAATGGAATGGAATGGAATGGAATGGAATGGAATGGAATGGAATGGAATGGAATGGAATGGAATGGAATGGAATGAAATGGAATGGAATGGTATGGCATAGCACGGCATGGCATGGACTGGCGTGGAAAGGAATGGAATGCTATGGAACGGGATGGAATCAAAGGGAATGGTATGCCATGGAACTGAATGGAATGGAATGGAATGGAATGGCATAGCATGGACTGGCATGCAATGGAGCGAAATCGAATGGAATCGTGTGCAATGGAATGGCATGGATTGAACTTGACTGGAATGGCATGACATGGAATGGATTGGAATGGAATGGGATGGATTGGCATGGCATGCTATGCAATGGCATGGCATGGCATGGCTTGTCATGGCATGGAATCTATTGGATTGGATTGGAATGCCATGGAACCGAATGGAACGGCATTGAATGGAATTGCATGGAATCTAATGCAAAGGCATGGAATGGCATTACAAGTTAAGGCATGGCATGGAATGGAATGGCATGGAACCGAATTGTTTGGAAGGTCATGGCATGGACTGGCGTGGAATGGAGTGGAATATAGTGGAATGGTGTGAAATGTAATGGAATGGAATGGCATTTCATGAATGGGAATAGAATGGTTTGCATGAAATGGAACGGCATGGAATGGAATTGAATAGCCTGGAATGGAATGACATGGAATGACATGGAATGGAATGGAAAGCCATGGAATGGAAGAGAATGCAACAGCATGGAATGAAATGGAATCCATTGGAATGGAATGGAGGCGCATGGAACATTATGGAACATCAAGGAATGAATCGACATGGAATGTAACAGCATTAAATGGTAGGGAATGGAATGGTTTGGAAGGAATTTCAGAGGAATGGAATGGAATGGAATGGAATGGAATGACACGGAATGGAATGACACGGAATGGAATGGAGTGGAATGGAATGGAATGGAATGACATAGAATGGAATGGAGTGGAATGGAATGGAATGGAATGACATAGAATGGAATGGAATGGACTGTCATGGAATGGAAGAGAATGGAATGGCATGGAAAGAAATGGAACACATTGGAATGGAATGGAGGTGCATGGAATATCATGGAACTTCAAGGAATGTAATGACATGGAATGTAACAGTCTTAAATGGAGCGGAATGGAATGGGATGGAAGTAATTTCAGAGGAATGGAATGGAATGGAATGGAATGGAATGGAATGGAATGGAATGGAATGGCAGGAATGAAATTGAACGCAATGGAATCGAAAGGGACCCCATCGAACCTCATGGAACGTTGAGGAATGGAATGATATGGAATGGAATAGCATTAAATAGAACTGAATGGAATGGAATGGAATTCGATGGAATGGAATGTCATGGAATGGAATGGAATGAAATTCTATGGAATAGAATGGCATGAAAATGAACGGAATGGAATGTCATGGAATGGCATGGCATGGCACGGCATGGCATGGCATGGAATGGAATGGCATGGCATGGAATGGAATGGCATGGAATGGAATGGCAAGGAATGCAATGGCATGGCATGGAATTGCATGGAATATCATGGATCGGTATGGAATGGAAGGGATGAAAATGGAAAGGAATGGAATGGAAAGGAACTTAATGACATGGCATGGAATAGAATGGTATGGAATGGAATGGAATGGAATGGAACGGAATGGAACAGCAAAATATGGAACGGAATAGCATTGAATGGCATGACATGGCATGAAATGGAATGGAATTGAATGGTATGGAACGTCATTTAAATGTATGGAATGGAATGACATGGATTGCAATGGAATGGAATGGAATGCAACAGAATGGAAAGGAACGGAATGGAATGGAATGGAATGGAATGGAATGGAATGGAATGGAATGGAATGGAATGGAATGGCAGGAATGAAATGGAATGCGAAGGAATGGAATGGAACCACATAGAACATCATGGATCCTCAATGAATGGAATGACAGGGAATGGAATAGCATTAAATGGAACAGAATGGAATGGAAAGAAACTCAATGGAAATGAAGATCATGGAATGACATGGAATGGAATGGAATGGAATGGAATGGAATGGAACGGAATGGAATGGAATGGAATGGAATGGAATGGAATGGAAAGGAATGACATGGAATGGAATTGAAAGGAATGGCATGGCATGGCATGGCATGGCATGGCATGGCATGGCACGGCTTGGCATGGAATGAAATGGAATGGAATGGCATGGATTGGAATATCATGGCGTGGATTGGCATGGAATGGAGTGGAATGACGATGAATACAATGGCATGGTATGGAATGGCATGGAATGTATTGGATATGTATGGAATGGAAGGGAACGAAATGGAACGGAACGGAATGGAAGGGAACTGAATGACATGGCATGTAATGGAATGGAATTCAATGGATTGGAATTTAATGGAATGGAATGGAATGGAATGGAATGGAATGGAATGGAATGGAATGGAACGGAATAGCATGGCATGGCATGGCATGGACTGGCATGGACTTGTGTGAAAAGGAATGGAATGCTATGCAACGGGATTAAATCGAAGGGAATGGTATGCCATGGAAATCAATGGAATGGAATGGCATAGCATGGACTGGCATGCAATGGAACGAAATGGAATGGAATCGTGTGCAATGGAATGGCATGGATTCAAATGTAATGGTATGGCATGGAATGGAATGGGATGGATTGGCATGGCATGGCATGCTATGCACTGGCATGGCATGGCATGGCTTGTCATGGCATGGAATCTATTGGATTGTATTGGAATGCCATGGAACCGAATGGAACGGCATTGAATGGAATTGCATGGAATCTAATGCAAAGGCATGGAATGGCATTACGAGTTATGGCATGGAATGGAATGGAATGGCACGGATCCGAATTCTTTGGAAGGTCATGGCATGGACTGGCGTGGAATGGAGGGGAATGTAGTGGAATGGCGTAAAATGGAATGGACTGGAACGGCATTTCATGGATGGGAATAGAATGCATTGCATTGCATGGAATGGAATGGAATGGAATGGAATGGAATGGAAATGCAAAGCAAGGCATGGAATGGAAAAACATGGAATGGAATGGAATAGAATGGAATGGAATGGAATGGAATGGAATGGAATGGAATGGAATGGAATGGAATGGAATGGAATCAAATGGAATGGAGTGGCATGGAATGGAATGGAATGGAATGGAATGCAATGGGATTAAAAGGAATGCAATGGAATACAATGGAAAGGCATGGAATGAAATGGAATGGAATGAAATGAAATAAATCGGTTCAGAAATGAAAAGAGTGGTTTGGAATGGAATGGAATGGTATGGAATGTGATGGAATGGAAAGGAATGGAATGGATTGGAATGCTATGGAGAGGAATGGCACGGTAAGGAACGTCCTGGAATGGAACGACATGGAACGGAACGGAACGGAATGGAATGGAATGGAATGGAATGGAATGGAATGGAATGACATGGAATGGAATGGAATGGAATGACATGGAATGGCATGGAACGAAATGGAATGGAATGGAACCGAACCGCATGGAACATCATTGAACGACATGGAATGGAATGACATGGAATGGAACAGCATTAAATGGAACGGAATGGAATGAAATGGAATGAAATTCAAAGGAATGGAATGTCATGGAACCGAAGGAAGCTGAATGGAATGGAATGGAATGAATGGAATGGAATGGAATGGAATGGAATGGAATCGCATGGCAATGAATGAAATGGAATGGAGTTTAATGGCATGGAATTGAATGGAATGGAAATGAATGAAATGGAACGGCATTGACTGCAATGTATTGGAACGGCTTACACCTCATGGAACGACCTGGAAAGGAATGGAACAGAATGGAAAGGAACAGATCAGAATAGAATGGAATGGTATGAATAAGGAATGGAAGGCTATGGAATGGAATGGAATCGAAGGGAATGGTATGCCATGGAATGGAATTGAATGGAGTGGGATGGAATGGAATGGAATGGAATGGAATGGAATGGAATGGAATGGAATGGAGTGGAATGGAATGGAATGGAATGGGATGGGATGGAAAGGCATGGCATGCTATGGAATGACATGCCACGGCATGGATTATCCTGGTATGGAATCCATTGGATGGGATTGGATTGTGCCGGAAGGACATGGAACCGAATGGAACGACAATAAATGGAATTGCATGGAATCTAAAGCAATGGCATGAAATGGCATTACATGCTATGGCATGGCATGGCATAGAATGGAATGGAATGGAATGACATGGAATGGAATGACATGGAATGACGTGGAATTGAATGACATGGAATGGAACAGCATGGCAAGGAATGGAATGGAATGGAATGGAATGGAATGGAATGGAATGGAATGGAATGGAATGGAACGGAAAGGAATGGAAAGGAATGCAATGGGATTAAAAGGAATGCAATGGAATAGAATGGAAAGGCATGGAATGGAATGGAATGGAATGGAATGGAATGGAATGGAATGGAATGGAATGGAATGGAATGGAATGGGATGGAAAGGAAAGGCATGGCATGCTGTGGAATGACATGCCAGGGCATGGATTATCATGGTATGGAATCCATTGGATTGGACTGGATTCTGCCGGAAGGACATGGAAGTGAATGGAACGGTATTAAATGGAATTGCATGGAATCTAAAGCAATGGCATGCAATGTCAATACATGCTATGGCATGGCATGGCATAGAATGACATGGAATGACATGGAATGGAATGGAATGGAATGGAATGGAATGGAATGGAATGGAATGGAATGGAATGGAATGGAATGGAATGGAATGACGTGGAATTGAATGACATGGAATGGAACAGCATGGCAAGGAATGGAATGGAATGGAATGGATTGGAACGGAATGGAATGGAATGGAATGGAATGGAATGGAAAGGAATGACATGGAATGGAATGGAAAGGAATGGCATGGCATGGCATGGCATGGCATGGCATGGCATGGCATGGCACGGCTTGGCATGGAATGAAATGGAATGGAATGGCATGGATTGGAATATCATGGCGTGGATTGGCATGGAATGGAGTGGAATGACGATGAATACAATGGCATGGTATGGAATGGCATGGAATGTATTGGATATGTATGGAATGGAAGGGAACGAAATGGAACGGAACGGAATGGAAGGGAACTGAATGACATGGCATGTAATGGAATGGAATTCAATGGATTGGAATTTAATGGAATGGAATGGAATGGAATGGAATGGAATGGAATGGAATGGAATGGAACGGAATAGCATGGCATGGCATGGCATGGACTGGCATGGACTTGTGTGAAAAGGAATGGAATGCTATGCAACGGGATTAAATCGAAGGGAATGGTATGCCATGGAAATCAATGGAATGGAATGGCATAGCATGGACTGGCATGCAATGGAACGAAATGGAATGGAATCGTGTGCAATGGAATGGCATGGATTCAAATGTAATGGTATGGCATGGAATGGAATGGGATGGATTGGCATGGCATGGCATGCTATGCACTGGCATGGCATGGCATGGCTTGTCATGGCATGGAATCTATTGGATTGTATTGGAATGCCATGGAACCGAATGGAACGGCATTGAATGGAATTGCAGGGAATCTAATGCAAAGGCATGGAATGGCATTACGAGTTATGGCATGGAATGGAATGGAATGGCACGGATCCGAATTCTTTGGAAGGTCATGGCATGGACTGGCGTGGAATGGAGGGGAATGTAGTGGAATGGCGTAAAATGGAATGGACTGGAACGGCATTTCATGGATGGGAATAGAATGCATTGCATTGCATGGAATGGAATGGAATGGAATGGAATGGAATGGAATGGAATGGAATGGAAATGCAAAGCAAGGCATGGAATGGAAAAACATGGAATGGAATGGAATAGAATGGAATGGAATGGAATCAAATGGAATGGAGTGGCATGGAATGGAATGGAATGGAATGGAATGCAATGGGATTAAAAGGAATGCAATGGAATACAATGGAAAGGCATGGAATGAAATGGAATGGAATGAAATGAAATAAATCGGTTCAGAAATGAAAAGAGTGGTTTGGAATGGAATGGAATGGTATGGAATGTGATGGAATGGAAAGGAATGGAATGGATTGGAATGCTATGGAGAGGAATGGCACGGTAAGGAACGTCCTGGAATGGAACGACATGGAACGGAACGGAACGGAACGGAATGGAATGGAATGGAATGGAATGGAATGGAATGGAATGGAATGGAATGGAATGGAATGGAATGGAATGGAATGACATGGAATGGAATGGAATGGAATGACATGGAATGGCATGGAACGAAATGGAATGGAATGGAACCGAACCGCATGGAACATCATTGAACGACATGGAATGGAATGACATGGAATGGAACAGCATTAAATGGAACGGAATGGAATGAAATGGAATGAAATTCAAAGGAATGGAATGTCATGGAACCGAAGGAAGCTGAATGGAATGGAATGGAATGAATGGAATGGAATGGAATGGAATGGAATCGCATGGCAATGAATGAAATGGAATGGAGTTTAATGGCATGGAATTGAATGGAATGGAAATGAATGAAATGGAACGGCATTGACTGCAATGTATTGGAACGGCTTACACCTCATGGAACGACCTGGAAAGGAATGGAACAGAATGGAAAGGAACAGATCAGAATAGAATGGAATGGTATGAATAAGGAATGGAAGGCTATGGAATGGAATGGAATCGAAGGGAATGGTATGCCATGGAATGGAATTGAATGGAGTGGGATGGAATGGAATGGAATGGAATGGAATGGAATGGAATGGAATGGAATGGAGTGGAATGGAATGGAATGGAATGGGATGGGATGGAAAGGCATGGCATGCTATGGAATGACATGCCACGGCATGGATTATCCTGGTATGGAATCCATTGGATGGGATTGGATTGTGCCGGAAGGACATGGAACCGAATGGAACGACAATAAATGGAATTGCATGGAATCTAAAGCAATGGCATGAAATGGCATTACATGCTATGGCATGGCATGGCATAGAATGGAATGGAATGGAATGACATGGAATGGAATGACATGGAATGACGTGGAATTGAATGACATGGAATGGAACAGCATGGCAAGGAATGGAATGGAATGGAATGGAATGGAATGGAATGGAATGGAATGGAATGGAATGGAATGGAACGGAAAGGAATGGAAAGGAATGCAATGGGATTAAAAGGAATGCAATGGAATAGAATGGAAAGGCATGGAATGGAATGGAATGGAATGGAATGGAATGGAATGGAATGGAATGGAATGGGATGGAAAGGAAAGGCATGGCATGCTGTGGAATGACATGCCAGGGCATGGATTATCATGGTATGGAATCCATTGGATTGGACTGGATTCTGCCGGAAGGACATGGAAGTGAATGGAACGGTATTAAATGGAATTGCATGGAATCTAAAGCAATGGCATGCAATGTCAATACATGCTATGGCATGGCATGGCATAGAATGACATGGAATGACATGGAATGGAATGGAATGGAATGGAATGGAATGGAATGGAATGGAATGGAATGGAATGGAATGGAATGGAATGGAATGACGTGGAATTGAATGACATGGAATGGAACAGCATGGCAAGGAATGGAATGGAATGGAATGGATTGGAACGGAATGGAATGGAATGGAATGGAATGGAATGGAATGGAATGGAAAGGAATGACATGGAATGGAATGGAAAGGAATGGCATGGCATGGCATGGCATGGCATGGCATGGCATGGCATGGCACGGCTTGGCATGGAATGAAATGGAATGGAATGGCATGGATTGGAATATCATGGCGTGGATTGGCATGGAATGGAGTGGAATGACGATGAATACAATGGCATGGTATGGAATGGCATGGAATGTATTGGATATGTATGGAATGGAAGGGAACGAAATGGAACGGAACGGAATGGAAGGGAACTGAATGACATGGCATGTAATGGAATGGAATTCAATGGATTGGAATTTAATGGAATGGAATGGAATGGAATGGAATGGAATGGAATGGAATGGAACGGAATAGCATGGCATGGCATGGCATGGACTGGCATGGACTTGTGTGAAAAGGAATGGAATGCTATGCAACGGGATTAAATCGAAGGGAATGGTATGCCATGGAAATCAATGGAATGGAATGGCATAGCATGGACTGGCATGCAATGGAACGAAATGGAATGGAATCGTGTGCAATGGAATGGCATGGATTCAAATGTAATGGTATGGCATGGAATGGAATGGGATGGATTGGCATGGCATGGCATGCTATGCACTGGCATGGCATGGCATGGCTTGTCATGGCATGGAATCTATTGGATTGTATTGGAATGCCATGGAACCGAATGGAACGGCATTGAATGGAATTGCAGGGAATCTAATGCAAAGGCATGGAATGGCATTACGAGTTATGGCATGGAATGGAATGGAATGGCACGGATCCGAATTCTTTGGAAGGTCATGGCATGGACTGGCGTGGAATGGAGGGGAATGTAGTGGAATGGCGTAAAATGGAATGGACTGGAACGGCATTTCATGGATGGGAATAGAATGCATTGCATTGCATGGAATGGAATGGAATGGAATGGAATGGAATGGAATGGAATGGAATGGAAATGCAAAGCAAGGCATGGAATGGAAAAACATGGAATGGAATGGAATAGAATGGAATGGAATGGAATGGAATGGAATGGAATGGAATGGAATGGAATCAAATGGAATGGAGTGGCATGGAATGGAATGGAATGGAATGGAATGGAATGCAATGGGATTAAAAGGAATGCAATGGAATACAATGGAAAGGCATGGAATGAAATGGAATGGAATGAAATGAAATAAATCGGTTCAGAAATGAAAAGAGTGGTTTGGAATGGAATGGAATGGTATGGAATGTGATGGAATGGAAAGGAATGGAATGGATTGGAATGCTATGGAGAGGAATGGCACGGTAAGGAACGTCCTGGAATGGAACGACATGGAACGGAACGGAACGGAATGGAATGGAATGGAATGGAATGGAATGGAATGGAATGGAATGGAATGGAATGGAATGACATGGAATGGAATGGAATGGAATGACATGGAATGGCATGGAACGAAATGGAATGGAATGGAACCGAACCGCATGGAACATCATTGAACGACATGGAATGGAATGACATGGAATGGAACAGCATTAAATGGAACGGAATGGAATGAAATGGAATGAAATTCAAAGGAATGGAATGTCATGGAACCGAAGGAAGCTGAATGGAATGGAATGGAATGAATGGAATGGAATGGAATGGAATGGAATGGAATCGCATGGCAATGAATGAAATGGAATGGAGTTTAATGGCATGGAATTGAATGGAATGGAAATGAATGAAATGGAACGGCATTGACTGCAATGTATTGGAACGGCTTACACCTCATGGAACGACCTGGAAAGGAATGGAACAGAATGGAAAGGAACAGATCAGAATAGAATGGAATGGTATGAATAAGGAATGGAAGGCTATGGAATGGAATGGAATCGAAGGGAATGGTATGCCATGGAATGGAATTGAATGGAGTGGGATGGAATGGAATGGAATGGAATGGAATGGAATGGAATGGAATGGAATGGAATGGAGTGGAATGGAATGGAATGGAATGGGATGGGATGGAAAGGCATGGCATGCTATGGAATGACATGCCACGGCATGGATTATCCTGGTATGGAATCCATTGGATGGGATTGGATTGTGCCGGAAGGACATGGAACCGAATGGAACGACAATAAATGGAATTGCATGGAATCTAAAGCAATGGCATGAAATGGCATTACATGCTATGGCATGGCATGGCATAGAATGGAATGGAATGGAATGACATGGAATGGAATGACATGGAATGACGTGGAATTGAATGACATGGAATGGAACAGCATGGCAAGGAATGGAATGGAATGGAATGGAATGGAATGGAATGGAATGGAATGGAATGGAATGGAACGGAAAGGAATGGAAAGGAATGCAATGGGATTAAAAGGAATGCAATGGAATAGAATGGAAAGGCATGGAATGGAATGGAATGGAATGGAATGGAATGGAATGGAATGGAATGGAATGGAATGGAATGGGATGGAAAGGAAAGGCATGGCATGCTGTGGAATGACATGCCAGGGCATGGATTATCATGGTATGGAATCCATTGGATTGGACTGGATTCTGCCGGAAGGACATGGAAGTGAATGGAACGGTATTAAATGGAATTGCATGGAATCTAAAGCAATGGCATGCAATGTCAATACATGCTATGGCATGGCATGGCATAGAATGACATGGAATGACATGGAATGGAATGGAATGGAATGGAATGGAATGGAATGGAATGGAATGGAATGGAATGGAATGGAATGGAATGGAATGACGTGGAATTGAATGACATGGAATGGAACAGCATGGCAAGGAATGGAATGGAATGGAATGGATTGGAACGGAATGGAATGGAATGGAATGGAATGGAATGGAATGGAATGGAATGGAATGGAATGGAATGCAATGGGATTAAAAGGAATGCAATGGAATACAATGGAAAGGCATGGAATGAAATGGAATGGAATGAAATGAATCGGTTCGGAAATGAAAAGAGTGGTTTGAAATGGAATGGAATGGTATGGAATGTGATGGAATGGAAAGGAATGGAATGGATTGGAATGCTATGGAGAGGAATGGCACGGTAAGGAACGTCCTGGAATGGAACGACATGGAACGGAACGGAACGGCATGGAATGGAATGGAATGGAATGGAATGGAATGGAATGGAACGAAATGGAATGGAACGAAATGGAATGGAATGGAACCGAACCGCATGGAACATCATTGAACGACAAGGAATGGAATGACATGGAATGAAATTCAAAGGAATGGAATGTCATGGAACCGAAGGAAGCTGAATGGAATTGAATGGAATGGAACTGAATTGAATGAATTGCTATGGCATGGAATGGAATGGAATGGAATTGAATGGAATGGAATGGCATGGCAATGAATGAAATGGAATGGAGTTTAATGGCATGGAATTGAATGGAATGGAAATGAATGAAATGGAACGGCATTGACTGCAAAGTATTGGAACGGCTTACACCTCATGGAACGACCTGGAAAGGAATGGAACAGAATGGAAAGGAACAGATCAGAATAGAATGGAATGGTATGAATAAGGAATGGAAGGCTATGGAATGGAATGGAATCGAAGGGAATGGTATGCCATGGAATGGAATTGAATGGAGTGGGATGGAATGGAATGGAATGGAATGGAATGGAATGGAATGGAATGGAATGGAATGGAATGGAATGGAATGGAATGGAGTGGAATGGAATGGAATGGAGTGGAATGGAATGCATTGGAATGGAATGGGATGGGATGGGATGGGATGGAAAGGCATGGCATGCTATGGAATGACATGCCACGGCATGGATTATCCTGGTATGGAATCCATTGGATGGGATTGGATTGTGCCGGAAGGACATGGAACCGAATGGAACGGCAATAAATGGAATTGCATGGAATCTAAAGCAATGGCATGAAATGGCATTACATGCTATGGCATGGCATGGCATAGAATGGAATGGAATGGAATGACATGGAATGGAATGGAATGGAATGACGTGGAATTGAATAACATGGAAAGGAACAGCATGGCAAGGAATGGAATGGAATGGAATGGATTGGAATGGAATGGAATGGAATGGAATGGAATGGAACGGAAAGGAAAGGAATGGAAAGGAATGCAATGGGATTAAAAGGAATGCAATGGAATACAATGGAAAGGCATGGAATGGAATGGAATGGAATGGAATAGAATGGAATGGAATGGATTTGAATGGAATGAATCGGTTCGGAAATGAAAAGAGTGGTTTTGAATGGAATGGAATGGTATGGAATGTGATGGAATGGAAAGGGATGGAATGGATTGGAATGCTATGGAGAGGAATGGCACAGAAAGGAACGTCCTGGAATGGAACGACGTGGAACAGAACGGCATGGAAGGGAATGGAATGGAATGGAATGGAATGGAATGGAATGGAATGGAATGGAATGGAATGCAACGGAACAGAATGGAATGGAATGGAATGGAATGGAATGGAATGGAATGGAATGGAATGGAATGGAATGGAATGGAATGGAACGGCATGGGATGGAATGGAACAGCATGGGATGGAATGGAATGTTATGTGATTGCACCACTTGGCATGGAATGAAATGGAACAGAATAGAATTGCATAAGATGAAGTGGAATAGCATAGAATGGCATCGCATGGCATAGAATGAAATGGAATGGAATGACAGGGAATGAAATGGAATGGCAATGACAGGAATGGATTGGAACGGCTTAGAACCTCATGGAACGGCATGGAAATGAATGAAACAGAACGGAAAGGAACAGATCGGAATAGAATGGCATGGATTGGAATGGAATGGAATGGCATGGAACCGAAATGTTTGGAAGGTCATGGCATGGACTGGCGTGGAATGGAGGGGAATGTAGTGGAATGGCGTAAAATGGAAAGGACTGGAATGGCAATTCATAGATGGGAATAGAATGCATTGCATGGAATGGAATGGAATGGAATGGAATGGAATGGAATGGAATGGAATGGAACGGCATGGAACGGCATGGGATGGAATGGAATGTTATGTGATTGCACCACTTGGCATGGAATGAAATGGAACAGAATAGAATTGCATAAGATGAAGTGGAATAGCATAGAATGGCATCGCATGGCATAGAATGAAATGGAATGGAATGACAGGGAATGAAATGGAATAGCAATGACAGGAATGGATTGGAACGGCTTAGAATGTCATGGAACTGCATGGAAATGAAGGAAACAGAACGGAAATGAACAGATCGGAATAGAATGGCATGGAATGGAAAGGAATGGAATGGAATGGAATGGAATGGAATGGAATGGAATGGAATGGAATCTAATGGAAAATCGTGAAACAACATGGAATGGAACAACATGGAATGGAACGGCATGGAATGGAATGAAACAGAATGGAAAGGAACAGATCAGAATGGAATCGAATGGAATGGAATGGAATGGCATGGAACGTCATTGATCTGCATGGAATGGTACGACATGGAATGGAATGGAATGGAATGGAATGGAATGGAATGGAATGGAATGGAATGGAATGGAATGGAACGTCATGGAACAGAATGGCATGGCATGGCATGGCATAGCATGGCATGGCATGGCATGGCATGGCATGGACTGGCATGGACTGGCGTGAAAAGGAATGGCATGGCTATGCAACGGGATTGAATCGAAGGGAATGGTATGCCATGGAAATCAATGGAATGGAATGGCATAGCATGGACTGGCATGCAATGGAACGAAATGGAATGGAATCGTGTGCAATGGAATGGCATGGATTGAAATGTAATGGCATGGCATGGAATGGAATGGGATGTATTGGCATGGCATGCTATGCAATGGCATGGCATGGCATGGCTTTTGATGGCATGGAATCTATTGGATTGGATTGGAATGCCATGGAACCGAATGGAACGGCATTGAATGGAATTGCATGGAATCTAATGCAAAGGCATGGAATGGCATTAAAAGTTATGGCATGGAAAGGAATGGAATGGAATGGAATGGAATGGAATGGAATGGAATGGAATGGAATGGAATGGAATGGTATGGAACCGAAATGTTTGGATGGTCATGGCATGGACTGGCGTGGAATGGAGGGGAATGTAGTGGAATGGCGTAAAATGGAAAGGACTGGAATGGCAATTCATAGATGGGAATAGAATGCATTGCATGGAATGGAATGGAATGGAATGGAATGGAATGGAATGGAATGGAATGGAATGGAATGGAATGGAATGGAATGGAATGGAATGGAATGAAATGGTGTGGAATGGAATGGAATGACATGGAATGATATGGAATGGAAATGCAAGGCAAGGCAAGGAATGGAAAAACATGGAATTGAATGGAATGGAATGGAAAGGAAAGGAATGAAATGGGATTAAAAGGAATGGAATGGAATGGAATGGAATGGAATGGAATAGAATGGAATGGAATGGAATGGAATGGAATGGAATTGCATGGAATGAAATGGAATGGAATGGAATGGAATGGCATGGAACGTCGTGGAACGGCATGGAGTGGAATGTAACAGAATGGAATGGAATGGAATGGAATGGAATGGAATGGAATGGAATGGAATGGAATGGAACGGCATCGCACAGCATGGAATGAAATGGAATGGAATGGCATGGAATGAAATTGAACGGCATTGATTGGAATGGAATTCAATTGCTTGGAACCTCAAGAAACGGCATGGAATTGAACGACATGGAATGGAAGAAAATGGCTTTGAATGAAATAGAATGGAAAGGAACAGATTGGAACGGAATGCAATGGAATGACATGAAATGGCATGGAACGACATGCTATGGAATGGAACGACGGGGAACGTAATGAAATTGCATCGAATGTAACGACATGGAAGAGAACGGCATGGAATGGAATTGAATGGAATGGTATGAATCCATACGGAAAGGAAAGGAATACTGTGGAATGGAATGGAATGGAATGGAATGGAATGGAATGGAATGGAATGGAATGGAATGGAATGGAATGGAGTGGAATGGAATGGAATGGAATGGAATGGAATGGAATGGAATGGAATGGAATGGAATGGAATGGAATGGAATGGAATGGAATGGAATGTCACGGATTGGAATGAAATTGAACGGTATTGACTATAATGGAATGCAATGGATTTGAACCTCCTGAAACGGCATGGAATGGAAGGAGATGGAATGGAAAGGCTTGGAAAGGAATGAAAGAGAATGGAAAGGAACAGATTGGAATGGAATGGAGTGGAATGGCATGAAATGACATGGAACGGCATTCAATGGAATTGAAAGGCATGTAATGCAAAAGAATGGCATGGAATGTAATGTCATGGAATGTAACGGTATGGAATGGAATGGAATGGAATGGAATGGAATGGAACGAAATGGAATGGAATGGAACCGAACCGCATGGAACATCATTGAACGACAAGGAATGGAATGACATGGAATGAAATTCAAAGGAATGGAATGTCATGGAACCGAAGGAAGCTGAATGGAATTGAATGGAATGGAACTGAATTGAATGAATTGCTATGGCATGGAATGGAATGGAATGGAATTGAATGGAATGGAATGGCATGGCAATGAATGAAATGGAATGGAGTTTAATGGCATGGAATTGAATGGAATGGAAATGAATGAAATGGAACGGCATTGACTGCAAAGTATTGGAACGGCTTACACCTCATGGAACGACCTGGAAAGGAATGGAACAGAATGGAAAGGAACAGATCAGAATAGAATGGAATGGTATGAATAAGGAATGGAAGGCTATGGAATGGAATGGAATCGAAGGGAATGGTATGCCATGGAATGGAATTGAATGGAGTGGGATGGAATGGAATGGAATGGAATGGAATGGAATGGAATGGAATGGAATGGAATGGAATGGAATGGAGTGGAATGGAATGCATTGGAATGGAATGGGATGGGATGGGATGGAAAGGCATGGCATGCTATGGAATGACATGCCACGGCATGGATTATCCTGGTATGGAATCCATTGGATGGGATTGGATTGTGCCGGAAGGACATGGAACCGAATGGAACGGCAATAAATGGAATTGCATGGAATCTAAAGCAATGGCATGAAATGGCATTACATGCTATGGCATGGCATGGCATAGAATGGAATGGAATGGAATGACATGGAATGGAATGGAATGGAATGACGTGGAATTGAATAACATGGAATGGAACAGCATGGCAAGGAATGGAATGGAATGGAATGGAATGGAATGGATTGGAATGGAATGGAATGGAATGGAATGGAATGGAACGGAAAGGAAAGGAATGGAAAGGAATGCAATGGGATTAAAAGGAATGCAATGGAATACAATGGAAAGGCATGGAATGGAATGGAATGGAATGGAATGGAATGGAATGGAATGGAATGGAATGGAATGAATCGGTTCGGAAATGAAAAGAGTGGTTTTGAATGGAATGGAATGGTATGGAATGTGATGGAATGGAAAGGAATGGAATGGATTGGAATGCTATGGAGAGGAATGGCACGGAAAGGAACGTCCTGGAATGGAACGACGTGGAACAGAACGGCATGGAAGGGAATGGAATGGAATGGAATGGAATGGAATGGAATGGAATGGAACGGAATGGAATGGAATGGAATGGAATGGAATGGAATGGAATGGAATGGAATGGAATGGAACGGCATGGGATGGAATGGAACAGCATGGGATGGAATGAAATGGAACAGAATAGAATTGCATAAGATGAAGTGGAATAGCATAGAATGGCATCGCATGGCATGGAATGAAATGGAATGGAATGACAGGGAATGAAATGGAATGGCAATGACAGGAATGGATTGGAACGGCTTAGAACCTCATGGAACGGCATGGAAATGAATGAAACAGAACGGAAAGAACAGATCGGAATAGAATGGCATGGATTGGAATGGAATGGACTGGCATGGAACCGAAATGTTTGGAAGGTCATGGCATGGACTGGCGTGGAATGGAGGGGAATGTAGAGGAATGGCGTAAAAGGGAATGGACTGGAACGGCATTTCATGGATGGGAATAGAATGCATTGCATGGAATGGAATGGAATGGAATGGAATGGAATGGAATGGAATGGAATGGAATGGAATGGAATGGAATGGAATGGAATGAAATGGTGTGGAATGGAATGGAATGACATGGAATGATATGGAATGGAAATGCAAGGCAAGGCATGGAATGGAAAAACATGGAATGGAATGGAATGGAATGGAATGGAATGGAATGGAATGGAATGGAATGGAATGGAATGGAATGGAATGGAATGGGATGGGATGGGATGGAAAGGCATGGCATGCTATGGAATGACATGCCACGGCATGGATTATCCTGGTATGGAATCCATTGGATGGGATTGGATTGTGCCGGAAGGACATGGAACCGAATGGAACGACAATAAATGGAATTGCATGGAATCTAATGCAATGGCATGAAATGGCATTACATGCTATGGCATGGCATGGCATAGAATGGAATGGAATGGAATGACATGGAATGCAATGACATGGAATGACGTGGAATTGAATGACATGGAATGGAACAGCATGGTAAGGAATGGAATGGAATGGAATGGAATGGAATGGAATGGAATGGAATGGAATGGAATGGAATGGAACGGAAAGGAAAGGAATGGAAAGGAATGCAATGGGATTAAAAGGAATGCAATGGAATACAATGGAAAGGCATGGAATGGAATGGAATGGAATGGAATGGAATGGAATGGAATGGAATGGAATGGAATGGAATGGAATGAATCGGTTCGGAAATGAAAAGAGTGGTTTGGAATGGAATGGAATGGTATGGAATGTGATGGAATGGAAAGGAATGGAATGGATTGGAATGCTAGGGAGAGGAATGGCACGGTAAGGAACGTCCTGGAATGGAACGACATGGAACAGAACGGCATGGAATGGAATGGAATGGAATGGAATGGAATGGAATGGAATGGAACGGAATGGAATGGAACGGAACGGAACGGAATGGAATGGAATGGAATGGAATGGAACGGCATGGAACGGCATGGGATGGAATGGAATGTTATGTGATTGCACCACTTGGCATGGAATGAAATGGAACAGAATAGAATTGCATAAGATGAAGTGGAATAGCATAGAATGGCATCGCATGGCATAGAATGAAATGGAATGGAATGACAGGGAATGAAATGGAAAGGCATTGACAGGAATGGATTGGAACGGCTTAGAATGTCATGGAACTGCATGGAAATGAAGGAAACAGAACGGAAATGAACAGATCGGAATAGAATGGCATGGAATGGAAAGGAATGGAATGGAATGGAATGGAATGGAATGGAATCTAATGGAAAATCGTGAAACAACATGGAATGGAACAACATGGAATGGAACGGCATGGAATGGAATGAAACAGAATGGAAAGGAACAGATCAGAATGGAATCGAATGGAATGGAATGGAATGGCATGGAACGTCATTGATCTGCATGGAATGGTACGACATGGAATGGAATGGAATGGAATGGAATGGAATGGAATGGAATGGAATGGAATGGAATGGAATGGAATGGAATGGAATGGAATGGAATGGAACGTCATGGAACAGAATGGCATGGCATGGCATGGCATAGCATGGCATGGCATGGCATGGCATGGCATGGACTGGCATGGACTGGCGTGAAAAGGAATGGCATGGCTATGCAACGGGATTGAATCGAAGGGAATGGTATGCCATGGAAATCAATGGAATGGAATGGCATAGCATGGACTGGCATGCAATGGAACGAAATGGAATGGAATCGTGTGCAATGGAATGGCATGGATTGAAATGTAATGGCATGGCATGGAATGGAATGGGATGTATTGGCATGGCATGCTATGCAATGGCATGGCATGGCATGGCTTTTGATGGCATGGAATCTATTGGATTGGATTGGAATGCCATGGAACCGAATGGAACGGCATTGAATGGAATTGCATGGAATCTAATGCAAAGGCATGGAATGGCATTAAAAGTTATGGCATGGAAAGGAATGGAATGGAATGGAATGGAATGGAATGGAATGGAATGGAATGGAATGGAATGGTATGGAACCGAAATGTTTGGAAGGTCATGGCATGGACTGGCGTGGAATGGAGGGGAATGTAGTGGAATGGCGTAAAATGGAAAGGACTGGAATGGCAATTCATAGATGGGAATAGAATGCATTGCATGGAATGGAATGGAATGGAATGGAATGGAATGGAATGGAACGGCATGGAACGGCATGGGATGGAATGGAATGTTATGTGATTGCACCACTTGGCATGGAATGAAATGGAACAGAATAGAATTGCATAAGATGAAGTGGAATAGCATAGAATGGCATCGCATGGCATAGAATGAAATGGAATGGAATGACAGGGAATGAAATGGAATAGCAATGACAGGAATGGATTGGAACGGCTTAGAATGTCATGGAACTGCATGGAAATGAAGGAAACAGAACGGAAATGAACAGATCGGAATAGAATGGCATGGAATGGAAAGGAATGGAATGGAATGGAATGGAATGGAATGGAATGGAATGGAATGGAATGGAATCTAATGGAAAATCGTGAAACAACATGGAATGGAACAACATGGAATGGAACGGCATGGAATGGAATGAAACAGAATGGAAAGGAACAGATCAGAATGGAATCGAATGGAATGGAATGGCATGGAACGTCATTGATCTGCATGGAATGGTACGACATGGAATGGAATGGAATGGAATGGAATGGAATGGAATGGAATGGAATGGAATGGAATGGAATGGAATGGAATGGAATGGAACGTCATGGAACAGAATGGCATGGCATGGCATGGCATAGCATGGCATGGCATGGCATGGCATGGCATGGACTGGCATGGACTGGCGTGAAAAGGAATGGCATGGCTATGCAACGGGATTGAATCGAAGGGAATGGTATGCCATGGAAATCAATGGAATGGAATGGCATAGCATGGACTGGCATGCAATGGAACGAAATGGAATGGAATCGTGTGCAATGGAATGGCATGGATTGAAATGTAATGGCATGGCATGGAATGGAATGGGATGTATTGGCATGGCATGCTATGCAATGGCATGGCATGGCATGGCTTTTGATGGCATGGAATCTATTGGATTGGATTGGAATGCCATGGAACCGAATGGAACGGCATTGAATGGAATTGCATGGAATCTAATGCAAAGGCATGGAATGGCATTAAAAGTTATGGCATGGAAAGGAATGGAATGGAATGGAATGGAATGGAATGGAATGGAATGGAATGGTATGGAACCGAAATGTTTGGAAGGTCATGGCATGGACTGGCGTGGAATGGAGGGGAATGTAGTGGAATGGCGTAAAATGGAAAGGACTGGAATGGCAATTCATAGATGGGAATAGAATGCATTGCATGGAATGGAATGGAATGGAATGGAATGGAATGGAATGGAATGGAATGGAATGGAATGGAATGGAATGGAATGGAATGGAATGGAATGGAATGGAATGGAATGAAATGGTGTGGAATGGAATGGAATAACATGGAATGATATGGAATGGAAATGCAAGGCAAGGCAAGGAATGGAAAAACATGGAATTGAATGGAATGGAATGGAAAGGAAAGGAATGAAATGGGATTAAAAGAAATGGAATGGAATGGAATGGAATGGAATGGAATGGAATGGAATGGAATGGAATGGAATGGAATGGAATGGAATGGAATGGAATGGAAAGGCATGGAATGAAATGGAATGGAATGGAATGGAATGGCATGGAACGTCGTGGAACGGCATGGAGTGGAATGTAACAGAATGGAATGGAATGGAATGGAATGGAATGGAATGGAATGGAATGGAATGGAATGGAATGGAATGGAACGGCATCGCACAGCATGGAATGAAATGGAATGGAATGGAATGGAATGGAATGGAATGGAATGGAATGGAATGGAACGGCATCGCACAGCATGGAATGAAATGGAATGGAATGGCATGGAATGAATTTGAACGGCATTGATTGGAATGGAATTGAATTGCTTGGAACCTCAAGAAACGGAATGGAATTGAACGACATAGAATGGAAGAAAATGGCTTTGAATGAAATAGAATGGAAAGGAACAGATTGGAACGGAATGCAATGGAATGACATGAAATGGCATGGAACAACATGCTATGGAATGGAACGACGGGGAACGTAATGAAATTGCATCGAATGTAACGACATGGAAGAGAACGGCATGGAATGGAATTGAATGGAATGGTATGAATCCATACGGAAAGGAAAGGAATACTGTGGAATGGAATGGAATGGAATTGCATGGAATGGAATGGAATGGAATGGAATGGAATGGAATGGAATGGAATGGAATGGAATGGAATGGAATGGAATGGAATGGAACAGCATTAAATGGAATCAAATGGAATGGAATGGAATGGAGTGGAATGGAACGGCATGGCATGGAATGGAATGGAATGGACTGGAGTGGAATGGAATGGAATGGAATGGAATGGAATGGAATGGAACAGCATGGAATGTAAAACGGAATGGAAGGAATGGAATGGAATGGAATGGAATGGAATGGAATGAAATGAAACCCATAGGAATTGAATCGAGCCTCATGGAACATCATGCAACGTCAAGGTAAGGAATGACATGGAATGGAACAGCATTAAATGGAATCAAATGGAATGGAATGGAATGGAGTGGAATGGAATGGAATGGAATGGAATGGAATGGAATGGAATGGAATGGAATGGAATGGAATGGCATGGAACGTCGTGGAATGGCATGGAGTGGAATGGAACAGAATGGAATGGAATGGAATGGAATGGAATGGAATGGAACGGCATCGCACGGCATGGAATGAAATGGAATGGAATGGCATGGAATGAAATTGAACGGCATTGATTGGAATGGAATACCATTGCTTGGAACCTCAAGAAACGGAATGGAATTGAACGACATGAAACGGAAGGAAAAGGAATGGAATGAAATAGAATGGAAAGGAACAGATTGGAATGGAATGCAATGGAATGACATGAAATGGCATGGAACGACATGCTATGGAATGGAACGACGGAGAACGTAATGGAATTGCATCGAATGTAATGACATGGAAAGGAACGGCATGGAATGGAATTGAATGGAATGGAATGGTATGAATCCATACGGAAAGGAAAGGAATACTGTGGAATGGAATGGAATGGCATGGCATAGCATGGAATGGAATGGAATGGAATGGAATGGAATGGAATGGAATGGAATGGAATGGAATGGAACGACGTGGAACGGGACGCCGTGGAAGAGCATGGTATGGAATGGAACGCAACGGAATGGAAAGGTATGTCATGGACTGGCGTAGTATGGAGTGGAAAGTCGAAGAATGGAATGGCATGACTTGGAATGGCGTGGAATGAAAGGGAAAGAAATAGAACGGATCTGAATGGAACGGAACTGAATGACATGGCATGGAAAGGAATGGAATGGAATGGTAGGGTATGATATGGTATGGAAGAGATTGGAATGGAATGGAATGGAATGGAATGGAATGGAATGGAATGGCATCGCAGGGCATAGAATGAAATGGAATGGAATGACAGGGAACGAAATGGAACAGCATTGAGTGCAATGGATTGGAACAGCTTGGAACCACATGGAACGGCATGGAAAGGAATGAAACAGAACGAAAAGGAACACATCGGAACAGAATGGCATGGAATGGAATGGAATGGAATGGAATGGAATGGAATGGAATGGAATGGAAAGTCATGAAACTGCATGGAATGGAAGGACATGGAATGGAACGGCAAGGAATGGAGTGAAACACAATGGAAAGGAACAGATCGGAACGGAACGGAACAGAATGGAATGGAATGGAATGGAATGGAAATGAATGGAATGGAATGGAATGGAATGGAATGGAATGGAATGGAATAGAATGGAATGGAATGGAATGGCATGGAACGACATTGAACTGCATGGAATGGTACGACATGGAATGGAATGGAATGGAATGGAATGGAATGGAATGGAATGGAATGGAATGGAATGGAATGGAATGGAATAGAATGGAATGGAATGGTGTGGAATGGAAATGCAAGGCAAGGCATGGAATGGAAAAACATGGAATGGAATGGAATGGGATGTAATGGAATGGACGGGAATCGAATGGAATGGAACTGCGTAGGATTGAAGGGAATAGCATGGAATGGCATCACATGTCATGGAATGAAATGGAATGGAACAGAATAGGATGAAGTGGAATAGCATTGAATTGCATGGCATTGGCATGGAAGGAAATTGAATGGCATGGAAAGGTGTGAAACAGAACGGAAAGGAACTATTCAGAATGGAATGGAATGGAATGGAATGGAATGGAATGGAATGGAATGGAATGGAATGGAATGGAATGGAATGGAATGGAATGGAATGGAATGGCATGGAACGTCGTGGAATGGCATGGAGTGGAATGGAACAGAATGGAATGGAATGGAATGGAATGGAATGGAATGGAATGGAATGGAATGGAACGGCATCACACGGCATGGAATGAAATGGAATGGAATGGCATGGAATGAAATTGAACGGCATTGATTGGAATGGAATACCATTGCTTGGAACCTCAAGAAACGGAATGGAATTGAACGACATGAAACGGAAGGAAAAGGAATGGAATGAAATAGAATGGAAAGGAACAGATTGGAACGGAATGCAATGGAATGACATGAAATGGCATGGAACGACATGCTATGGAATGGAACGACGAGGAACGTAATGGAATTGCATCGAATGTAATGACATGGAATGGAACGGCATGGAATGGAATTGAATGGAATGGAATGGTATGAATCCATACGGAAAGGAAAGGAATACTGTGGAATGGAATGGAATGGCATGGCATAGCATGGAATGGAATGGAATGGAATGGAATGGAATGGAATGGAATGGAATGGAATGGAATGGAATGGAATGGAATGGAATGGAATGGAATGGAGTGGAGTGGAATGGAATGGAATGGAATGGAATGGAATGGAATGGAATGGAATGGAATGGAATGGAATGGAATGGAATGGAATGGAATGGAATGGAATGGAACAGCATGGGATGGAAAATGGAATGGAATGGAATGGAATGGAATGGAATGGAATGGAATGGAATGGAATGGAATGGAATGGAATGGAACGACATGGAATGGTATTGGGTGGTATGGTATGGTATGGTATGGTATGGTATGGTATGGTATGGTATGGTATGGAATGGCTTCGCAGGGCATGGAATGAAATGGAATGGAATGGCATGGTATGAAATTGAACGGTATTGACTGTAATGGAATGCAATGGATTTGAACCTCATGAAACGGCCTGGAATAGAAGGAGATGGAAGGGAACGGCAAGGAAAGGAATGAAACAGAATGGAAAGGAATACATTGGAGTGGAATTGGGTGGAATGGCATGAAATGACATGGAACGGCATGCAATGGAACGGAACAGCATGTAATGCAAAGGAATGGCATGGAATGTAATGTCATGGAATGTGACAGTATGGAATGGAATGGAATGGAATGGAATGGAATGGAATGGAATGGAATGGAATGGAATGGAATGGAATGGAATGGAATGGAATGGAATGGAATGGAATGGAATGAAATGGAATGGCCTGGAATGAAATTGAACGGTATTGACTGTAATGGAATGCAATGGATTTGAACCTCATGAAACGGCCTGGAATGGAAGGAGATGGAATGGAACGGCATGGAAAGGAATGAAAGAGAATGGAAAGGAACAGATTGGAACGGAATGGAGTGGAATGGGTTGAAATGCAAAGGAATGGCATGGAATGTAACGTCATGGAATGGAATGGAATGGTAATGAATGAAATGGAATGGAGTTTAATGGTATGGAATTGAATGGAATGGAAATGAATGAAATGGAACGGCATTGACTGCAATGGATTGGAACGTCTTACACCTCATGGAACAACATGGAAAGGAATGGAACAGAATGGAAAGGATCAGATCAGAATAAAATGGAATGGTATGAATAAGGAATGCAAGGCTATGGAATGGAATGGAATCGAAGGGAATGGTATGCCATGGAATGGAATGGAATGGAATGGAATGGAATGGAATGGAATGGCATGGCATGGCATGGCATGGCATGGCATGGCATGGCATGGCATGGAATGGAATGGAGTGGAATGGAATGGAATGGAATGGGATGGGATGGGATGGAAAGGAAAGGCATGGCATGCTGAGGAATGACATGCCAGGGCATGGATTATCATGGTATGGAATCCATTGGATTGGACTGGATTCTGCCGGAAGGACATGGAACCGAATGGAACGGCATTAAATGGAATTGCATGGAATCTAAAGCAATGGCATGGAATGTCATTACATGCTATGGCATGGCATGGCATAGAGTGGAATGGAATGACATGGAATGACATGGAATGGAAAGACATGGAATGACGTGGAATTGAATGACATGGAATACAACAGCATGGCAAGGAATGGAATGGAATGGAATGGAATGGAATGGAATGGAATGGAATGGAATGGAATGGAATGGAATGGAATGGAAAAGAAAGGAATGGAAAGGAATGCAATGAGATTAAAAGGAATGCAATGCAATACAATGGAAAGGCATGAATGGAATGGAATGGAATGGAATGGAATGGAATGGAATGAATCGGTTCGGAAATGAAAAGAGTGGTTTGGAATGGAATGGAATGGTATGGAATGTGATGGAATGGAAAGGAATGGAATGGATTGGAATGCTATGGAGAGGAATGGCACAGTAAGGAACGTCCTGGAATGGAACGACATGGAACAGAACGGCATGGAAGGGAATGGAATGGAATGGAATGGAATGGAATGGAATGGAATGGAATGGAATGGAATGGAATGGAATGGAACGGCATGGGATGGAATGGAACGGCATGGGATGGAATGGAATGTTATGTGATTGCACCACTTGGCATGGAATGAAATGGAACAGAATAGAATTGCATAAGATGAAGTGGAATAGCATAGAATGGCATCGCATGGCAAAGAATGAAATGGAATGGAATGACAGGGAATGAAATGGAACGGCAATGACTGCAATGGATTGGAACAGCTTAGAACCTCATGGAACGGCATGGAAATGATTGAAACAGAACGGAAAGGAACATATCGGAATGGAATGGAATGGAATGGAATGGAATGGAATGGAATGGAATGGAATGGAATGGAATGGAATGGAATGGAACATCATGGAACGGAATGGCATGGCATGGCATGGCATGGCATGGCATGGCATGGCATGGCATGGCATGGCATGGCATGGACTGGACTGGCATGGCATGGCATGGCATGGCATGGCATGGCATGGCATGGCATGGCATGGCATGGCATGGACTGGACTGGCATGGCATGGCATGGCATGGCATGGCATGGCATGGCATGGCATGGCATGGCATGGCATGGCATGGCATGGCATGGCATGGCATGGCATGGCATGGCATGGCATGGCATGGCATGGCATGGCATGGCATGGACTGGCGTGAAAAGGAATGGAATGCTATGCAACAGGATTGAATCGAAGGGAATGGCATGCCTTGGAAATCAATGGAATGGAATGGCACTGCATGGACTGGCATGCAATGGAACGAAATGGAATGGAATCACGTGAAATGGAATGGCATGGATTCAAATGTAATGGCATGGCATGGAATGGAATGGGATGTATTGGCATGGCATGCTAGGCAATGGCATGGCATGGCATGGCTTTTGATGGCATGGAATCTATTGGATTGGAATGGAATGCCATGGAACCGAATGGAACGGCATTTAATTGAATTGCATGGAATCTAATGCAATGGCATGGAATGACATTAAAAGTTATGGCATGGGATGGAATGGAAAGGAATGGAATGGAACCGAAATGTTTGGAAGGTCAAGGCATGGACTGGCGTGGAATGGAGGGGAATGTAGTGGAATGGCGTAAAATGGAATGGACTGGAACAGCATTTCATGGATGGGAATTGAATGGCATGGAATGGAATGGAATGGAATGGAATGGAATGGAATGGAATGGAATGGAACGTCATGGAATGGCATGGAATGGAACGACGTGGAACGGGACGCCGTGGAAGAGCATGGGATGGAATGGAACGCAACGGAATGGAAAGGTATGTCATGGACTGGCGTAGTATGGAGTGGAAAGTCGAAGAATGGAATGGCATGACTTGGAATGGCGTGGAATGAAAGGGAAAGAAATAGAACGGATCTGAATGGAACGGAACTGAATGACATGGCATGGAAAGGAATGGAATGGAATGGTAGGGTATGATATGGTATGGAAGAGATTGGAATGGAATGGAATGGAATGGAATGGAATGGAATGGAATGGCATAGAATGAAATGGAATGGAATGACAGGGAACGAAATGGAACAGCATTGAGTGCAATGGATTGGAACAGCTTGGAACCACATGGAACGGCATGGAAAGGAATGAAACAGAACGAAAAGGAACACATCGGAACAGAATGGCATGGAATGGAATGGAATGGAATGGAATGGAATGGAATGGAATGGAATGGAATGGAATGGAATGGAATGGAATGGAAAGTCATGAACCTGCATGGAATGGAACGACATGGAATGGAACGGCAAGGAAAGGAGTGAAACACAATGGAAAGGAACAGATCGGAACGGAACGGAACAGAATGGAATGGAATGGAATGGAAATGAATGGAATGGAAAGACATGGAATGGAATGAAAAGGAATGGAATGGAATGGAATGGAATGGAATGGAATGGAATGGAATGGAATGGCATGGAACGACATTGAACTGCATGGAATGGTACGACATGGAATGGAATGGAATGGAAAGGAATGGAAAGGAATGGAATGGAATGGAATGGAATGGAATGGAATGGAATGGAATGGAATGGAACTGAATGTAATGGCATGGCATGGCATGGCATGGCATGGCATGGCATGGCATGGCATGGCATGGCATGGCATGGCATGGCATGGCATGGCATGGCATGGCATGGACTGGCATGGATTGGCGTGGAAACGAATGGAATGCTATGCAACAGGATGGAATCGAAGGGAATGATATGTCATGGAAATGAATGGAATGGAATGGCATAGCATGGACTGGCATGCAATGGAACGAAATGGAATGGAATCGTGTGCAATAGAATGTCATGGATTGAAATGTAATGGCATAGCATGGAATGCAAGGGGATGGATTAGCATAACAGGCTATGCAATGGCATGGCATGGCATGGCATGGCATGGCATGGCATGGCATGGCATGGCATGGCATGGCATGGCATGGCATGGCATGGCATGGAATCTATTCGATTGGATTGGAATGCCATGGGACCGAATGGAACAGCATTTAATGGAATTGCATGGAATCTAATGCAAAGGCATGGAATGGCATTGCAAGTTATGGAAAGGAATGGAATGTAATGTAATGTAATGGAATGTAATGGAATGGAATGGAATGACATGGAATGACATGGAATGACATGGAATGACATGGAATGACATGGAATGGAATGGCATGGAACCGAATTGTTTGGAAGGTCATGGCATGGACTGGCTTGGAATGGAGTGGAATGTAGTGGAATGGCGTAAAATGGAATGGACTGGAATGGAATTTCATGGATGGGAATAAAATGCATTGCATGGAATGGAATGGAATGGAATGGAATGGAATGGAATGGAATGGAATGGCATGGAACGGAATGGAACGGCATGCAACGGAATGCATTGGAACGGAACGGAATGGAATGGCATGGAATGAAATTGAACGGCATTGATTGTAATAGAATACAATTGCTTGGAAACTCAAGAAACGGAATGGAATGGAACAACATGGAATGGAAGGAAATGGAGTGGAATGCAATAGAATGGAAAGGAACAGATTGGAACGGAATGCAATGAAATGACATGAAATGGCATGGAACGACATGCAATGGAATGGAACGACGTGGAACGTAATGGAATTGCATCAAATGTAACGACATGGAAGGGAACGGCATGAAATGGAATTGAATGGAATGGAATGGTATGAATCCGTACGGAAAGGAAAGGAATACTGAGGAATGGAATGGAACGGAATTGCATGGAATGGAATGTATTGGAATGGAACGGAATGGCATGGAATGGAATGGAGTGGAATGGAATGGAATGGAATGGTATGAATCCGTACGGAAAGGAAAGGAATACTGTGGAATGGAATGGAATGGAATGGAATGGAATGGAATGGAATGGAATGGAATGGAATGGAATGGAGTGGAAAGAAATGGAATGGAATGGTATGAATCCGTACGGAAAGGAAAGGAATACTGTGGGATGGAATGGAATGGAATGGAATGGAATGGAATGGAATGGAATGGAATGGAATGGAATGGAATGGAATGGAATGGAATGGAATGGAATGGAATGGAATGGAATGGAATGGAATGGAATGGAGTGGAGTGGAATGGAATGGAGTGGAGTGGAATGGAATGGAATGGAATGGAATGGAATGGAATGGAATGGAATGGAATGGAGTGGAGTGGAATGGAATGGAATGGAATGGAATGGAATGGAATGGAATGGAATGGAATGGAATGGAATGGAATGGAATGGAATGGAATGGAATAGAAAAGCATGGGATGGTAAATGGAATGGAATGGAATGGAATGGAATGGAATGGAATGGAATGGAATGGAATGGAATGGAATGGAATGGAATGGAATGGAATGGAATGGAATGGAATGGAATGGCATGCAACGTCATTGAACTGCATGGAATGGTACGACATGGAATGGAATGGAATGGAATGGAATGGAAAAGAACGGAACGGCACGGCACGGCATGGCATGGCATGGCATGGCATGGCTTGGCATGGCATGGACTGCCGTGGAAATAATGGAATGCTATCCAACGGGATGGAATCGAAGGGAATGGTATGCCATGGAAATGAATGGAGTGGAATGGCATAGCATGGACTGGCATGCAATGGAACGAAATGGAATGGAATCGTGTGCAATGGAATGGCATGGATTCAAATGTAATGGCATGGCATGGAATGGAATGGGATGGATTGGCATGGCATGCTAGGCAATAGCATGGCATGGTATGGCTTCTCATGGCATGGAATCTATTGGATTGGATTGGAAAGCCATGGAACCGAATGGAACGGCATTTAATGGAATTGCATGGAATCTAATGCAAAGGCATGAAATGGCACTACAAGTTATGGTATGGAATGGTATGGAATGCAATGGAATGGAATGGAATGGTATGGAATGGAATGGAATGGAATGGAAAGGAATGGCATCGCAGGGCATGGAATGAAATGGAATGGAATGGCATGGAATGAAATTCAACGGCATTGACTGTAATGGAATGCAACGGCTTTGAACCTAAGGAAACGGCCTGGAACGACATGGAATGGAACGGCATGGAATGGAATGAAACAGAATGGAAAGGAACAGATCGGAACGGAATGGAGCGGAATGGCATGAAATGACATGGAACGGCATGCAATAGAATGGAACGGCATGTAACGTAATGTAAAATGGAATGTAACGACATTTAATGGAAAGGCATGAAATGGAATGGAATGGAATGGAATGGAATGGAATGGAATGGAATGCTATGGAGAGGAATGGAACGGTAAGAAACGTCCTGGAACGGAACGACATGGAACGAAACGGCATGGAATGGAATGGAATGGAATGGAATGGAATGGAATGCATCGGAATGGTATAGATTGGAATGGAATGGAATGGAATGGAATGGAATGGAGTGGAACGGCACGGGATGGAATGGAATGGAATGCTATGGAGAGGAATGGAACGGTAAGAAACGTCCTGGAACGGAACGACATGGAACGAAACGGCATGGAATGGAATGGAATGGAATGGAATGGAATGGAATGGAATGGAATGGAATGGAATGCAGCGGAACGGAATAGATTGGAATGGAATGGAATGGAATGGAATGGAATGGAATGGAATGGAATGGAATGGAATGGAATGGAATGGAATGGAAAGGAATGGAATGGAATGGCATGGAACGACATTGAACTGCATGGAATGGTACGACATGGAAAGGAATGGAATTGAATGGAATGGAATGGAATGGAATGGAACTGAATGTAATGGCATGGCATGGCATGGCATGGCATGGCAAGGCATGGCATGGCATGGCATGGACTGGCATGGATTGGCGTGGAAACGAATGGAATGCTATGCAACAGGATGGAATCGAAGGGAATGATATGTCATGGAAATGAATGGAATGGAATGGCATAGCATGGACTGGCATGCAATGGAACGAAATGGAATGGAATCGTGTGCAATAGAATGTCATGGATTGAAATGTAATGGCATGGCATGGAATGCAAGGGGATGGATTAGCATAACAGGCCGTGCAATGGCATGGCATGGCATGGCATGGCATGGCATGGCATGGCATGGCATGGCATGGCATGGCATGGCATGGCATGGCATGGCATGGCATGGCATGGCATGGCATGGCATGGCATGGCATGGCATAGAATGGCATGGCATGGCATGGCATGGCATGGAATCTATTCGATTGGATTGGAATGCCATGGAACCGAATGGAACGGCATTTAATGGAATTGCATGGAATCTAATGCAAAGGCATGGAATGGCATTACAAGTTATGGCATGGCATGGAATGGAATGGAATGGAATGGAATGGAATGGAATGGAATGGAATGGAATGGAATAGAATGGAATGGAATGGAATGGCATGGAACCGAATTGTTTTGAACGTCATGGCATGGACTGGCTTGGAATGGAGTGGAATGTAGTGGAATGGCGTAAAATGGAATGGACTGGAATGGAATATCATGGATGGGAATAAAATGCATTGCATGGAATGGAATGGAATGGAATGGAATGGAATGGAATGGAATGGAATGGAATGGAATGGCATGGAACGGAATGAAACGGCATGCAACGGAATGCATTGGAACGGAACGGAATGGAATGGCATGGAATGAAATTGAACGGCATTGATTGTAATAGAATACAATTGCTTGGAAACTCAAGAAACGGAATGGAATGGAACAACATGGAATGGAAGGAAATGGAGTGGAATGCAATAGAATGGAAAGGAACAGATTGGAACGGAATGCAATAAAATGACATGAAATGGCATGGAACGACATGCAATGGAATGGAACGACGTGGAACGTAATGGAATTGCATCAAATGTAACGACATGGAAGGGAACGGCATGGAATGGAATTGAATGGAATGGAATGGTATGAATCCGTACGGAAAGGAAAGGAATACTGAGGAATGGAATGGAACGGAATTGCATGGAATGGAATGTATTGGAATGGAACGGAATGGCATGGAATGGAATGGAATGGAGTGGAATGGAATGGAATGGAATGGTATGAATCCGTACGGAAAGGAAAGGAATACTGTGGAATGGAATGGAATGGAATGGAATGGAATGGAATGGAATGGAATGGAGTGGAAAGAAATGGAATGGAATGGTATGAATCCGTACGGAAAGGAAAGGAATACTGTGGGATGGAATGGAATGGAATGGAATGGAATGGAATGGAATGGAATGGAATGGAATGGAATGGAATGGAATGGAATGGAATGGAATGGAATGGAGTGGAGTGGAATGGAATGGAGTGGAGTGGAATGGAATGGAATGGAATGGAATGGAATGGAATGGAATGGAGTGGAATGGAATGGAATGGAATGGAATGGAATGGAATGGAATGGAATGGAATGGAATGGAATAGAAAAGCATGGGATGGTAAATGGAATGGAATGGAATGGAATGGAATGGAATGGAATGGAATGGAATGGAATGGAATGGAATGGAATGGCATGCAACGTCATTGAACTGCATGGAATGGTACGACATGGAATGGAATGGAATGGAATGGAATGGAAAAGAACGGAACGGCACGGCACGGCATGGCATGGCATGGCATGGCATGGCATGGCATGGCATGGCTTGGCATGGCATGGACTGCCGTGGAAATAATGGAATGCTATCCAACGGGATGGAATCGAAGGGAATGGTATGCCATGGAAATGAATGGAGTGGAATGGCATAGCATGGACTGGCATGCAATGGAACGAAATGGAATGGAATCGTGTGCAATGGAATGGCATGGATTCAAATGTAATGGCATGGCATGGAATGGAATGGGATGGATTGGCATGGCATGCTAGGCAATAGCATGGCATGGTATGGCTTCTCATGGCATGGAATCTATTGGATTGGATTGGAAAGCCATGGAACCGAATGGAACGGCATTTAATGGAATTGCATGGAATCTAATGCAAAGGCATGAAATGGCACTACAAGTTATGGTATGGAATGGTATGGAATGCAATGGAATGGAATGGAATGGTATGGAATGGAATGGAATGGAATGGAAAGGAATGGCATCGCAGGGCATGGAATGAAATGGAATGGAATGGCATGGAATGAAATTCAACGGCATTGACTGTAATGGAATGCAACGGCTTTGAACCTAAGGAAACGGCCTGGAACGACATGGAATGGAACGGCATGGAATGGAATGAAACAGAATGGAAAGGAACAGATCGGAACGGAATGGAGCGGAATGGCATGAAATGACATGGAACGGCATGCAATAGAATGGAACGGCATGTAACGTAATGTAAAATGGAATGTAACGACATTTAATGGAAAGGCATGGAATGGAATGGAATGGAATGGAATGGAATGGAATGGAATGGAATGGAATGGAATGGAATGGAATGCTATGGAGAGGAATGGAACGGTAAGAAACGTCCTGGAACGGAACGACATGGAACGAAACGGCATGGAATGGAATGGAATGGAATGGAATGGAATGCATCGGAATGGTATAGATTGGAATGGAATGGAATGGAATGGAATGGAATGGAATGGAATGGAGTGGAACGGCACGGGATGGAATGGAATGGAATGCTATGGAGAGGAATGGAACGGTAAGAAACGTCCTGGAACGGAACGACATGGAACGAAACGGCATGGAATGGAATGGAATGGAATGGAATGGAATGGAATGGAATGGAATGGAATGGAATGGAATGGAATGCAGCGGAACGGAATAGATTGGAATGGAATGGAATGGAATGGAATGGAATGGAATGGAATGGAATGGAATGGAATGGAATGGAATGGAAAGGAATGGAATGGAATGGAATGGCATGGAACGACATTGAACTGCATGGAATGGTACGACATGGAAAGGAATGGAATTGAATGGAATGGAATGGAATGGAATGGAATGGAACTGAATGTAATGGCATGGCATGGCATGGCATGGCATGGCATGGCATGGCATGGCATGGCATGGCATGGCATGGACTGGCATGGATTGGCGTGGAAACGAATGGAATGCTATGCAACAGGATGGAATCGAAGGGAATGATATGTCATGGAAATGAATGGAATGGAATGGCATAGCATGGACTGGCATGCAATGGAACGAAATGGAATGGAATCGTGTGCAATAGAATGTCATGGATTGAAATGTAATGGCATGGCATGGAATGCAAGGGGATGGATTAGCATAACAGGCCGTGCAATGGCATGGCATGGCATGGCATGGCATGGCATAGCATGGCATGGCATGGCATGGCATGGCATGGCATGGCATGGCATGGCATGGCATGGCATAGAATGGCATGGCATGGCATGGCATGGCATGGAATCTATTCGATTGGATTGGAATGCCATGGAACCGAATGGAACGGCATTTAATGGAATTGCATGGAATCTAATGCAAAGGCATGGAATGGCATTACAAGTTATGGCATGGCATGGAATGGAATGGAATGGAATGGAATGGAATGGAATGGAATGGAATGGAATGGAATGGAATAGAATGGAATGGAATGGAATGGCATGGAACCGAATTGTTTTGAACGTCATGGCATGGACTGGCTTGGAATGGAGTGGAATGTAGTGGAATGGCGTAAAATGGAATGGACTGGAATGGAATATCATGGATGGGAATAAAATGCATTGCATGGAATGGAATGGAATGGAATGGAATGGAATGGAATGGAATGGAATGGCATGGAACGGAATGAAACGGCATGCAACGGAATGCATTGGAACGGAACGGAATGGAATGGCATGGAATGAAATTGAACGGCATTGATTGTAATAGAATACAATTGCTTGGAAACTCAAGAAACGGAATGGAATGGAACAACATGGAATGGAAGGAAATGGAGTGGAATGCAATAGAATGGAAAGGAACAGATTGGAACGGAATGCAATGAAATGACATGAAATGGCATGGAACGACATGCAATGGAATGGAACGACGTGGAACGTAATGGAATTGCATCAAATGTAACGACATGGAAGGGAACGGCATGGAATGGAATTGAATGGAATGGAATGGTATGAATCCGTACGGAAAGGAAAGGAATACTGAGGAATGGAATGGAACGGAATTGCATGGAATGGAATGTATTGGAATGGAACGGAATGGCATGGAATGGAATGGAATGGAGTGGAATGGAATGGAATGGAATGGTATGAATCCGTACGGAAAGGAAAGGAATACGGTGGAATGGAATGGAATGGAATGGAATGGAATGGAATGGAATGGAATGGAGTGGAAAGAAATGGAATGGAATGGTATGAATCCGTACGGAAAGGAAAGGAATACTGTGGGATGGAATGGAATGGAATGGAATGGAATGGAATGGAATGGAATGGAATGGAATGGAATGGAATGGAATGGAATGGAATGGAATGGAGTGGAGTGGAATGGAATGGAGTGGAGTGGAATGGAATGGAATGGAATGGAATGGAATGGAATGGAATGGAATGGAATGGAGTGGAGTGGAATGGAATGGAATGGAATGGAATGGAATGGAATGGAATGGAATGGAATGGAATAGAAAAGCATGGGATGGTAAATGGAATGGAATGGAATGGAATGGAATGGAATGGAATGGAATGGAATGGAATGGAATGGAATGGAATGGAATGGAATGGCATGCAACGTCATTGAACTGCATGGAATGGTACGACATGGAATGGAATGGAATGGAATGGAATGGAAAAGAACGGAACGGCACGGCACGGCATGGCATGGCATGGCATGGCATGGCATGGCATGGCATGGCTTGGCATGGCATGGACTGCCGTGGAAATAATGGAATGCTATCCAACGGGATGGAATCGAAGGGAATGGTATGCCATGGAAATGAATGGAGTGGAATGGCATAGCATGGACTGGCATGCAATGGAACGAAATGGAATGGAATCGTGTGCAATGGAATGGCATGGATTCAAATGTAATGGCATGGCATGGAATGGAATGGGATGGATTGGCATGGCATGCTAGGCAATAGCATGGCATGGTATGGCTTCTCATGGCATGGAATCTATTGGATTGGATTGGAAAGCCATGGAACCGAATGGAACGGCATTTAATGGAATTGCATGGAATCTAATGCAAAGGCATGAAATGGCACTACAAGTTATGGTATGGAATGGTATGGAATGCAATGGAATGGAATGGAATGGTATGGAATGGAATGGAATGGAATGGAATGGAATGGAAAGGAATGGCATCGCAGGGCATGGAATGAAATGGAATGGAATGGCATGGAATGAAATTCAACGGCATTGACTGTAATGGAATGCAACGGCTTTGAACCTAAGGAAACGGCCTGGAACGACATGGAATGGAACGGCATGGAATGGAATGAAACAGAATGGAAAGGAACAGATCGGAACGGAATGGAGCGGAATGGCATGAAATGACATGGAACGGCATGCAATAGAATGGAACGGCATGTAACGTAATGTAAAATGGAATGTAACGACATTTAATGGAAAGGCATGAAATGGAATGGAATGGAATGGAATGGAATGGAATGGAATGGAATGGAATGGAATGCTATGGAGAGGAATGGAACGGTAAGAAACGTCCTGGAACGGAACGACATGGAACGAAACGGCATGGAATGGAATGGAATGGAATGGAATGGAATGCATCGGAATGGTATAGATTGGAATGGAATGGAATGGAATGGAATGGAATGGAATGGAATGGAATGGAATGGAATGGAATGGAATGGAATGGAACGGCACGGGATGGAATGGAATGGAATGCTATGGAGAGGAATGGAATGGTAAGAAACGTCCTGGAACGGAACGACATGGAACGAAATGGCATGGAATGGAATGGAATGGAATGGAATGGAATGGAATGGAATGGAATGGAATGGAATGCAGCGGAACGGAATAGATTGGAATGGAATGGAATGGAATGGAATGGAATGGAATGGAATGGAATGGAATGGAAAGGAATGGAATGGAATGGAATGGCATGGAACGACATTGAACTGCATGGAATGGTACGACATGGAAAGGAATGGAATTGAATGGAATGGAATGGAATGGAATGGAACTGAATGTAATGGCATGGCATGGCATGGCATGGCATGGCATGGCATGGCATGGCATGGCATGGCATGGACTGGCATGGATTGGCGTGGAAACGAATGGAATGCTATGCAACAGGATGGAATCGAAGGGAATGATATGTCATGGAAATGAATGGAATGGAATGGCATAGCATGGACTGGCATGCAATGGAACGAAATGGAATGGAATCGTGTGCAATAGAATGTCATGGATTGAAATGTAATGGCATGGCATGGAATGCAAGGGGATGGATTAGCATAACAGGCCGTGCAATGGCATGGCATGGCATGGCATGGCATGGCATGGCATGGCATGGCATGGCATGGCATGGCATAGAATGGCATGGCATGGCATGGCATGGCATGGAATCTATTCGATTGGATTGGAATGCCATGGAACCGAATGGAACGGCATTTAATGGAATTGCATGGAATCTAATGCAAAGGCATGGAATGGCATTACAAGTTATGGCATGGCAAGGAATGGAATGGAATGGAATGGAATGGAATGGAATGGAATGGAATGGAATGGAATGGAATGGAATGGAATGGAATGGAACGGAATGGAATGGAATGGAATGGAATGGAATAGAATGGAATGGAATGGAATGGCATGGAACCGAATTGTTTTGAACGTCATGGCATGGACTGGCTTGGAATGGAGTGGAATGTAGTGGAATGGCGTAAAATGGAATGGACTGGAATGGAATATCATGGATGGGAATAAAATGCATTGCATGGAATGGAATGGAATGGAATGGAATGGAATGGAATGGAATGGAATGGAATGGCATGGAACGGAATGAAACGGCATGCAACGGAATGCATTGGAACGGAACGGAATGGAATGGCATGGAATGAAATTGAACGGCATTGATTGTAATAGAATACAATTGCTTGGAAACTCAAGAAACGGAATGGAATGGAACAACATGGAATGGAAGGAAATGGAGTGGAATGCAATAGAATGGAAAGGAATGCAATGAAATGACATGAAATGGCATGGAACGACATGCAATGGAATGGAACGACGGGGAACGTAATGGAATTGCATCGAATGTAACGACATGGAAGGGAACGGCATGGAATGGAATTGAATGGAATGGAATGGTATGAATCCGTACGGAAAGGAAAGGAATACTGAGGAATGGAATGGAACGGAATGGCATGGAATGGAATGGAATGGAATGGAATGGAAAGGAATGGAGTGGAGTGGAATGGAATGGAATGAAACGGAATGGAATGTAATGGAATGGAATGGAACAGCATGGAATGGTGTGGTATGGTATATTATGGTATGGTATGGTATGGTATGGTATGGTATGGTATGGTATGGTATGGTATGGTATGGTTTGGGATGGGATGGGATGGGATGGGATGGGATGGGATGGGAAGGGATGGGATGGGATGGGATGGGATGGGATGGGATGGGATGGGATGGGATGGGATGGAATGGGATGGAATGGAATGGAATGGCTTCGCAGGGCATGGAATGAAATGGAATGGAATGGCATGGAATGGAATGGAATGGAATGGAATGGAATGGAATGGAATGGAATGGAATGGAATGGAGTGGAATGGAATGGAATGGAGTGGAGTGGAATGGAATGGAATGGAATGGAATGGAATGGAATGGAATGGAATGGAATGGAATGGAATGGAATGGAATGGAATGGAATGGCATGCAACGTCATTGAACTGCATGGAATGGTACGACATGGAATGGAACAGAATGGAATGGAATGGAATGGAATGGAATGGAATGGAATAGAATGGAATGGAATGGAATGGCATGGAACCGAATTGTTTTGAACGTCATGGCATGGACTGGCTTGGAATGGAGTGGAATGTAGTGGAATGGCGTAAAATGGAATGGACTGGAATGGAATATCATGGATGGGAATAAAATGCATTGCATGGAATGGAATGGAATGGAATGGAATGGAATGGAATGGAATGGAATGGAATGGAATGGCATGGAACGGAATGAAACGGCATGCAACGGAATGCATTGGAACGGAACGGAATGGAATGGCATGGAATGAAATTGAACGGCATTGATTGTAATAGAATACAATTGCTTGGAAACTCAAGAAACGGAATGGAATGGAACAACATGGAATGGAAGGAAATGGAGTGGAATGCAATAGAATGGAAAGGAACAGATTGGAACGGAATGCAATGAAATGACATGAAATGGCATGGAACGACATGCAATGGAATGGAACGACGGGGAACGTAATGGAATTGCATCGAATGTAACGACATGGAAGGGAACGGCATGGAATGGAATTGAATGGAATGGAATGGTATGAATCCGTACGGAAAGGAAAGGAATACTGAGGAATGGAATGGAACGGAATGGCATGGAATGGAATGGAATGGAATGGAATGGAATGGAACAGCATGGAATGGTGTGGTATGGTATATTATGGTATGGTATGGTATGGTATGGTTTGGGATGGGATGGGATGGGATGGGATGGGATGGGATGGGATGGGATGGGAAGGGATGGGATGGGATGGGATGGGATGGGATGGGATGGGATGGGATGGGATGGGATGGGATGGGATGGGATGGGATGGGATGGGATGGGATGGAATGGAATGGAATGGCTTCGCAGGGCATGGAATGAAATGGAATGGAATGGCATGGAATGGAATGGAATGGAATGGAATGGAATGGAATGGAGTGGAATGGAATGGAATGGAATGGAATGGAATGGAATGGTATGAATCCGTACGGAAAGGAAAGGAAGGCTGTGGGATGTAATGGAATGGAATGGAATGGAATGGAATGGAATGGAATGGAATGGAATGGAATGGAATGGAGTGGAATGGAATGGAATGGAGTGGAGTGGAATGGAATGGAATGGAATGGAATGGAATGGAATGGAATGGAATGGAATGGAATGGAATGGAATGGAATGGAATGGAACGGCACGGGATGGAATGGAATGGAATGCTATGGAGAGGAATGGAACGGTAAGAAACGTCCTGGAACGGAACGACATGGAACGAAATGGCATGGAATGCAATGGAATGGAATGGAATGGAATGGAATGGAATGGAATGGAATGGAATGCAGCGGAACGGAATAGATTGGAATGGAATGGAATGGAATGGAATGGAATGGAATGGAATGGAATGGAATGGAATGGAATGGAAAGGAATGGAATGGAATGGAATGGCATGGAACGACATTGAACTGCATGGAATGGTACGACATGGAAAGGAATGGAATTGAATGGAATGGAATGGAATGGAATGGAACTGAATGTAATGGCATGGCATGGCATGGCATGGCATGGCATGGCATGGCATGGCATGGCATGGCATGGACTGGCATGGATTGGCGTGGAAACGAATGGAATGCTATGCAACAGGATGGAATCGAAGGGAATGATATGTCATGGAAATGAATGGAATGGAATGGCATAGCATGGACTGGCATGCAATGGAACGAAATGGAATGGAATCGTGTGCAATAGAATGTCATGGATTGAAATGTAATGGCATGGCATGGAATGCAAGGGGATGGATTAGCATAACAGGCCGTGCAAAGGCATGGCATGGCATGGCATGGCATGGCATGGCATGGCATGGCATGGCATGGCATGGCATGGCATAGAATGGCATGGCATGGCATGGCATGGCATGGCATGGAATCTATTCGATTGGATTGGAATGCCATGGAACCGAATGGAACGGCATTTAATGGAATTGCATGGAATCTAATGCAAAGGCATGGAATGGCATTACAAGTTATGGCATGGCAAGGAATGGAATGGAATGGAATGGAATGGAATGGAATGGAATGGAACGGAATGGAATGGAATGGAATGGAATGGAATGGAATGGAATGGAATGGAATGGAATGGAATGGAATAGAATGGAATGGAATGGAATGGCATGGAACCGAATTGTTTTGAACGTCATGGCATGGACTGGCTTGGAATGGAGTGGAATGTAGTGGAATGGCGTAAAATGGAATGGACTGGAATGGAATATCATGGATGGGAATAAAATGCATTGCATGGAATGGAATGGAATGGAATGGAATGGAATGGAATGGAATGGAATGGAATGGAATGGAATGGCATGGAACGGAATGAAACGGCATGCAACGGAATGCATTGGAACGGAACGGAATGGAATGGCATGGAATGAAATTGAACGGCATTGATTGTAATAGAATACAATTGCTTGGAAACTCAAGAAACGGAATGGAATGGAACAACATGGAATGGAAGGAAATGGAGTGGAATGCAATAGAATGGAAAGGAATGCAATGAAATGACATGAAATGGCATGGAACGACATGCAATGGAATGGAACGACGGGGAACGTAATGGAATTGCATCGAATGTAACGACATGGAAGGGAACGGCATGGAATGGAATTGAATGGAATGGAATGGTATGAATCCGTACGGAAAGGAAAGGAATACTGAGGAATGGAATGGAACGGAATGGCATGGAATGGAATGGAATGGAATGGAATGGAATGGAATGGAATGGAATGGAATGGAATGGAAAGGAAAGGAATGGAGTGGAGTGGAATGGAATGGAATGAAACGGAATGGAATGTAATGGAATGGAATGGAACAGCATGGAATGGTGTGGTATGGTATATTATGGTATGGTATGGTATGGTATGGTATGGTATGGTATGGTATGGTATGGTATGGTATGGTTTGGGATGGGATGGGATGGGATGGGATGGGATGGGATGGGAAGGGATGGGATGGGATGGGATGGGATGGGATGGGATGGGATGGGATGGGATGGGATGGAATGGAATGGAATGGCTTCGCAGGGCATGGAATGAAATGGAATGGAATGGCATGGAATGGAATGGAATGGAATGGAATGGAATGGAATGGAATGGAGTGGAATGGAATGGAATGGAGTGGAGTGGAATGGAATGGAATGGAATGGAATGGAATGGAATGGAATGGAATGGAATGGAATGGAATGGAATGGAATGGCATGCAACGTCATTGAACTGCATGGAATGGTACGACATGGAATGGAACAGAATGGAATGGAATGGAATGGAATGGAATAGAATGGAATGGAATGGAATGGCATGGAACCGAATTGTTTTGAACGTCATGGCATGGACTGGCTTGGAATGGAGTGGAATGTAGTGGAATGGCGTAAAATGGAATGGACTGGAATGGAATATCATGGATGGGAATAAAATGCATTGCATGGAATGGAATGGAATGGAATGGAATGGAATGGAATGGAATGGAATGGAATGGAATGGAATGGAATGGAATGGAATGGCATGGAACGGAATGAAACGGCATGCAACGGAATGCATTGGAACGGAACGGAATGGAATGGCATGGAATGAAATTGAACGGCATTGATTGTAATAGAATACAATTGCTTGGAAACTCAAGAAACGGAATGGAATGGAACAACATGGAATGGAAGGAAATGGAGTGGAATGCAATAGAATGGAAAGGAACAGATTGGAACGGAATGCAATGAAATGACATGAAATGGCATGGAACGACATGCAATGGAATGGAACGACGGGGAACGTAATGGAATTGCATCGAATGTAACGACATGGAAGGGAACGGCATGGAATGGAATTGAATGGAATGGAATGGTATGAATCCGTACGGAAAGGAAAGGAATACTGAGGAATGGAATGGAACGGAATGGCATGGAATGGAATGGAATGGAATGGAATGGAAAGGAATGGAGTGGAGTGGAATGGAATGGAATGAAACGGAATGGAATGTAATGGAATGGAATGGAACAGCATGGAATGGTGTGGTATGGTATATTATGGTATGGTATGGTATGGTATGGTTTGGGATGGGATGGGATGGGATGGGATGGGATGGGATGGGATGGGATGGGAAGGGATGGGATGGGATGGGATGGGATGGGATGGGATGGGATGGGATGGGATGGGATGGGATGGGATGGGATGGGATGGGATGGAATGGAATGGAATGGCTTCGCAGGGCATGGAATGAAATGGAATGGAATGGCATGGAATGGAATGGAATGGAATGGAATGGAATGGAGTGGAATGGAATGGAATGGAATGGAATGGAATGGAATGGAATGGAATGGTATGAATCCGTACGGAAAGGAAAGGAAGGCTGTGGGATGGAATGGAATGGAATGGAATGGAATGGAATGGAATGGAATGGAATGGAATGGAATGGAATGGAGTGGAATGGAATGGAATGGAGTGGAGTGGAATGGAATGGAATGGAATGGAATGGAATGGAATGGAATGGAATGGAATGGAATGGCATGCAACGTCATTGAACTGCATGGAATGGTACGACATGGAATGGAACAGAATGGAATGGAATGGAATGGAATGGAATGGAATGGAATGGAATGGAATGGAATGGAATGGAATGGAATGGAATGGAATGGAATGGAACGGAACAGAACAGAATGGCACGGCACGGCACGGCACGGCACGACATGGCACGACATGGCATGGCATGGCTTGGCATGGCATGGACTGCCGTGGAAATAATGGAATGCTATCCAACGGGATGGAATCGAAGGGAATGGTATGCCATGGAAATGAATGGAGTGGAATGGCATAGCATGGACTGGCATGCAATGGAACGAAATGGAATGGAATCGTGTGCAATGGAATGGCATGGATTCAAATGTAATGGCATGGCATGGAATGGAATGGGATGGATTGGCATGGCATGCTAGGCAATAGCATGGCATGGTATGGCTTCTCATGGCATGGAATCTATTGGATTGGATTGGAAAGCCATGGAACCGAATGGAACGGCATTTAATGGAATTGCATGGAATCTAATGCAAAGGCATGAAATGGCACTACAAGTTATGGTATGGAATGGTATGGAATGCAATGGAATGGAATGGAATGGTATGGAATGGAATGGAATGGAATGGAATGGAATGGAAAGGAATGGCATCGCAGGGCATGGAATGAAATGGAATGGAATGGCATGGAATGAAATTCAACGGCATTGACTGTAATGGAATGCAACGGCTTTGAACCTAAGGAAACGGCCTGGAACGACATGGAATGGAACGGCATGGAATGGAATGAAACAGAATGGAAAGGAACAGATCGGAACGGAATGGAGCGGAATGGCATGAAATGACATGGAACGGCATGCAATAGAATGGAACGGCATGTAACGTAATGTAAAATGGAATGTAACGACATTTAATGGAAAGGCATGAAATGGAATGGAATGGAATGGAATGGAATGGAATGGAATGGAATGGAATGGAATGGAATGGAATGGAATGGAATGGAATGCTATGGAGAGGAATGGAACGGTAAGAAACGTCCTGGAACGGAACGACATGGAACGAAACGGCATGGAATGGAATGGAATGGAATGGAATGGAATGCATCGGAATGGTATAGATTGGAATGGAATGGAATGGAATGGAATGGAATGGAATGGAATGGAATGGAATGGAATGGAATGGAATGGAATAGAATGGAATGGAATGGAATGGCATGGAACCGAATTGTTTTGAACGTCATGGCATGGACTGGCTTGGAATGGAGTGGAATGTAGTGGAATGGCGTAAAATGGAATGGACTGGAATGGAATATCATGGATGGGAATAAAATGCATTGCATGGAATGGAATGGAATGGCATGGAATGGAATGGAATGGAATGGAATGGCATGGAACGGAATGAAACGGCATGCAACGGAATGCATTGGAACGGAACGGAATGGAATGGCATGGAATGAAATTGAACGGCATTGATTGTAATAGAATACAATTGCTTGGAAACTCAAGAAACGGAATGGAATGGAACAACATGGAATGGAAGGAAATGGAGTGGAATGCAATAGAATGGAAAGGAATGCAATGAAATGACATGAAATGGCATGGAACGACATGCAATGGAATGGAACGACGGGGAACGTAATGGAATTGCATCGAATGTAACGACATGGAAGGGAACGGCATGGAATGGAATTGAATGGAATGGAATGGTATGAATCCGTACGGAAAGGAAAGGAATACTGAGGAATGGAATGGAACGGAATGGCATGGAATGGAATGGAATGGAATGGAATGGAATGGAATGGAAAGGAATGGAGTGGAGTGGAATGGAATGGAATGAAACGGAATGGAATGTAATGGAATGGAATGGAACAGCATGGAATGGTGTGGTATGGTATATTATGGTATGGTATGGTATGGTATGGTATGGTATGGTATGGTATGGTATGGTATGGTTTGGGATGGGATGGGATGGGATGGGATGGGATGGGATGGGATGGGAAGGGATGGGATGGGATGGGATGGGATGGGATGGGATGGGATGGGATGGGATGGGATGGGATGGGATGGGATGGGATGGGATGGGATGGGATGGAATGGAATGGAATGGCTTCGCAGGGCATGGAATGAAATGGAATGGAATGGCATGGAATGGAATGGAATGGAATGGAATGGAATGGAATGGAATGGAATGGAATGGAGTGGAATGGAATGGAATGGAGTGGAGTGGAATGGAATGGAATGGAATGGAATGGAATGGAATGGAATGGAATGGAATGGAATGGAATGGAATGGCATGCAACGTCATTGAACTGCATGGAATGGTACGACATGGAATGGAACAGAATGGAATGGAATGGAATGGAATGGAATGGAATGGAATGGAATGGAATGGAATGGAATAGAATGGAATGGAATGGAATGGCATGGAACCGAATTGTTTTGAACGTCATGGCATGGACTGGCTTGGAATGGAGTGGAATGTAGTGGAATGGCGTAAAATGGAATGGACTGGAATGGAATATCATGGATGGGAATAAAATGCATTGCATGGAATGGAATGGAATGGAATGGAATGGAATGGAATGGAATGGAATGGAATGGAATGGAATGGCATGGAACGGAATGAAACGGCATGCAACGGAATGCATTGGAACGGAACGGAATGGAATGGCATGGAATGAAATTGAACGGCATTGATTGTAATAGAATACAATTGCTTGGAAACTCAAGAAACGGAATGGAATGGAACAACATGGAATGGAAGGAAATGGAGTGGAATGCAATAGAATGGAAAGGAACAGATTGGAACGGAATGCAATGAAATGACATGAAATGGCATGGAACGACATGCAATGGAATGGAACGACGGGGAACGTAATGGAATTGCATCGAATGTAACGACATGGAAGGGAACGGCATGGAATGGAATTGAATGGAATGGAATGGTATGAATCCGTACGGAAAGGAAAGGAATACTGAGGAATGGAATGGAACGGAATGGCATGGAATGGAATGGAATGGAATGGAATGGAAAGGAATGGAGTGGAGTGGAATGGAATGGAATGAAACGGAATGGAATGTAATGGAATGGAATGGAACAGCATGGAATGGTGTGGTATGGTATATTATGGTATGGTATGGTATGGTATGGTTTGGGATGGGATGGGATGGGATGGGATGGGATGGGATGGGAAGGGATGGGATGGGATGGGATGGGATGGGATGGGATGGGATGGGATGGGATGGGATGGGATGGAATGGGATGGAATGGAATGGAATGGCTTCGCAGGGCATGGAATGAAATGGAATGGAATGGCATGGAATGGAATGGAATGGAATGGAATGGAATGGAATGGAATGGAATGGAATGGAATGGAATGGAGTGGAATGGAATGGAATGGAATGGAATGGAATGGAATGGTATGAATCCGTACGGAAAGGAAAGGAAGGCTGTGGGATGTAATGGAATGGAATGGAATGGAATGGAATGGAATGGAATGGAATGGAATGGAGTGGAATGGAATGGAATGGAGTGGAGTGGAATGGAATGGAATGGAATGGAATGGAATGGAATGGAATGGAATGGAATGGAACGGCACGGGATGGAATGGAATGGAATGCTATGGAGAGGAATGGAACGGTAAGAAACGTCCTGGAACGGAACGACATGGAACGAAATGGCATGGAATGCAATGGAATGGAATGGAATGGAATGGAATGGAATGGAATGGAATGGAATGCAGCGGAACGGAATAGATTGGAATGGAATGGAATGGAATGGAATGGAATGGAATGGAATGGAATGGAATGGAATGGAAAGGAATGGAATGGAATGGAATGGCATGGAACGACATTGAACTGCATGGAATGGTACGACATGGAAAGGAATGGAATTGAATGGAATGGAATGGAATGGAATGGAACTGAATGTAATGGCATGGCATGGCATGGCATGGCATGGCCTGGCATGGCATGGCATGGACTGGCATGGACTGGCATGGATTGGCGTGGAAACGAATGGAATGCTATGCAACAGGATGGAATCGAAGGGAATGATATGTCATGGAAATGAATGGAATGGAATGGCATAGCATGGACTGGCATGCAATGGAACGAAATGGAATGGAATCGTGTGCAATAGAATGTCATGGATTGAAATGTAATGGCATGGCATGGAATGCAAGGGGATGGATTAGCATAACAGGCCGTGCAAAGGCATGGCATGGCATGGCATGGCATGGCATGGCATGGCATGGCATGGCATGGCATGGCATGGCATAGAATGACATGGCATGGCATGGCATGGCATGGCATGGAATCTATTCGATTGGATTGGAATGCCATGGAACCGAATGGAACGGCATTTAATGGAATTGCATGGAATCTAATGCAAAGGCATGGAATGGCATTACAAGTTATGGCATGGCAAGGAATGGAATGGAATGGAATGGAATGGAATGGAATGGAATGGAACGGAATGGAATGGAATGGAATGGAATGGAATGGAATGGAATGGAATAGAATGGAATGGAATGGAATGGCATGGAACCGAATTGTTTTGAACGTCATGGCATGGACTGGCTTGGAATGGAGTGGAATGTAGTGGAATGGCGTAAAATGGAATGGACTGGAATGGAATATCATGGATGGGAATAAAATGCATTGCATGGAATGGAATGGAATGGAATGGAATGGAATGGAATGGCATGGAACGGAATGAAACGGCATGCAACGGAATGCATTGGAACGGAACGGAATGGAATGGCATGGAATGAAATTGAACGGCATTGATTGTAATAGAATACAATTGCTTGGAAACTCAAGAAACGGAATGGAATGGAACAACATGGAATGGAAGGAAATGGAGTGGAATGCAATAGAATGGAAAGGAATGCAATGAAATGACATGAAATGGCATGGAACGACATGCAATGGAATGGAACGACGGGGAACGTAATGGAATTGCATCGAATGTAACGACATGGAAGGGAACGGCATGGAATGGAATTGAATGGAATGGAATGGTATGAATCCGTACGGAAAGGAAAGGAATACTGAGGAATGGAATGGAACGGAATGGCATGGAATGGAATGGAATGGAATGGAATGGAATGGAATGGAATGGAATGGAATGGAATGGAAAGGAAAGGAATGGAGTGGAGTGGAATGGAATGGAATGAAACGGAATGGAATGTAATGGAATGGAATGGAACAGCATGGAATGGTGTGGTATGGTATATTATGGTATGGTATGGTATGGTATGGTATGGTATGGTATGGTATGGTATGGTTTGGGATGGGATGGGATGGGATGGGATGGGATGGGATGGGAAGGGATGGGATGGGATGGGATGGGATGGGATGGGATGGGATGGGATGGGATGGGATGGGATGGGATGGGATGGGATGGGATGGGATGGAATGGAATGGAATGGCTTCGCAGGGCATGGAATGAAATGGAATGGAATGGCATGGAATGGAATGGAATGGAATGGAATGGAATGGAGTGGAATGGAATGGAATGGAGTGGAGTGGAATGGAATGGAATGGAATGGAATGGAATGGAATGGAATGGAATGGAATGGAATGGAATGGCATGCAACGTCATTGAACTGCATGGAATGGTACGACATGGAATGGAACAGAATGGAATGGAATGGAATGGAATGGAATAGAATGGAATGGAATGGAATGGCATGGAACCGAATTGTTTTGAACGTCATGGCATGGACTGGCTTGGAATGGAGTGGAATGTAGTGGAATGGCGTAAAATGGAATGGACTGGAATGGAATATCATGGATGGGAATAAAATGCATTGCATGGAATGGAATGGAATGGAATGGAATGGAATGGAATGGAATGGAATGGAATGGCATGGAACGGAATGAAACGGCATGCAACGGAATGCATTGGAACGGAACGGAATGGAATGGCATGGAATGAAATTGAACGGCATTGATTGTAATAGAATACAATTGCTTGGAAACTCAAGAAACGGAATGGAATGGAACAACATGGAATGGAAGGAAATGGAGTGGAATGCAATAGAATGGAAAGGAACAGATTGGAACGGAATGCAATGAAATGACATGAAATGGCATGGAACGACATGCAATGGAATGGAACGACGGGGAACGTAATGGAATTGCATCGAATGTAACGACATGGAAGGGAACGGCATGGAATGGAATTGAATGGAATGGAATGGTATGAATCCGTACGGAAAGGAAAGGAATACTGAGGAATGGAATGGAACGGAATGGCATGGAATGGAATGGAATGGAATGGAATGGAATGGAAAGGAATGGAGTGGAGTGGAATGGAATGGAATGAAACGGAATGGAATGTAATGGAATGGAATGGAACAGCATGGAATGGTGTGGTATGGTATATTATGGTATGGTATGGTATGGTATGGTATGGTTTGGGATGGGATGGGATGGGATGGGATGGGATGGGATGGGATGGGATGGGATGGGAAGGGATGGGATGGGATGGGATGGGATGGGATGGGATGGGATGGGATGGGATGGGATGGGATGGGATGGGATGGGATGGGATGGGATGGGATGGAATGGAATGGAATGGCTTCGCAGGGCATGGAATGAAATGGAATGGAATGGCATGGAATGGAATGGAATGGAATGGAATGGAATGGAATGGAATGGAATGGAATGGAATGGAGTGGAATGGAATGGAATGGAATGGAATGGAATGGTATGAATCCGTACGGAAAGGAAAGGAAGGCTGTGGGATGGAATGGAATGGAATGGAATGGAATGGAATGGAATGGAATGGAATGGAATGGAATGGAATGGAATGGAATGGAATGGAATGGAATGGAGTGGAATGGAATGGAATGGAGTGGAGTGGAATGGAATGGAATGGAATGGAATGGAATGGAATGGAATGGAATGGAATGGAATGGCATGCAACGTCATTGAACTGCATGGAATGGTACGACATGGAATGGAACAGAATGGAATGGAATGGAATGGAATGGAATGGAATGGAATGGAATGGAATGGAATGGAATGGAATGGAATGGAATGGAATGGAATGGAACGGAACAGAACAGAATGGCACGGCACGGCACGGCACGGCACGACATGGCATGGCATGGCATGGCATGGCTTGGCATGGCATGGACTGCCGTGGAAATAATGGAATGCTATCCAACGGGATGGAATCGAAGGGAATGGTATGCCATGGAAATGAATGGAGTGGAATGGCATAGCATGGACTGGCATGCAATGGAACGAAATGGAATGGAATCGTGTGCAATGGAATGGCATGGATTCAAATGTAATGGCATGGCATGGAATGGAATGGGATGGATTGGCATGGCATGCTAGGCAATAGCATGGCATGGTATGGCTTCTCATGGCATGGAATCTATTGGATTGGATTGGAAAGCCATGGAACCGAATGGAACGGCATTTAATGGAATTGCATGGAATCTAATGCAAAGGCATGAAATGGCACTACAAGTTATGGTATGGAATGGTATGGAATGCAATGGAATGGAATGGAATGGAATGGAATGGAATGGAATGGAATGGAAAGGAATGGCATCGCAGGGCATGGAATGAAATGGAATGGAATGGCATGGAATGAAATTCAACGGCATTGACTGTAATGGAATGCAACGGCTTTGAACCTAAGGAAACGGCCTGGAACGACATGGAATGGAACGGCATGGAATGGAATGAAACAGAATGGAAAGGAACAGATCGGAACGGAATGGAGCGGAATGGCATGAAATGACATGGAACGGCATGCAATAGAATGGAACGGCATGTAACGTAATGTAAAATGGAATGTAACGACATTTAATGGAAAGGCATGAAATGGAATGGAATGGAATGGAATGGAATGGAATGGAATGGAATGGAATGGAATGGAATGGAATGCTATGGAGAGGAATGGAACGGTAAGAAACGTCCTGGAACGGAACGACATGGAACGAAACGGCATGGAATGGAATGGAATGGAATGGAATGGAATGCATCGGAATGGTATAGATTGGAATGGAATGGAATGGAATGGAATGGAATGGAATGGAATGGAACGGCACGAGATGGAATGGAATGGAATGCTATGGAGAGGAATGGAACGGTAAGAAACGTCCTGGAACGGAACGACATGGAACGAAATGGAATGGAATGGAATGGAATGGAATGGAATGGAATGGAATGGAATGGAATGGAATGCAGCGGAACGGAATAGATTGGAATGGAATGGAATGGAATGGAATGGAATGGAATGGAATGGAATGGAATGGAATGGAATGGAAAGGAATGGAATGGAATGGAATGGCATGGAACGACATTGAACTGCATGGAATGGTACGACATGGAAAGGAATGGAATTGAATGGAATGGAATGGAATGGAATGGAATGGAACTGAATGTAATTGCATGGCATGGCATGGCATGGCATGGCATGGCATGGCATGGCATGGCATGGCATGGCATGGCATGGCATGGACTGGCATGGATTGGCGTGGAAACGAATGGAATGCTATGCAACAGGATGGAATCGAAGGGAATGATATGTCATGGAAATGAATGGAATGGAATGGCATAGCATGGACTGGCATGCAATGGAACGAAATGGAATGGAATCGTGTGCAATAGAATGTCATGGATTGAAATGTAATGGCATGGCATGGAATGCAAGGGGATGGATTAGCATAACAGGCCGTGCAAAGGCATGGCATGGCATGGCATGGCATGGCATGGCATGGCATGGCATGGCATGGCATGGCATGGCATAGAATGGCATGGCATGGCATGGCATGGCATGGAATCTATTCGATTGGATTGGAATGCCATGGAACCGAATGGAACGGCATTTAATGGAATTGCATGGAATCTAATGCAAAGGCATGGAATGGCATTACAAGTTATGGCATGGCAAGGAATGGAATGGAATGGAATGGAATGGAATGGAATGGAATGGAACGGAATGGAATGGAATGGAATGGAATGGAATGGAATGGAATGGAATGGAATGGAATAGAATGGAATGGAATGGAATGGCATGGAACCGAATTGTTTTGAACGTCATGGCATGGACTGGCTTGGAATGGAGTGGAATGTAGTGCAATGGCGTAAAATGGAATGGACTGGAATGGAATATCATGGATGGGAATAAAATGCATTGCATGGAATGGAATGGAATGGAATGGAATGGAATGGAATGGAATGGAATGGAATGGAATGGCATGGAACGGAATGAAACGGCATGCAACGGAATGCATTGGAACGGAACGGAATGGAATGGCATGGAATGAAATTGAACGGCATTGATTGTAATAGAATACAATTGCTTGGAAACTCAAGAAACGGAATGGAATGGAACAACATGGAATGGAAGGAAATGGAGTGGAATGCAATAGAATGGAAAGGAATGCAATGAAATGACATGAAATGGCATGGAACGACATGCAATGGAATGGAACGACGGGGAACGTAATGGAATTGCATCGAATGTAACGACATGGAAGGGAACGGCATGGAATGGAATTGAATGGAATGGAATGGTATGAATCCGTACGGAAAGGAAAGGAATACTGAGGAATGGAATGGAACGGAATGGCATGGAATGGAATGGAATGGAATGGAATGGAATGGAATGGAATGGAATGGAATGGAATGGAATGGAAAGGAAAGGAATGGAGTGGAGTGGAATGGAATGGAATGAAACGGAATGGAATGTAATGGAATGGAATGGAACAGCATGGAATGGTGTGGTATGGTATATTATGGTATGGTATGGTATGGTATGGTATGGTATGGTATGGTATGGTATGGTTTGGGATGGGATGGGATGGGATGGGATGGGATGGGAAGGGATGGGATGGGATGGGATGGGATGGGATGGGATGGGATGGGATGGGATGGGATGGGATGGGATGGGATGGGATGGAATGGAATGGAATGGCTTCGCAGGGCATGGAATGAAATGGAATGGAATGGCATGGAATGGAATGGAATGGAATGGAATGGAATGGAATGGAATGGAATGGAGTGGAATGGAATGGAATGGAGTGGAGTGGAATGGAATGGAATGGAATGGAATGGAATGGAATGGAATGGAATGGCATGCAACGTCATTGAACTGCATGGAATGGTACGACATGGAATGGAACAGAATGGAATGGAATGGAATGGAATGGAATAGAATGGAATGGAATGGAATGGCATGGAACCGAATTGTTTTGAACGTCATGGCATGGACTGGCTTGGAATGGAGTGGAATGTAGTGGAATGGCGTAAAATGGAATGGACTGGAATGGAATATCATGGATGGGAATAAAATGCATTGCATGGAATGGAATGGAATGGAATGGAATGGAATGGAATGGAATGGAATGGAATGGAATGGAATGGCATGGAACGGAATGAAACGGCATGCAACGGAATGCATTGGAACGGAACGGAATGGAATGGCATGGAATGAAATTGAACGGCATTGATTGTAATAGAATACAATTGCTTGGAAACTCAAGAAACGGAATGGAATGGAACAACATGGAATGGAAGGAAATGGAGTGGAATGCAATAGAATGGAAAGGAACAGATTGGAACGGAATGCAATGAAATGACATGAAATGGCATGGAACGACATGCAATGGAATGGAACGACGGGGAACGTAATGGAATTGCATCGAATGTAACGACATGGAAGGGAACGGCATGGAATGGAATTGAATGGAATGGAATGGTATGAATCCGTACGGAAAGGAAAGGAATACTGAGGAATGGAATGGAACGGAATGGCATGGAATGGAATGGAATGGAATGGAATGGAAAGGAATGGAGTGGAGTGGAATGGAATGGAATGAAACGGAATGGAATGTAATGGAATGGAATGGAACAGCATGGAATGGTGTGGTATGGTATATTATGGTATGGTATGGTATGGTATGGTTTGGGATGGGATGGGATGGGATGGGATGGGATGGGATGGGATGGGATGGGAAGGGATGGGATGGGATGGGATGGGATGGGATGGGATGGGATGGGATGGGATGGGATGGGATGGGATGGAATGGAATGGAATGGCTTCGCAGGGCATGGAATGAAATGGAATGGAATGGCATGGAATGGAATGGAATGGAATGGAATGGAATGGAATGGAATGGAATGGAATGGAATGGAGTGGAATGGAATGGAATGGAATGGAATGGAATGGAATGGTATGAATCCGTACGGAAAGGAAAGGAAGGCTGTGGGATGGAATGGAATGGAATGGAATGGAATGGAATGGAATGGAATGGAATGGAATGGAATGGAATGGAATGGAATGGAATGGAATGGAGTGGAATGGAATGGAATGGAGTGGAGTGGAATGGGATGGAATGGAATGGAATGGAATGGAATGGAATGGAATGGAATGGAATGGAATGGAATGGAATGGAATGGAATGGCATGCAACGTCATTGAACTGCATGGAATGGTACGACATGGAATGGAACAGAATGGAATGGAATGGAATGGAATGGAATGGAATGGAATGGAATGGAACGGAACAGAACAGAATGGCACGGCACGGCACGGCACGGCACGGCACGACATGGCATGGCATGGCATGGCATGGCTTGGCATGGCATGGACTGCCGTGGAAATAATGGAATGCTATCCAACGGGATGGAATCGAAGGGAATGGTATGCCATGGAAATGAATGGAGTGGAATGGCATAGCATGGACTGGCATGCAATGGAACGAAATGGAATGGAATCGTGTGCAATGGAATGGCATGGATTCAAATGTAATGGCATGGCATGGAATGGAATGGGATGGATTGGCATGGCATGCTAGGCAATAGCATGGCATGGTATGGCTTCTCATGGCATGGAATCTATTGGATTGGATTGGAAAGCCATGGAACCGAATGGAACGGCATTTAATGGAATTGCATGGAATCTAATGCAAAGGCATGAAATGGCACTACAAGTTATGGTATGGAATGGTATGGAATGCAATGGAATGGAATGGAATGGTATGGAATGGAATGGAATGGAATGGAATGGAATGGAAAGGAATGGCATCGCAGGGCATGGAATGAAATGGAATGGAATGGCATGGAATGAAATTCAACGGCATTGACTGTAATGGAATGCAACGGCTTTGAACCTAAGGAAACGGCCTGGAACGACATGGAATGGAACGGCATGGAATGGAATGAAACAGAATGGAAAGGAACAGATCGGAACGGAATATAGCGGAATGGCATGAAATGACATGGAACGGCATGCAATAGAATGGAACGGCATGTAACGTAATGTAAAATGGAATGTAACGACATTTAATGGAAAGGCATGAAATGGAATGGAATGGAATGGAATGGAATGGAATGGAATGGAATGGAATGGAATGGAATGGAATGGAATGGAATGGAATGCTATGGAGAGGAATGGAACGGTAAGAAACGTCCTGGAACGGAACGACATGGAACGAAACGGCATGGAATGGAATGGAATGGAATGGAATGGAATGCATCGGAATGGTATAGATTGGAATGGAATGGAATGGAATGGAATGGAATGGAATGGAATGGAATGGAATGGAATGGAATGGAATGGAATGGAACGGCACGGGATGGAATGGAATGGAATGCTATGGAGAGGAATGGAACGGTAAGAAACGTCCTGGAACGGAACGACATGGAACGAAATGGAATGGAATGGAATGGAATGGAATGGAATGGAATGGAATGGAATGGAATGGAATGGAATGGAATGGAATGGAATGGAATGGAATGGAATGGAATGGAATGGAATGCAGCGGAACGGAATAGATTGGAATGGAATGGAATGGAATGGAATGGAATGGAATGGAATGGAATGGAAAGGAATGGAATGGAATGGAATGGCATGGAACGACATTGAACTGCATGGAATGGTACGACATGGAAAGGAATGGAATGGAATGGAATGGAATGGAATGGAATGGAATGGAACTGAATGTAATTGCATGGCATGGCATGGCATGGCATGGCATGGCATGGCATGGCATGGCATGGCATGGCATGGACTGGCATGGATTGGCGTGGAAACGAATGGAATGCTATGCAACAGGATGGAATCGAAGGGAATGATATGTCATGGAAATGAATGGAATGGAATGGCATAGCATGGACTGGCATGCAATGGAACGAAATGGAATGGAATCGTGTGCAATAGAATGTCATGGATTGAAATGTAATGGCATGGCATGGAATGCAAGGGGATGGATTAGCATAACAGGCCGTGCAATGGCATGGCATGGCATGGCATGGCATGGCATGGCATGGCAGGGCATGGCATGGCATGGCATGGCATGGCATGGCATGGCATGGCATAGAATGGCATGGCATGGCATGGCATGGCATGGAATCTATTCGATTGGATTGGAATGCCATGGAACCGAATGGAACGGCATTTAATGGAATTGCATGGAATCTAATGCAAAGGCATGGAATGGCATTACAAGTTATGGCATGGCATGGAATGGAATGGAATGGAATGGAATGGAATGGAATGGCATGGAACCGAATTGTTTTGAACGTCATGGCATGGACTGGCTTGGAATGGAGTGGAATGTAGTGGAATGGCGTAAAATGGAATGGACTGGAATGGAATATTATGGATGGGAATAAAATGCATTGCATGGAATGGAATGGAATGGAATGGAATGGAATGGAATGGAATGGAATGGAATGGCATGGAACGGAATGAAACGGCATGCAACGGAATGCATTGGAACGGAACGGAATGGAATGGCATGGAATGAAATTGAACGGCATTGATTGTAATAGAATACAATTGCTTGGAAACTCAAGAAACGGAATGGAATGGAACAACATGGAATGGAAGGAAATGGAGTGGAATGCAATAGAATGGAAAGGAATGCAATGAAATGACATGAAATGGCATGGAACGACATGCAATGGAATGGAACGACAGGGAACGTAATGGAATTGCATCGAATGTAACGACATGGAAGGGAACGGCATGGAATGGAATTGAATGGAATGGAATGGTATGAATCCATACGGAAAGGAAAGGAATACTGAGGAATGGAATGGAACGGAATGGCATGGAATGGAATGGAATGGAATGGAATGGAATGGAATGGAATGGAATGGAATGGAAAGGAATGGAATGGAGTGGAATGGAATGGAATGAAACGGAATGGAATGTAATGGAATGGAATGGAACAGCATGGAATGGTGTGGTATGGTATATTATGGTATGGTATGGTATGGTATGGTATGGTATGGTATGGTATGGTATGGTATGGCTTGGGATGGGATGGGATGGGATGGGATGGGATGGGATGGGATGGGAAGGGATGGGATGGGATGGGATGGGATGGGATGGGATGGGATGGGATGGGATGGGATGGGATGGGATGGGATGGGATGGAATGGAATGGAATGGCTTCGCAGGGCATGGAATGAAATGGAATGGAATGGCATGGAATGGAATGGAATGGAATGGAATGGAATGGAATGGAGTGGAATGGAATGGAATGGAGTGGAGTGGAATGGAATGGAATGGAATGGAATGGAATGGAATGGAATGGAATGGAATGGAATGGAATGGAATGGCATGCAACGTCCTTGAACTGCATGGAATGGTACGACATGGAATGGAACAGAATGGAATGGAATGGAATGGAATGGAATGGAATAGAATGGAATGGAATGGAATGGCATGGAACCGAATTGTTTTGAACGTCATGGCATGGACTGGCTTGGAATGGAGTGGAATGTAGTGGAATGGCGTAAAATGGAATGGACTGGAATGGAATATCATGGATGGGAATAAAATGCATTGCATGGAATGGAATGGAATGGAATGGAATGGAATGGAATGGAATGGAATGGAATGGAATGGAATGGCATGGAACGGAATGAAACGGCATGCAACGGAATGCATTGGAACGGAACGGAATGGAATGGCATGGAATGAAATTGAACGGCATTGATTGTAATAGAATACAATTGCTTGGAAACTCAAGAAACGGAATGGAATGGAACAACATGGAATGGAAGGAAATGGAGTGGAATGCAATAGAATGGAAAGGAACAGATTGGAACGGAATGCAATGAAATGACATGAAATGGCATGGAACGACATGCAATGGAATGGAACGACGGGGAACGTAATGGAATTGCATCGAATGTAACGACATGGAAGGGAACGGCATGGAATGGAATTGAATGGAATGGAATGGTATGAATCCGTACGGAAAGGAAAGGAATACTGAGGAATGGAATGGAACGGAATGGCATGGAATGGAATGGAATGGAATGGAATGGAAAGGAATGGAGTGGAGTGGAATGGAAGGGAATGAAACGGAATGGAATGTAATGGAATGGAATGGAACAGCATGGAATGGTGTGGTATGGTATATTATGGTATGGTATGGTATGGTATGGTTTGGGATGGGATGGGATGGGATGGGATGGGATGGGATGGGATGGGATGGGAAGGGATGGGATGGGATGGGATGGGATGGGATGGGATGGGATGGGATGGGATGGGATGGAATGGAATGGAATGGCTTCGCAGGGCATGGAATGAAATGGAATGGAATGGCATGGAATGGAATGGAATGGAATGGAATGGAATGGAATGGAGTGGAATGGAATGGAATGGAATGGAATGGAATGGTATGAATCCGTACGGAAAGGAAAGGAAGGCTGTGGGATGTAATGGAATGGAATGGAATGGAATGGAATGGAATGGAATGGAATGGAATGGAATGGAATGGAGTGGAATGGAATGGAATGGAGTGGAGTGGAATGGAATGGAATGGAATGGAATGGAATGGAATGGAATGGAATGGAATGGAATGGAATGGAATGGAATGGAACGGCACGGGATGGAATGGAATGGAATGCTATGGAGAGGAATGGAACGGTAAGAAACGTCCTGGAACGGAACGAAATGGAACGAAATGGCATGGAATGCAATGGAATGGAATGGAATGGAATGGAATGGAATGGAATGGAATGGAATGGAATGCAGCGGAACGGAATAGATTGGAATGGAATGGAATGGAATGGAATGGAATGGAATGGAATGGAATGGAATGGAATGGAATGGAAAGGAATGGAATGGAATGGAATGGCATGGAACGACATTGAACTGCATGGAATGGTACGACATGGAAAGGAATGGAATTGAATGGAATGGAATGGAATGGAATGGAACTGAATGTAATGGCATGGCATGGCATGGCATGGCATGGCATGGCATGGCATGGCATGGCATGGCATGGCATGGCATGGCATGGACTGGCATGGATTGGCGTGGAAACGAATGGAATGCTATGCAACAGGATGGAATCGAAGGGAATGATATGTCATGGAAATGAATGGAATGGAATGGCATAGCATGGACTGGCATGCAATGGAACGAAATGGAATGGAATCGTGTGCAATAGAATGTCATGGATTGAAATGTAATGGCATGGCATGGAATGCAAGGGGATGGATTAGCATAACAGGCCGTGCAAAGGCATGGCATGGCATGGCATGGCATGGCATGGCATGGCATGGCATGGCATGGCATGGCATAGAATGGCATGGCATGGCATGGCATGGCATGGCATGGAATCTATTCGATTGGATTGGAATGCCATGGAACCGAATGGAACGGCATTTAATGGAATTGCATGGAATCTAATGCAAAGGCATGGAATGGCATTACAAGTTATGGCATGGCAAGGAATGGAATGGAATGGAATGGAATGGAATGGAACGGAACGGAATGGAATGGAATGGAATGGAATGGAATGGAATGGAATGGAATGGAATGGAATAGAATGGAATGGAATGGAATGGCATGGAACCGAATTGTTTTGAACGTCATGGCATGGACTGGCTTGGAATGGAGTGGAATGTAGTGGAATGGCGTAAAATGGAATGGACTGGAATGGAATATCATGGATGGGAATAAAATGCATTGCATGGAATGGAATGGAATGGAATGGAATGGAATGGAATGGAATGGAATGGAATGGCATGGAACGGAATGAAACGGCATGCAACGGAATGCATTGGAACGGAACGGAATGGAATGGCATGGAATGAAATTGAACGGCATTGATTGTAATAGAATACAATTGCTTGGAAACTCAAGAAACGGAATGGAATGGAACAACATGGAATGGAAGGAAATGGAGTGGAATGCAATAGAATGGAAAGGAATGCAATGAAATGACATGAAATGGCATGGAACGACATGCAATGGAATGGAACGACGGGGAACGTAATGGAATTGCATCGAATGTAACGACATGGAAGGGAACGGCATGGAATGGAATTGAATGGAATGGAATGGTATGAATCCGTACGGAAAGGAAAGGAATACTGAGGAATGGAATGGAACGGAATGGCATGGAATGGAATGGAATGGAATGGAATGGAATGGAATGGAATGGAATGGAATGGAATGGAAAGGAAAGGAATGGAGTGGAGTGGAATGGAATGGAATGAAACGGAATGGAATGTAATGGAATGGAATGGAACAGCATGGAATGGTGTGGTATGGTATATTATGGTATGGTATGGTATGGTATGGTATGGTATGGTATGGTATGGTATGGTTTGGGATGGGATGGGATGGGATGGGATGGGATGGGATGGGAAGGGATGGGATGGGATGGGATGGGATGGGATGGGATGGGATGGGATGGGATGGGATGGGATGGGATGGGATGGGATGGGATGGGATGGAATGGAATGGAATGGCTTCGCAGGGCATGGAATGAAATGGAATGGAATGGCATGGAATGGAATGGAATGGAATGGAATGGAATGGAATGGAGTGGAATGGAATGGAATGGAGTGGAGTGGAATGGAATGGAATGGAATGGAATGGAATGGAATGGAATGGAATGGAATGGCATGCAACGTCATTGAACTGCATGGAATGGTACGACATGGAATGGAACAGAATGGAATGGAATGGAATGGAATGGAATGGAATAGAATGGAATGGAATGGAATGGCATGGAACCGAATTGTTTTGAACGTCATGGCATGGACTGGCTTGGAATGGAGTGGAATGTAGTGGAATGGCGTAAAATGGAATGGACTGGAATGGAATATCATGGATGGGAATAAAATGCATTGCATGGAATGGAATGGAATGGAATGGAATGGAATGGAATGGAATGGAATGGAATGGCATGGAACGGAATGAAACGGCATGCAACGGAATGCATTGGAACGGAACGGAATGGAATGGCATGGAATGAAATTGAACGGCATTGATTGTAATAGAATACAATTGCTTGGAAACTCAAGAAACGGAATGGAATGGAACAACATGGAATGGAAGGAAATGGAGTGGAATGCAATAGAATGGAAAGGAATGCAATGAAATGACATGAAATGGCATGGAACGACATGCAATGGAATGGAACGACGGGGAACGTAATGGAATTGCATCGAATGTAACGACATGGAAGGGAACGGCATGGAATGGAATTGAATGGAATGGAATGGTATGAATCCGTACGGAAAGGAAAGGAATACTGAGGAATGGAATGGAACGGAATGGCATGGAATGGAATGGAATGGAATGGAATGGAATGGAATGGAATGGAATGGAATGGAATGGAATGGAATGGAATGGAAAGGAAAGGAATGGAGTGGAGTGGAATGGAATGGAATGAAACGGAATGGAATGTAATGGAATGGAATGGAACAGCATGGAATGGTGTGGTATGGTATATTATGGTATGGTATGGTATGGTATGGTATGGTATGGTATGGTATGGTATGGTTTGGGATGGGATGGGATGGGATGGGATGGGATGGGAAGGGATGGGATGGGATGGGATGGGATGGGATGGGATGGGATGGGATGGGATGGGATGGGATGGAATGGAATGGAATGGCTTCGCAGGGCATGGAATGAAATGGAATGGAATGGCATGGAATGGAATGGAATGGAATGGAATGGAATGGAATGGAATGGAATGGAATGGAATGGAATGGAGTGGAATGGAATGGAATGGAGTGGAGTGGAATGGAATGGAATGGAATGGAATGGAATGGAATGGAATGGAATGGAATGGAATGGAATGGAATGGAATGGCATGCAACGTCATTGAACTGCATGGAATGGTACGACATGGAATGGAACAGAATGGAATGGAATGGAATGGAATGGAATAGAATGGAATGGAATGGAATGGCATGGAACCGAATTGTTTTGAACGTCATGGCATGGACTGGCTTGGAATGGAGTGGAATGTAGTGGAATGGCGTAAAATGGAATGGACTGGAATGGAATATCATGGATGGGAATAAAATGCATTGCATGGAATGGAATGGAATGGAATGGAATGGAATGGAATGGAATGGAATGGAATGGAATGGCATGGAACGGAATGAAACGGCATGCAACGGAATGCATTGGAACGGAACGGAATGGAATGGCATGGAATGAAATTGAACGGCATTGATTGTAATAGAATACAATTGCTTGGAAACTCAAGAAACGGAATGGAATGGAACAACATGGAATGGAAGGAAATGGAGTGGAATGCAATAGAATGGAAAGGAACAGATTGGAACGGAATGCAATGAAATGACATGAAATGGCATGGAACGACATGCAATGGAATGGAACGACGGGGAACGTAATGGAATTGCATCGAATGTAACGACATGGAAGGGAACGGCATGGAATGGAATTGAATGGAATGGAATGGTATGAATCCGTACGGAAAGGAAAGGAATACTGAGGAATGGAATGGAACGGAATGGCATGGAATGGAATGGAATGGAATGGAATGGAAAGGAATGGAGTGGAGTGGAATGGAATGGAATGAAACGGAATGGAATGTAATGGAATGGAATGGAACAGCATGGAATGGTGTGGTATGGTATATTATGGTATGGTATGGTATGGTATGGTTTGGGATGGGATGGGATGGGATGGGATGGGATGGGATGGGATGGGATGGGAAGGGATGGGATGGGATGGGATGGGATGGGATGGGATGGGATGGGATGGGATGGGATGGGATGGGATGGGATGGGATGGAATGGAATGGAATGGCTTCGCAGGGCATGGAATGAAATGGAATGGAATGGCATGGAATGGAATGGAATGGAATGGAATGGAATGGAATGGAATGGAATGGAATGGAATGGAGTGGAATGGAATGGAATGGAATGGAATGGAATGGTATGAATCCGTACGGAAAGGAAAGGAAGGCTGTGGGATGGAATGGAATGGAATGGAATGGAATGGAATGGAATGGAATGGAATGGAATGGAATGGAATGGAATGGAATGGAATGGAATGGAATGGAATGGAATGGAGTGGAATGGAATGGAATGGAGTGGAGTGGAATGGGATGGAATGGAATGGAATGGAATGGAATGGAATGGAATGGAATGGAATGGAATGGAATGGAATGGAATGGAATGGAATGGAATGGCATGCAACGTCATTGAACTGCATGGAATGGTACGACATGGAATGGAACAGAATGGAATGGAATGGAATGGAATGGAATGGAATGGAATGGAATGGAATGGAATGGAATGGAACGGAACAGAACAGAATGGCACGGCACGGCACGGCACGGCACGACATGGCATGGCATGGCATGGCATGGCTTGGCATGGCATGGACTGCCGTGGAAATAATGGAATGCTATCCAACGGGATGGAATCGAAGGGAATGGTATGCCATGGAAATGAATGGAGTGGAATGGCATAGCATGGACTGGCATGCAATGGAACGAAATGGAATGGAATCGTGTGCAATGGAATGGCATGGATTCAAATGTAATGGCATGGCATGGAATGGAATGGGATGGATTGGCATGGCATGCTAGGCAATAGCATGGCATGGTATGGCTTCTCATGGCATGGAATCTATTGGATTGGATTGGAAAGCCATGGAACCGAATGGAACGGCATTTAATGGAATTGCATGGAATCTAATGCAAAGGCATGAAATGGCACTACAAGTTATGGTATGGAATGGTATGGAATGCAATGGAATGGAATGGAATGGTATGGAATGGAATGGAATGGAATGGAATGGAATGGAATGGAAAGGAATGGCATCGCAGGGCATGGAATGAAATGGAATGGAATGGCATGGAATGAAATTCAACGGCATTGACTGTAATGGAATGCAACGGCTTTGAACCTAAGGAAACGGCCTGGAACGACATGGAATGGAACGGCATGGAATGGAATGAAACAGAATGGAAAGGAACAGATCGGAACGGAATGGAGCGGAATGGCATGAAATGACATGGAACGGCATGCAATAGAATGGAACGGCATGTAACGTAATGTAAAATGGAATGTAACGACATTTAATGGAAAGGCATGAAATGGAATGGAATGGAATGGAATGGAATGGAATGGAATGGAATGGAATGCTATGGAGAGGAATGGAACGGTAAGAAACGTCCTGGAACGGAACGACATGGAACGAAACGGCATGGAATGGAATGGAATGGAATGGAATGGAATGCATCGGAATGGTATAGATTGGAATGGAATGGAATGGAATGGAATGGAATGGAATGGAATGGAATGGAATGGAATGGAATGGAATGGAACGGCACGGGATGGAATGGAATGGAATGCTATGGAGAGGAATGGAACGGTAAGAAACGTCCTGGAACGGAACGACATGGAACGAAATGGAATGGAATGGAATGGAATGGAATGGAATGGAATGGAATGGAATGCAGCGGAACGGAATAGATTGGAATGGAATGGAATGGAATGGAATGGAATGGAATGGAATGGAATGGAATGGAATGGAATGGAATGGAATGGAATGGAATGGAATGGAAAGGAATGGAATGGAATGGAATGGCATGGAACGACATTGAACTGCATGGAATGGTACGACATGGAAAGGAATGGAATGGAATGGAATGGAATGGAATGGAATGGAACTGAATGTAATTGCATGGCATGGCATGGCATGGCATGGCATGGCATGGCATGGCATGGCATGGCATGGCATGGACTGGCATGGATTGGCGTGGAAACGAATGGAATGCTATGCAACAGGATGGAATCGAAGGGAATGATATGTCATGGAAATGAATGGAATGGAATGGCATAGCATGGACTGGCATGCAATGGAACGAAATGGAATGGAATCGTGTGCAATAGAATGTCATGGATTGAAATGTAATGGCATGGCATGGAATGCAAGGGGATGGATTAGCATAACAGGCCGTGCAATGGCATGGCATGGCATGGCATGGCATGGCATGGCATGGCATGGCATGGCATGGCATGGCATGGCATGGCATGGCATGGCATGGCATGGCATGGCATGGCATGGCATGGCATAGAATGGCATGGCATGGCATGGCATGGCATGGCATGGAATCTATTCGATTGGATTGGAATGCCATGGAACCGAATGGAACGGCATTTAATGGAATTGCATGGAATCTAATGCAAAGGCATGGAATGGCATTACAAGTTATGGCATGGCATGGAATGGAATGGAATGGAATGGAATGGAATGGAATGGAATGGCATGGAACCGAATTGTTTTGAACGTCATGGCATGGACTGGCTTGGAATGGAGTGGAATGTAGTGGAATGGCGTAAAATGGAATGGACTGGAATGGAATATTATGGATGGGAATAAAATGCATTGCATGGAATGGAATGGAATGGAATGGAATGGAATGGAATGGAATGGAATGGAATGGAATGGAATGGCATGGAACGGAATGAAACGGCATGCAACGGAATGCATTGGAACGGAACGGAATGGAATGGCATGGAATGAAATTGAACGGCATTGATTGTAATAGAATACAATTGCTTGGAAACTCAAGAAACGGAATGGAATGGAACAACATGGAATGGAAGGAAATGGAGTGGAATGCAATAGAATGGAAAGGAACAGATTGGAACGGAATGCAATGAAATGACATGAAATGGCATGGAACGACATGCAATGGAATGGAACGACGGGGAACGTAATGGAATTGCATCGAATGTAACGACATGGAAGGGAACGGCATGGAATGGAATTGAATGGAATGGAATGGTATGAATCCGTACGGAAAGGAAAGGAATACTGAGGAATGGAATGGAACGGAATGGCATGGAATGGAATGGAATGGAATGGAATGGAAAGGAATGGAGTGGAGTGGAATGGAATGGAATGAAACGGAATGGAATGTAATGGAATGGAATGGAACAGCATGGAATGGTGTGGTATGGTATATTATGGTATGGTATGGTATGGTATGGTTTGGGATGGGATGGGATGGGATGGGATGGGATGGGATGGGATGGGAAGGGATGGGATGGGATGGGATGGGATGGGATGGGATGGGATGGGATGGGATGGGATGGGATGGGATGGGATGGAATGGCTTCGCAGGGCATGGAATGAAATGGAATGGAATGGCATGAAATGGAATGGAATGGAATGGAATGGAATGGAATGGAATGGAATGGAGTGGAATGGAATGGAATGGAATGGAATGGAATGGAATGGAATGGAATGGAATGGCATGCAACGTCATTGAACTGCATGGAATGGTACGACATGGAATGGAACAGAATGGAATGGAATGGAATGGAATGGAATGGAATGGAATGGAATAGAATGGAATGGAATGGAATGGCATGGAACCGAATTGTTTTGAACGTCATGGCATGGACTGGCTTGGAATGGAGTGGAATGTAGTGGAATGGCGTAAAATGGAATGGACTGGAATGGAATATCATGGATGGGAATAAAATGCATTGCATGGAATGGAATGGAATGGAATGGAATGGAATGGAATGGAATGGAATGGAATGGAATGGAATGGAATGGCATGGAACGGAATGAAACGGCATGCAACGGAATGCATTGGAACGGAACGGAATGGAATGGCATGGAATGAAATTGAACGGCATTGATTGTAATAGAATACAATTGCTTGGAAACTCAAGAAACGGAATGGAATGGAACAACATGGAATGGAAGGAAATGGAGTGGAATGCAATAGAATGGAAAGGAACAGATTGGAACGGAATGCAATGAAATGACATGAAATGGCATGGAACGACATGCAATGGAATGGAACGACGGGGAACGTAATGGAATTGCATCGAATGTAACGACATGGAAGGGAACGGCATGGAATGGAATTGAATGGAATGGAATGGTATGAATCCGTACGGAAAGGAAAGGAATACTGAGGAATGGAATGGAACGGAATGGCATGGAATGGAATGGAATGGAATGGAATGGAAAGGAATGGAGTGGAGTGGAATGGAAGGGAATGAAACGGAATGGAATGTAATGGAATGGAATGGAACAGCATGGAATGGTGTGGTATGGTATATTATGGTATGGTATGGTATGGTATGGTTTGGGATGGGATGGGATGGGATGGGATGGGATGGGATGGGATGGGATGGGATGGGAAGGGATGGGATGGGATGGGATGGGATGGGATGGGATGGGATGGGATGGGATGGGATGGGATGGGATGGGATGGGATGGGATGGAATGGAATGGAATGGCTTCGCAGGGCATGGAATGAAATGGAATGGAATGGCATGGAATGGAATGGAATGGAATGGAATGGAATGGAGTGGAATGGAATGGAATGGAATGGAATGGAATGGTATGAATCCGTACGGAAAGGAAAGGAAGGCTGTGGGATGTAATGGAATGGAATGGAATGGAATGGAATGGAATGGAATGGAATGGAGTGGAATGGAATGGAATGGAGTGGAGTGGAATGGAATGGAATGGAATGGAATGGAATGGAATGGAATGGAATGGAATGGAACGGCACGGGATGGAATGGAATGGAATGCTATGGAGAGGAATGGAACGGTAAGAAACGTCCTGGAACGGAACGACATGGAACGAAATGGCATGGAATGCAATGGAATGGAATGGAATGGAATGGAATGGAATGGAATGGAATGGAATGGAATGGAATGCAGCGGAACGGAATAGATTGGAATGGAATGGAATGGAATGGAATGGAATGGAATGGAATGGAATGGAATGGAATGGAATGGAATGGAATGGAATGGCATGGAACGACATTGAACTGCATGGAATGGTACGACATGGAAAGGAATGGAATTGAATGGAATGGAATGGAATGGAATGGAACTGAATGTAATGGCATGGCATGGCATGGCATGGCATGGCATGGCATGGCATGGCATGGCATGGCATGGCATGGACTGGCATGGATTGGCGTGGAAACGAATGGAATGCTATGCAACAGGATGGAATCGAAGGGAATGATATGTCATGGAAATGAATGGAATGGAATGGCATAGCATGGACTGGCATGCAATGGAACGAAATGGAATGGAATCGTGTGCAATAGAATGTCATGGATTGAAATGTAATGGCATGGCATGGAATGCAAGGGGATGGATTAGCATAACAGGCCGTGCAAAGGCATGGCATGGCATGGCATGGCATGGCATGGCATGGCATGGCATGGCATGGCATGGCATGGCATGGCATGGCATAGAATGGCATGGCATGGCATGGCATGGCATGGCATGGAATCTATTCGATTGGATTGGAATGCCATGGAACCGAATGGAACGGCATTTAATGGAATTGCATGGAATCTAATGCAAAGGCATGGAATGGCATTACAAGTTATGGCATGGCAAGGAATGGAATGGAATGGAATGGAATGGAATGGAATGGAACGGAACGGAATGGAATGGAATGGAATGGAATGGAATGGAATGGAATGGAATGGAATAGAATGGAATGGAATGGAATGGCATGGAACCGAATTGTTTTGAACGTCATGGCATGGACTGGCTTGGAATGGAGTGGAATGTAGTGGAATGGCGTAAAATGGAATGGACTGGAATGGAATATCATGGATGGGAATAAAATGCATTGCATTGCATGGAATGGAATGGAATGGAATGGAATGGAATGGAATGGAATGGAATGGCATGGAACGGAATGAAACGGCATGCAACGGAATGCATTGGAACGGAACGGAATGGAATGGCATGGAATGAAATTGAACGGCATTGATTGTAATAGAATACAATTGCTTGGAAACTCAAGAAACGGAATGGAATGGAACAACATGGAATGGAAGGAAATGGAGTGGAATGCAATAGAATGGAAAGGAATGCAATGAAATGACATGAAATGGCATGGAACGACATGCAATGGAATGGAACGACGGGGAACGTAATGGAATTGCATCGAATGTAACGACATGGAAGGGAACGGCATGGAATGGAATTGAATGGAATGGAATGGTATGAATCCGTACGGAAAGGAAAGGAATACTGAGGAATGGAATGGAACGGAATGGCATGGAATGGAATGGAATGGAATGGAATGGAATGGAATGGAATGGAATGGAATGGAATGGAATGGAAAGGAAAGGAATGGAGTGGAGTGGAATGGAATGGAATGAAACGGAATGGAATGTAATGGAATGGAATGGAACAGCATGGAATGGTGTGGTATGGTATATTATGGTATGGTATGGTATGGTATGGTATGGTATGGTATGGTATGGTATGGTATGGTTTGGGATGGGATGGGATGGGATGGGATGGGATGGGATGGGAAGGGATGGGATGGGATGGGATGGGATGGGATGGGATGGGATGGGATGGGATGGGATGGGATGGGATGGGATGGGATGGAATGGAATGGAATGGCTTCGCAGGGCATGGAATGAAATGGAATGGAATGGCATGGAATGGAATGGAATGGAATGGAATGGAATGGAATGGAGTGGAATGGAATGGAATGGAGTGGAGTGGAATGGAATGGAATGGAATGGAATGGAATGGAATGGAATGGAATGGAATGGAATGGCATGCAACGTCATTGAACTGCATGGAATGGTACGACATGGAATGGAACAGAATGGAATGGAATGGAATGGAATGGAATAGAATGGAATGGAATGGAATGGCATGGAACCGAATTGTTTTGAACGTCATGGCATGGACTGGCTTGGAATGGAGTGGAATGTAGTGGAATGGCGTAAAATGGAATGGACTGGAATGGAATATCATGGATGGGAATAAAATGCATTGCATGGAATGGAATGGAATGGAATGGAATGGAATGGAATGGAATGGAATGGAATGGAATGGAATGGCATGGAACGGAATGAAACGGCATGCAACGGAATGCATTGGAACGGAACGGAATGGAATGGCATGGAATGAAATTGAACGGCATTGATTGTAATAGAATACAATTGCTTGGAAACTCAAGAAACGGAATGGAATGGAACAACATGGAATGGAAGGAAATGGAGTGGAATGCAATAGAATGGAAAGGAACAGATTGGAACGGAATGCAATGAAATGACATGAAATGGCATGGAACGACATGCAATGGAATGGAACGACGGGGAACGTAATGGAATTGCATCGAATGTAACGACATGGAAGGGAACGGCATGGAATGGAATTGAATGGAATGGAATGGTATGAATCCGTACGGAAAGGAAAGGAATACTGAGGAATGGAATGGAACGGAATGGCATGGAATGGAATGGAATGGAATGGAATGGAAAGGAATGGAGTGGAGTGGAATGGAATGGAATGAAACGGAATGGAATGTAATGGAATGGAATGGAACAGCATGGAATGGTGTGGTATGGTATATTATGGTATGGTATGGTATGGTATGGTTTGGGATGGGATGGGATGGGATGGGATGGGATGGGATGGGATGGGATGGGATGGGAAGGGATGGGATGGGATGGGATGGGATGGGATGGGATGGGATGGGATGGGATGGGATGGGATGGGATGGGATGGGATGGGATGGGATGGGATGGGATGGAATGGAATGGAATGGAATGGCTTCGCAGGGCATGGAATGAAATGGAATGGAATGGCATGGAATGGAATGGAATGGAATGGAATGGAATGGAATGGAATGGAATGGAATGGAGTGGAATGGAATGGAATGGAATGGAATGGAATGGTATGAATCCGTACGGAAAGGAAAGGAAGGCTGTGGGATGGAATGGAATGGAATGGAATGGAATGGAATGGAATGGAATGGAATGGAATGGAATGGAATGGAATGGAATGGAATGGAGTGGAATGGAATGGAATGGAGTGGAGTGGAATGGAATGGAATGGAATGGAATGGAATGGAATGGAATGGAATGGAATGGAATGGAATGGAATGGAATGGAATGGAATGGCATGCAACGTCATTGAACTGCATGGAATGGTACGACATGGAATGGAACAGAATGGAATGGAATGGAATGGAATGGAATGGAATGGAATGGAATGGAATGGAATGGAATGGAATGGAATGGAATGGAACGGAACAGAACAGAATGGCACGGCACGGCACGGCACGGCACGACATGGCATGGCATGGCATGGCATGGCTTGGCATGGCATGGACTGCCGTGGAAATAATGGAATGCTATCCAACGGGATGGAATCGAAGGGAATGGTATGCCATGGAAATGAATGGAGTGGAATGGCATAGCATGGACTGGCATGCAATGGAACGAAATGGAATGGAATCGTGTGCAATGGAATGGCATGGATTCAAATGTAATGGCATGGCATGGAATGGAATGGGATGGATTGGCATGGCATGCTAGGCAATAGCATGGCATGGTATGGCTTCTCATGGCATGGAATCTATTGGATTGGATTGGAAAGCCATGGAACCGAATGGAACGGCATTTAATGGAATTGCATGGAATCTAATGCAAAGGCATGAAATGGCACTACAAGTTATGGTATGGAATGGTATGGAATGCAATGGAATGGAATGGAATGGTATGGAATGGAATGGAATGGAATGGAATGGAATGGAATGGAATGGAATGGAATGGAAAGGAATGGCATCGCAGGGCATGGAATGAAATGGAATGGAATGGCATGGAATGAAATTCAACGGCATTGACTGTAATGGAATGCAACGGCTTTGAACCTAAGGAAACGGCCTGGAACGACATGGAATGGAACGGCATGGAATGGAATGAAACAGAATGGAAAGGAACAGATCGGAACGGAATGGAGCGGAATGGCATGAAATGACATGGAACGGCATGCAATAGAATGGAACGGCATGTAACGTAATGTAAAATGGAATGTAACGACATTTAATGGAAAGGCATGAAATGGAATGGAATGGAATGGAATGGAATGGAATGGAATGGAATGGAATGGAATGGAATGGAATGGAATGGAATGCTATGGAGAGGAATGGAACGGTAAGAAACGTCCTGGAACGGAACGACATGGAACGAAACGGCATGGAATGGAATGGAATGGAATGGAATGGAATGCATCGGAATGGTATAGATTGGAATGGAATGGAATGGAATGGAATGGAATGGAATGGAATGGAATGGAATGGAATGGAATGGAATGGAATGGAGTGGAACGGCACGGGATGGAATGGAATGGAATGCTATGGAGAGGAATGGAACGGTAAGAAACGTCCTGGAACGGAACGACATGGAACGAAATGGAATGGAATGGAATGGAATGGAATGGAATGGAATGGAATGGAATGGAATGGAATGGAATGGAATGCAGCGGAACGGAATAGATTGGAATGGAATGGAATGGAATGGAATGGAATGGAATGGAATGGAATGGAATGGAATGGAATGGAATGGAAAGGAATGGAATGGAATGGAATGGCATGGAACGACATTGAACTGCATGGAATGGTACGACATGGAAAGGAATGGAATTGAATGGAATGGAATGGAATGGAATGGAATGGAACTGAATGTAATTGCATGGCATGGCATGGCATGGCATGGCATGGCATGGCATGGCATGGCATGGCATGGACTGGCATGGATTGGCGTGGAAACGAATGGAATGCTATGCAACAGGATGGAATCGAAGGGAATGATATGTCATGGAAATGAATGGAATGGAATGGCATAGCATGGACTGGCATGCAATGGAACGAAATGGAATGGAATCGTGTGCAATAGAATGTCATGGATTGAAATGTAATGGCATGGCATGGAATGCAAGGGGATGGATTAGCATAACAGGCCGTGCAAAGGCATGGCATGGCATGGCATGGCATGGCATGGCATGGCATGGCATGGCATAGAATGGCATGGCATGGCATGGCATGGCATGGAATCTATTCGATTGGATTGGAATGCCATGGAACCGAATGGAACGGCATTTAATGGAATTGCATGGAATCTAATGCAAAGGCATGGAATGGCATTACAAGTTATGGCATGGCAAGGAATGGAATGGAATGGAATGGAATGGAATGGAATGGAATGGAACGGAATGGAATGGAATGGAATGGAATGGAATGGAATGGAATAGAATGGAATGGAATGGAATGGCATGGAACCGAATTGTTTTGAACGTCATGGCATGGACTGGCTTGGAATGGAGTGGAATGTAGTGGAATGGCGTAAAATGGAATGGACTGGAATGGAATATCATGGATGGGAATAAAATGCATTGCATGGAATGGAATGGAATGGAATGGAATGGAATGGAATGGAATGGAATGGAATGGCATGGAACGGAATGAAACGGCATGCAACGGAATGCATTGGAACGGAACGGAATGGAATGGCATGGAATGAAATTGAACGGCATTGATTGTAATAGAATACAATTGCTTGGAAACTCAAGAAACGGAATGGAATGGAACAACATGGAATGGAAGGAAATGGAGTGGAATGCAATAGAATGGAAAGGAATGCAATGAAATGACATGAAATGGCATGGAACGACATGCAATGGAATGGAACGACGGGGAACGTAATGGAATTGCATCGAATGTAACGACATGGAAGGGAACGGCATGGAATGGAATTGAATGGAATGGAATGGTATGAATCCGTACGGAAAGGAAAGGAATACTGAGGAATGGAATGGAACGGAATGGCATGGAATGGAATGGAATGGAATGGAATGGAATGGAATGGAATGGAATGGAAAGGAAAGGAATGGAGTGGAGTGGAATGGAATGGAATGAAACGGAATGGAATGTAATGGAATGGAATGGAACAGCATGGAATGGTGTGGTATGGTATATTATGGTATGGTATGGTATGGTATGGTATGGTATGGTATGGTATGGTATGGTATGGTATGGTATGGTATGGTTTGGGATGGGATGGGATGGGATGGGATGGGATGGGATGGGATGGGATGGGATGGGATGGGAAGGGATGGGATGGGATGGGATGGGATGGGATGGGATGGGATGGGATGGGATGGGATGGGATGGGATGGGATGGGATGGGATGGAATGGAATGGAATGGCTTCGCAGGGCATGGAATGAAATGGAATGGAATGGCATGGAATGGAATGGAATGGAATGGAATGGAATGGAATGGAATGGAGTGGAATGGAATGGAATGGAGTGGAGTGGAATGGAATGGAATGGAATGGAATGGAATGGAATGGAATGGAATGGAATGGAATGGAATGGCATGCAACGTCATTGAACTGCATGGAATGGTACGACATGGAATGGAACAGAATGGAATGGAATGGAATGGAATGGAATAGAATGGAATGGAATGGAATGGCATGGAACCGAATTGTTTTGAACGTCATGGCATGGACTGGCTTGGAATGGAGTGGAATGTAGTGGAATGGCGTAAAATGGAATGGACTGGAATGGAATATCATGGATGGGAATAAAATGCATTGCATGGAATGGAATGGAATGGAATGGAATGGAATGGAATGGAATGGAATGGAATGGCATGGAACGGAATGAAACGGCATGCAACGGAATGCATTGGAACGGAACGGAATGGAATGGCATGGAATGAAATTGAACGGCATTGATTGTAATAGAATACAATTGCTTGGAAACTCAAGAAACGGAATGGAATGGAACAACATGGAATGGAAGGAAATGGAGTGGAATGCAATAGAATGGAAAGGAACAGATTGGAACGGAATGCAATGAAATGACATGAAATGGCATGGAACGACATGCAATGGAATGGAACGACGGGGAACGTAATGGAATTGCATCGAATGTAACGACATGGAAGGGAACGGCATGGAATGGAATTGAATGGAATGGAATGGTATGAATCCGTACGGAAAGGAAAGGAATACTGAGGAATGGAATGGAACGGAATGGCATGGAATGGAATGGAATGGAATGGAATGGAATGGAATGGAAAGGAATGGAGTGGAGTGGAATGGAATGGAATGAAACGGAATGGAATGTAATGGAATGGAATGGAACAGCATGGAATGGTGTGGTATGGTATATTATGGTATGGTATGGTATGGTATGGTTTGGGATGGGATGGGATGGGATGGGATGGGATGGGATGGGATGGGAAGGGATGGGATGGGATGGGATGGGATGGGATGGGATGGGATGGGATGGGATGGGATGGGATGGGATGGGATGGGATGGGATGGGATGGAATGGAATGGAATGGAATGGCTTCGCAGGGCATGGAATGAAATGGAATGGAATGGCATGGAATGGAATGGAATGGAATGGAATGGAATGGAATGGAGTGGAATGGAATGGAATGGAATGGAATGGAATGGAATGGTATGAATCCGTACGGAAAGGAAAGGAAGGCTGTGGGATGGAATGGAATGGAATGGAATGGAATGGAATGGAATGGAATGGAATGGAATGGAATGGAATGGAATGGAATGGAGTGGAATGGAATGGAATGGAGTGGAGTGGAATGGGATGGAATGGAATGGAATGGAATGGAATGGAATGGAATGGAATGGAATGGCATGCAACGTCATTGAACTGCATGGAATGGTACGACATGGAATGGAACAGAATGGAATGGAATGGAATGGAATGGAATGGAATGGAATGGAATGGAATGGAATGGAATGGAATGGAATGGAACGGAACAGAACAGAATGGCACGGCACGGCACGGCACGGCACGACATGGCATGGCATGGCATGGCATGGCTTGGCATGGCATGGACTGCCGTGGAAATAATGGAATGCTATCCAACGGGATGGAATCGAAGGGAATGGTATGCCATGGAAATGAATGGAGTGGAATGGCATAGCATGGACTGGCATGCAATGGAACGAAATGGAATGGAATCGTGTGCAATGGAATGGCATGGATTCAAATGTAATGGCATGGCATGGAATGGAATGGGATGGATTGGCATGGCATGCTAGGCAATAGCATGGCATGGTATGGCTTCTCATGGCATGGAATCTATTGGATTGGATTGGAAAGCCATGGAACCGAATGGAACGGCATTTAATGGAATTGCATGGAATCTAATGCAAAGGCATGAAATGGCACTACAAGTTATGGTATGGAATGGTATGGAATGCAATGGAATGGAATGGAATGGTATGGAATGGAATGGAATGGAATGGAATGGAATGGAAAGGAATGGCATCGCAGGGCATGGAATGAAATGGAATGGAATGGCATGGAATGAAATTCAACGGCATTGACTGTAATGGAATGCAACGGCTTTGAACCTAAGGAAACGGCCTGGAACGACATGGAATGGAACGGCATGGAATGGAATGAAACAGAATGGAAAGGAACAGATCGGAACGGAATGGAGCGGAATGGCATGAAATGACATGGAACGGCATGCAATAGAATGGAACGGCATGTAACGTAATGTAAAATGGAATGTAACGACATTTAATGGAAAGGCATGAAATGGAATGGAATGGAATGGAATGGAATGGAATGGAATGGAATGGAATGGAATGGAATGGAATGGAATGCTATGGAGAGGAATGGAACGGTAAGAAACGTCCTGGAACGGAACGACATGGAACGAAACGGCATGGAATGGAATGGAATGGAATGGAATGGAATGCATCGGAATGGTATAGATTGGAATGGAATGGAATGGAATGGAATGGAATGGAATGGAATGGAATGGAACGGCACGGGATGGAATGGAATGGAATGCTATGGAGAGGAATGGAACGGTAAGAAACGTCCTGGAACGGAACGACATGGAACGAAATGGAATGGAATGGAATGGAATGGAATGGAATGGAATGGAATGGAATGGAATGGAATGGAATGGAATGGAATGGAATGGAATGCAGCGGAACGGAATAGATTGGAATGGAATGGAATGGAATGGAATGGAATGGAATGGAATGGAATGGAATGGAATGGAATGGAATGGAATGGAATGGAAAGGAATGGAATGGAATGGAATGGCATGGAACGACATTGAACTGCATGGAATGGTACGACATGGAAAGGAATGGAATGGAATGGAATGGAATGGAATGGAATGGAATGGAATGGAATGGAATGGAACTGAATGTAATTGCATGGCATGGCCTGGCATGGCATGGCATGGCATGGCATGGCATGGCATGGCATGGCATGGACTGGCATGGATTGGCGTGGAAACGAATGGAATGCTATGCAACAGGATGGAATCGAAGGGAATGATATGTCATGGAAATGAATGGAATGGAATGGCATAGCATGGACTGGCATGCAATGGAACGAAATGGAATGGAATCGTGTGCAATAGAATGTCATGGATTGAAATGTAATGGCATGGCATGGAATGCAAGGGGATGGATTAGCATAACAGGCCGTGCAATGGCATGGCATGGCATGGCATGGCATGGCATGGCATGGCATGGCATGGCATGGCATGGCATGGCATGGCATAGAATGGCATGGCATGGCATGGCATGGCATGGAATCTATTCGATTGGATTGGAATGCCATGGAACCGAATGGAACGGCATTTAATGGAATTGCATGGAATCTAATGCAAAGGCATGGAATGGCATTACAAGTTATGGCATGGCATGGAATGGAATGGAATGGAATGGAATGGAATGGCATGGAACCGAATTGTTTTGAACGTCATGGCATGGACTGGCTTGGAATGGAGTGGAATGTAGTGGAATGGCGTAAAATGGAATGGACTGGAATGGAATATTATGGATGGGAATAAAATGCATTGCATGGAATGGAATGGAATGGAATGGAATGGAATGGAATGGAATGGAATGGAATGGAATGGAATGGCATGGAACGGAATGAAACGGCATGCAACGGAATGCATTGGAACGGAACGGAATGGAATGGCATGGAATGAAATTGAACGGCATTGATTGTAATAGAATACAATTGCTTGGAAACTCAAGAAACGGAATGGAATGGAACAACATGGAATGGAAGGAAATGGAGTGGAATGCAATAGAATGGAAAGGAATGCAATGAAATGACATGAAATGGCATGGAACGACATGCAATGGAATGGAACGACGGGGAACGTAATGGAATTGCATCGAATGTAACGACATGGAAGGGAACGGCATGGAATGGAATTGAATGGAATGGAATGGTATGAATCCGTACGGAAAGGAAAGGAATACTGAGGAATGGAATGGAACGGAATGGCATGGAATGGAATGGAATGGAATGGAATGGAATGGAATGGAATGGAATGGAATGGAATGGAATGGAATGGAAAGGAATGGAGTGGAGTGGAATGGAATGGAATGAAACGGAATGGAATGTAATGGAATGAAATTGAACAGCATGGAATGGTGTGGTATGGTATATTATGGTATGGTATGGTATGGTATGGTATGGTATGGTATGGTATGGTATGGTATGGTATGGTATGGTATGGTATGGCTTGGGATGGGATGGGATGGGATGGGATGGGATGGGATGGGATGGGAAGGGATGGGATGGGATGGGATGGGATGGGATGGGATGGGATGGGATGGGATGGAATGGAATGGAATGGCTTCGCAGGGCATGGAATGAAATGGAATGGAATGGCATGGAATGGAATGGAATGGAATGGAATGGAATGGAATGGAATGGAATGGAGTGGAATGGAATGGAATGGAGTGGAGTGGAATGGAATGGAATGGAATGGAATGGAATGGAATGGAATGGAATGGAATGGAATGGAATGGAATGGAATGGCATGCAACGTCCTTGAACTGCATGGAATGGTACGACATGGAATGGAACAGAATGGAATGGAATGGAATGGAATGGAATGGAATGGAATGGAATGGAATAGAATGGAATGGAATGGAATGGCATGGAACCGAATTGTTTTGAACGTCATGGCATGGACTGGCTTGGAATGGAGTGGAATGTAGTGGAATGGCGTAAAATGGAATGGACTGGAATGGAATATCATGGATGGGAATAAAATGCATTGCATGGAATGGAATGGAATGGAATGGAATGGAATGGAATGGAATGGAATGGAATGGAATGGCATGGAACGGAATGAAACGGCATGCAACGGAATGCATTGGAACGGAACGGAATGGAATGGCATGGAATGAAATTGAACGGCATTGATTGTAATAGAATACAATTGCTTGGAAACTCAAGAAACGGAATGGAATGGAACAACATGGAATGGAAGGAAATGGAGTGGAATGCAATAGAATGGAAAGGAACAGATTGGAACGGAATGCAATGAAATGACATGAAATGGCATGGAACGACATGCAATGGAATGGAACGACGGGGAACGTAATGGAATTGCATCGAATGTAACGACATGGAAGGGAACGGCATGGAATGGAATTGAATGGAATGGAATGGTATGAATCCGTACGGAAAGGAAAGGAATACTGAGGAATGGAATGGAACGGAATGGCATGGAATGGAATGGAATGGAATGGAATGGAATGGAATGGAATGGAAAGGAATGGAGTGGAGTGGAATGGAATGGAATGAAACGGAATGGAATGGAAGGGAATGGAATGGAACGGCATGGTATGGCATGGCATGGCATGGCATGGCATGGCATGGCATGGCATGGCATGGCATGGCATGGCATGGCATGGCATGGAATGGCATGGCATGGCGTGTCATGGCATGGCATGGCACGGCGTGGCATGGCATGGCTTGGCATGGCGTGGACTGGCATGGACTGGCATGGACTGGCGTGGAAAGGAATGGAATGCTATGGAACGGGATGGAATCGAAGGAAATGGTATCCCATGGAAATGAATGGAATGGAATGGCATAGAATGGACTGGCGTACAATGGAACGAAATGGAATGGAATCGTGTGCAATGGAATGTCATGGAATGAAATGTAATGGCATGGCATGGAATGGAATGGGATGAATTGGCATGACATGCTATGCAATGGCATGGCATGGCAAGGCTTGTCATGGCATGGAATCTAATGGATTGGATTGGAATGCCATGGAACCGAATGGAACGGCATTTAATGGAATTGCATGGAATCTAATTCAAAGGCATGGAATGGCATTACAAGTTATGGTATGGAATGGCATGGAATGATATGGAGTGGAATGGAATGGCATGGAACCGAATTGTTTGGAAGGTCATGGCATGGACTGGCGTGGAACGGTGTGGAATGTAGTGGAATGGCGTAAAATAGTATGGACTGGAATGGAATTTCATGAATGGGAATAGAATGCATTGCATGGAATGGAATGGAATGGAATGGAATGGAATGGAATGGAATGGAATGGAATGGAATGGAATGGAATGGAATGGCATGGAATGGAATGGAATGGAACGGAATGGAATGGAATGGAATGGAATGCATTGGAATGTAACGGAATGGAATGGCATGGAATGAAATTGAACGGCATTGATTGTAATAGAATACAATTGCTTGGAACCTCAAGAAACGGAATGGAATTTAACGACATGGAATGGAAGGAAATGGACTGGAATGAAATAGAATGGAAAGGAACAGATTGGAACGGAATGCAGTGAAATGCCATGAAATGGCATGGAACGACATGCAATGGAATGGAACGACGTGGAACGTAATGGAATTGCATCGAATGTAACGACATGGAATGGAACGGTATGGAATGGAATTGAATGGAATGGAATGGTATGAATCCGTACGGAAAGGAAAGGAATACTGCGGAATGGAATGGAATGGAATGGAATGGAATGGAATGGAATGGAATGGAATGGAATGGAATGGAACGGAACGAAACGGAAGGGAACGGAATGGAACGGAATGGAATGGAATGGAATGGAATGGAATGGAATGGAATGGAATGGAATGGAATGGAACGGCATGGTATGGCATGGCATGGCATGGAATGGCATTGCATGGCATGGCATGGCATGGCATGGCATGGCATGGCATGGCATGGCATGGCATGGCATGGACTGGCGTGGAAAGGAATGGAATGCTATGCAACGGGATGGAATCGATGGAAATAGTATCCCATGGAAATGAATGGAATGGAATGGCATAGCATGGACTGGCATGCAATGGAACGAAATGGAATGGAATCGTGTGCAATGGAATGGCATGGATTGAAATGTAATGGCATGGAATGGAATGGAATGGGATGTATTGGCATGGCATGCTATGCAATGGCATGGCATGGCAAGGCTTGTCATGGCATGGAATCTAATGGATTGGATTGGAATGCCATGGAACCGAATGGAACGGCATTTAATGGAATTGCATGGAATCTAATTCAAAGGCATGGAATGGCATTACAAGTTATGGCATGGAATGGTATGGAATGCAATGGAATGGAATGGAATGGAATGGAATGGAATGGAAAGGAATGGCATCGCATGGCATGGAATGAAATGGAATGGAATGGCATGGAATAAAATTGAACGGCATTGACTGTAATGGAATGCAGCGGCTTTGAATCTAAAGAAACGGCCTGGAACGACATGGAATGGAACGGCATGGAATGGAATGAAACAGAATGGAAGGAACAGATCGGAACGGAATGGAGTGGAATGGCATGAAATGACATGGAACGGCATGCAATGGGATGGAACGGCATGTAACGTAATGTAAAATGGAATGTAACGACATTTAATTGAATGGAATGGTATGGAATGGAATGGAATGGAATGGACTGAAACACAATGGAAAGGAACAGATCCGTACGGAATGGAATGGAATGGAATGGAATGGAATGGAATGGAATGGAATGGAATGGAATGGAATGGAATGGAATGGAATGGAATGGAATGGAATGGATTGGCATGGCATGCTATGCAATGGCATGGCATGGCATGGCTTGTCATGGCATGGAATCTATTGGATTGGATTGTAAAGCCATGGAACCGAATGGTACGGCATTTAATGGAATTGCATGGAATCTAATGCAAAGGCATGGAATGGCATTAGAAGTTATGGTATGGAATGGCATGGAATGAAATGGAATGGAATGGAATGGAATGGAATGGAATGGAATGGAATGTCATGGAATGGAATGGAATGGAATGGAATGGAATGGAATGGAATGGAATGGAATGGAATGGAATGGAATGGAATGGAATGGCATGGAATGGGAAGAAATGGAACGCCATAGATTGGAATGGAACCGTATGGAACATCATGGAACGTGAAAGAATGGATTGAAATGGAATGCAACAGCATTAAATGGAACGGAAGTGAATGGAAGGGAATGAAATTTAAAGGAATTGAATGGCATGGAACCGAACAGAGCGGAATGGAATGGAATGGAACGTCATGGAATGGCATGGAATGGAACGACCTGGAACGGGACGACATGGAAGGTCATGGTATGGAATGGAATGCAACGGAATGGAATGGCGTGGCATGGACTGGCGTAATATGGTGTGGAATGGCATGGAATGGAATGGCATGACTTGGAATGTCATGTAATGAAAGGGAAAGTAATAGAACAGAACTGAATTGAACGGAACTGAATGACATGGCATGGAAAGGAATGGAATGGAATGGAATGGAATGGAATGGAATGGAATGGAATGGAATGGAATGGAATGGAATGGAACGACATGGTATGGTATAGAATAGATTGGAACGGCATGGAATGGAATGGAATGGAATGGAATGGAATGGAATGGAATGGAATGGCATCGCAGGGCATGGAATGAAATGGAATGGAATGGCATGGAATGAAATTGAACGGCATTGACTGTAATGGAATGCAATGGATTTGAACCCCATGAAACGGCCTGGAATGGAACGACATGGAATGGAAAGGCATGGAAAGGAATGAAACAGAATGGAAAGGAAGAGATCGGAACGGAATGGAGTGGAATGGCTTGAAATGACATGGAACGGCACGCAGTGGAATGGATCGGCATGTAACGTAATGGAATGGAATGTAACGACATTTAATGGAACGGCATGAAATGGAATGGAATGGAATGGAATGGAATGGAATGGAATGGAATGGAATGGAATGGAATGGAATGGAATGGAATGGAATGGAATGGATGCAACGAAATGGAACGGAATGAAATGTAATTGAATGGAAAGAATGGAACGGCATGGAATGGAATGGCAGGGCATGGAATGGCGTGGAACAACATGGAATTTAACGGCATGGAATCGAATGGAAGGGAATGGAACGGAATGGAACTGCATTGGATGTAATGGAATATCATGTAATTGCATCTTGTGGCATGGAATGAAATGGAATACAATGGCATGGAATGAAATAGAACGGCATTGACTGCAATGGATTGGAACGGCTTGGAACCTCATGGAACGGCATGGAAAGGAATGAAACAGAACGGAAAGGAACAGATCGGAATAGAATAGCATGGCATGGCATGGAATGGAATGGAATGGAATGGAATGGAATGGAATGGAATGGAATGGAATGGAATGCAACGAAACGGAACGGAATGAAATGGAATGGAATGTCATGCAATGTCATGGCATGATATGGAATGGGAAGAAATGGAACGCCATAGATTGGAATGGAACCGTATGGAACATCATGGAACGTGAAAGAATGGATTGAAATGGAATGCAACAGCATTAAATGGAACGGAAGCTAATGGAAGGGAATGAAATTTAAAGGAATTGAATGGCATGGAACCGAACAGAGCGGAATGGAATGGAATGGAACGTCATGGAATGGCATGGAATGGAACGACCTGGAAAGGGACGACGTGGAAGGTCATGGTATGGAATGGAACGCAACGGAATGGAATGGCGTGGTATGGACTGGCGTAGTATGGTGTGGAATGGCATGGAATGGAATGGCATGACTTGGAATGTCATGAAATGAAAGGGAAAGTAATAGAACAGAACTGAATTGAACGGAACTGAATGACATGGCATGGAAAGGAATGGAATGGAATGGAATGGAATGGAATGGAACGACATGGTATGGTATAGAATAGATTGGAACGACATGGAATGGAATGGAATGGAATGGAATGGAATGGAATGGAATGGAATGGAATGGAATGGAATGGAATGGAATGGCATCGCAGGGCATGGAATGAAATGGAATGGAATGGCATGGAATGAAATTGAACGGCATTGACTGTAATGGAATGCAATGGATTTGAACCCCATGAAACGGCCTGGAATGGAACGACATGGAATGGAAAGGCATGGAAAGGAATGAAACAGAATGGAAAGGAAGAGATCGGAACGGAATGGAGTGGAATGGCTTGAAATGACATGGAACGGCACGCAGTGGAATGGAACGGCATGTAACGTAATGGAATGGAATGTAACGACATTTAATGGAACGGCATGAAATGGAATGGAATGGAATGGAATGGATGCCACGAAATGGAACGGAATGATATGTAATTGAATGGAAAGAATGGAACGGCATGGAATGGAATGGCAGGGCATGGAATGGCGTGGAACAACATGGAATTTAACGGCATGGAATCAAATGGAAGGGAATGGAACGGAATGGAACTGCATTGGATGTAATGGAATATCATGTAATTGCATCTTGTGGCATGGAATGAAATGGAATACAATGGCATGGAATGAAATAGAACGGCATTGACTGCAATGGATTGGAACGGCTTGGAACCTCATGGAACGGCATGGAAAGGAATGAAACAGAACGGAAAGGAACAGATAGGAATAGAATGGCATGGCATGGAATGGAATAGAATGGAATGGAATGGAATGGAATGGAATGGAATGGAATGGAATGGAATGGAATGGAATGGAATGGAATGCAACGAAACGGAACGGAATGAAATGGAATGGAATGTCATGCAATGTCATGGCATGATATGGAATGGGAAGAAATGGAACGCCATAGATTGGAATGGAACCGTATGGAACATCATGGAACGTGAAGGAATGGATTGAAATGGAATGCAACAGCATTAAATGGAACGGAAGCTAATGGAAGGGAATGAAATTTAAAGGAATTGAATGGCATGGAACCGAACAGAGCGGAATGGAATGGAATGGAATGGAACGTCATGGAATGGCATGGAATGGAACGACCTGGAAAGGGACGACGTGGAAGGTCATGGTATGGAATGGAACGCAACGGAATGGAATGGCGTGGTATGGACTGGCGTAGTATGGTGTGGAATGGCATGGAATGGAATGGCATGACTTGGAATGTCATGAAATGAAAGGGAAAGTAATAGAACAGAACTGAATTGAACGGAACTGAATGACATGGCATGGAAAGGAATGGAATGGAATGGAATGGAATGGAACGACATGGTATGGTATAGAATAGATTGGAACGACATGGAATGGAATGGAATGGAATGGAATGGAATGGAATGGAATGGAATGGAATGGAATGGAATGGAATGGAATGGAATGGAATGGAATGGAATGGAATGGCATCGCAGGGCATGGAATGAAATGGAATGGAATGGCATGGAATGAAATTGAACGGCATTGACTGTAATGGAATGCAATGGATTTGAACCCCATGAAACGGCCTGGAATGGAACGACATGGAATGGAAAGGCATGGAAAGGAATGAAACAGAATGGAAAGGAAGAGATCGGAACGGAATGGAGTGGAATGGCTTGAAATGACATGGAACGGCACGCAGTGGAATGGAATGGAATGGAATGGAATGGAATGGAATGGAATGGAATGGAATGGAATGTAACGACATTTAATGGAACGGCATGGAATGGAATGGAATGGAATTGAATGGAACGGAATGGAATGGAATGGAATGGAATGGAATGGATGCAACGAAATGGAACGGAATGATATGTAATTGAATGGAAAGAATGGAACGGCATGGAATGGAATGGCAGGGCATGGAATGGCGTGGAACAACATGGAATTTAACGGCATGGAATCAAATGGAAGGGAATGGAACGGAATGGAACTGCATTGGATGTAATGGAATATCATGTAATTGCATCTTGTGGCATGGAATGAAATGGAATAGAATGGCATGGAATGAAATAGAACGGCATTGACTGCAATGGATTGGAACGGCTTGGAACCTCATGGAACGGCATGGAAAGGAATGAAACAGAACGGAAAGGAACAGATAGGAAGAGAATGGCAAGGAATGGAATGGAATGGAATGGAATGGAATGGAATGGAATGGAATGGAATGGAATGGAATGCAACGAAACGGAACGGAATGAAATGGAATGGAATGTCATGCAATGTCATGGCATGATATGGAATGGGAAGAAATGGAACGCCATAGATTGGAATGGAACCGTATGGAACATCATGGAACGTGAAAGAATGGATTGAAATGGAATGCAACAGCATTAAATGGAACGGAAGCTAATGGAAGGGAATGAAATTTAAAGGAATTGAATGGCATGGAACCGAACAGAGCGGAATGGAATGGAATGGAATGGAATGGAACGTCATGGAATGGCATGGAATGGAACGATCTGGAACGGGACGACGTGGAAGGTCATGGTATGGAATGGAACGCAACGGAATGGAATGGCGTGGCATGGACTGGCGTAGTATGGTGTGGAATGGCATGGAATGGAATGGCATGACTTGGAATGTCATGAAATGAAAGGGAAAGTAATAGAACAGAACTGAATTGAACGGAACTGAATGACATGGCATGGAAAGGAATGGAATGGAATGGAATGGAATGGAATGGAATGGAATGGAATGGAATGGAATGGAATGGAATGGAATGGAACGACATGGTATGGTATAGAATAGATTGGAACGACATGGAATGGAATGGAATGGAATGGAATGGAATGGAATGGAATGGAATGGAATGGAATGGAATGGAATGGAATGGAACTGAATGGAATGGAATGGTATGATATGCCATTGACTGGCGTGGAAAGGAATGGAATGGAATGGAATGGAATGGAATGGAATGGAAGGGAATGGAATGGAATGGAATGGAATGGAATGGAATGGAATGGAATGGAATGGAGTGGAATGGAATGGAATGGAATACAATGCAATGCAATGGAGTGGAATGGAATGGAATGGAATGGAATGGAATGGAATGGAATGGAATGGAACGGCATGGCATGGCATGGCATGGAATGGCATGGCATGGAATGGCATGGAACGGCATAGAATGCAGCGGAAGGAAATGGAAAGGAACTGAGTGGCATGGCATGGAATGGAATTGAGAGGAATGGCAGGGAATGCAATGACGTCGAATGGCATGGAGAGGCATGGAATGGAAAGGAATGGAATGCCATAGAAAGTCATGGAACTCCATGGAATCGAACGATATGGAAAGGATTGGAATGGAACAATATGTGATGGAATGGAATGGAATGCCATGGAATGAAATGGAATGGAATATCATTGAACGGCATGGAATGGAACTGAATGTAATGGAATAAACGGCACGGTATGTCATGGCAGGGCATGGCATGGCAAGGAATGTCATGGCTAGGCATGGAAGGGCATGGCATGGCATGGCATGGCATGGCATGGCATGGCATGGCATGGCACGGCATGGCATGGCACGGCATGGCATGCCATGGCCAGGCATGGAATGGATATCAATGGTATGGAATGGCATAGAACCGAATAAATGGAAGGACATGGCATGGAGTGGTGTGGAATGGAGTGGAATGGCGTTGAATGACGTGGAATGGAATGGAATGGAATGGAATGGAATGGAATGGAATGGAAATGCAAGGCAAGGCATGGAATGGAAAAACATGGAATGGAATGAAATGGAATGGAATGGAATGGAATGGAATGGAATGGAATGGAATGGAATGGAATGGAATGGAATGCAACGGATAGGTATGGAATGCAATGGAATGTAGTGGCATGGAATGAAATGGAACCCATTGAAATGGAACATCATGTAATGTCAAAGAATGGAATTGAATAGAATGGAACAGAATTAAATGGAACGGAATGGAATGGACTGTGATGGAATGAATTTCAGAGGAATGGAATGGAATGGAATGGAATGGAATGGAATGGAATGGAATGGAATGGAATGGAATGGAATGGAATGGAATGGAATGGAATGGAATGGAATGGAAGGGAATGGCTTGGAATGGAATGGAATGGAATGGAATGGAATGGAATGGAATGGAATGGAATGGAATGGAATGGCGTGGAATGAAATGGAATGGAATGGAACCGAATGGAATGGAACGGCATGCAACTTCATGGAACGAGATGGAATCATCGACCTGGAATCGAGCGGCATGGAATGGAATGGAATGGAACGACATGGCATGGAATGGATTGGAATGGATTGGAATGGAATGGAATGGCATGGAATGGAATGGAACTGAATGGAATTTCATGGAACGGCTTGGAATGGAAGAACATGGAATGGAATGGAATGGAATGGAATGGAATGGAATGGAATGGAATGGAATGGAATGGAATGGAATGGAATGGAATGGAATGGAATGGAATGGAATGGAATGGCATGGAACGAAATGGAACGGCATGGAATCGAACGGCATGGTATGGACTGAAACACAATGGAAAGGAACAGATCCGAAGGGAATGGAATGGAATGGAATGGAATGGAATGGAATGGAATGGAATGGAATGGAATGGAATGGAAGGGAATGGAATGGAATGGAATGGAATGGAATGGAATGGAATGGAATGGAATGGAATGGAAGGGAATGGAATGGAATGGTGTTGAATGGAATGACATGGAATGACATGGAATGGAACGACATGGCATGGAATGGATTGGAATGGATTGGAATGGAATGGAATGGCATGGAATGGAATGGAACTGAATGGAACTTCATGGAACGGCTTGGAATGGAAGAGCATGGAATGGAATGGAATGGAATGCTATGGAATGGAATGGAATGGAATGCAACGAAACGGAACGCAGTGGAATGGAATGGAAAGGAACGGAACGGCATGGAATGGAATGGCAGGGCATGGAATGGCGTGGAACAACATGGAATTTAACAGCATGGAATCGAATGGAAGGGAATGGAACGGAATGGAACTGCATTGGATGGAATGGAATATCAAGTAATTGCATCTCGTGGCATGGAATAAAAGCTAATAGAATGCAATTGCATAGTATGGAGTGGAACAGCATAGAATGGCATCGCATGGCATCGATGAAATGGAAGGGAATGGCATTGAATGAAATAGAACGGCATTGACAGCAATGGATTGGAACGGCTTGGAACCTCATGGAACAGCATGGAAAGGAATGAAACAGAACGGAAAGGAACAGATCGGAAGAGAATGGAATGGAATGTCCTGGAATGGAATGGAATATCATGGAATGTCATGGCATGGAATGGAATGGGAAGAAATGGAACGCCATAGAATGGAACGGAACCGCATTGAACATCATGGAACGTGAAGGAATGGATTGAAATGGAATGCAACAGCATTAAATATAACGAAAGGTAATGGAAGGGAATGAAATTCAAAGGAATTGAATGGCATGGAACCGAACGGAGAAAAGGAATGGAATGGAATGGATTGGAATGGAAAGGATTGGAATGGAATGGAACGGCATGGTATGGAATGGAATGGAATGAAATGCCATGGAATGAATTGGAATGGAATATCATTGAACGGCATGGAATGGAACTGAATGGAATGGAGTGGAACGGCACGGTATGTCATGGCAGGACATGGCATGGCAAGGAATGTCATGGCTAGGCGTGGCATGGCATGGCATGGCATAGAGACGGAATGGAATGGAATGAATTGGAATGGAATGGAACGAAATGGCATGCCATGAATCCGAATGGAATGAAATGGAATGGGATGTCATGGCATGATCTGGCATGGAATGAAGCGGTATGGCGTGGAATGGCGTTGAATGGAATGCAATGGAATGGAATGGCATTTAATGGAATTTCATGGAATGGAACGCAAAGGGATGGCATGGCATGGCATGGAATGGCATGGCACGGCACGGCACGGCATGGCATGTCATGGCATGGCATGGCATGGCATGGCATGGCATGGCATGGCATGGCATGGCATGGCATGGCACGGCACGGCACGGCATGCCATGGCAAGGCATGGAATGGATATCAAAGGTATGGAATGGCATGGAACCGAATGAAATGGAAGGACATGGCATGGAGTGGTGTGGAATGGAGAGGAATGGCCTTGAATGACGTGGAATGGCATGGAAGTAATGGAATGGAATGGAATGGAATGGAATGGAATGGAATGGAATGGAATGGAATGGAATGCAATGCAATGCAATGCAATGCAATGGAATGCAATGCAATGCAATGCAATGCAATGGAATGCAATGGAATTGAATGGAATGGAATGGCATGACACGTCATGGAACGAGATGGAATGGGTCGACCTGGAATGGAGCGGCATGGAATGCAATGGAACGGAATGGATTGGAATGGAACGGAATAGATTTGCAGAGGATGGATTGAATAGCATGGAATGGCATCACATGGCATGGAATTAAATGGAATGGAATGGAACTGCATAGGATGGATTGGAATAGCATGGAATGGCATGGCATGGCATAGCATGGCACGGCACGGCACGGAATGGCATGGCATGGCATGGCATGGCATGGCATGGCATGGCATGGCATGGCATGGCATGGCATGGCATGGCATGGCATGGCATGGCATGGCATGGCATGGCATGGTATGGCATGGCATGGCATGGCAAGAAATGGATAGGAATAGAATGTAATGGAATGGAATGGGATGCAATGGAAAGGTATGGAATGGAAATGGAATGGAGCGGTATGGAACATCATGGAACGTCAAGGAATGGAATTGAATAGAATGGAACAGCATTAAATGGAACGGAATGGAATGGACTGTGATGGAATGAATTTCAGAGGAATGGAATGAAATGGAATGGATTGGAATGGAATGGAATGGAATGAAATGGAATGGAATGGAATGGAATGGAATGGAATGGAATGGAATGGAATGGAATGGAATGGAATGGAATGGTATGGTATGGTATGCTATGGAATGGAATGGAATGGAATGGAATGGAATGGAATGGAATGGAATGGAATGGAATGGTATGGTATGGAATGGAATGGAATGGTATGGAATGGAATGGAATGGAATGGAATGGAATGGAATGGAATGGAATGGAATGGAATGGAATGGAATGGAATGGAATGGAATGGAATGGAATGGAATGGCATCGCAGGGCATGGAATGGAATGGAATGGAATGGCATGGAATGAAATTGAACGGCATTGACTGTCATGGAATGCAATGTCTTTGAACCTCATGAAACGGCCTGGAATGGAAAGACATGGAATGGAACGGCATGGAATGGAATGAAACAGAATGGAAAGGAACAGATCGGAACGGAATGGAGTGGAATGGCATGAAATGACATGGAACGGCATGCAATGGAATGGAACGGCATGCAACGTAATGTAAAATGGAATGTAATTTAATGGAAAGGCATGAAATGGAATGGAATGGAATGGAATGGAATGGAATGGAATGGAATGGAATGGAATGGAATGGAATGGAATGGAATGGAATGGAATGGAACGGCATGGCATGGCATGGTATGCCATCGACTGGTGTGGAATGGAATGGAATGGAATGGAATGGAATGGAATGGAAAGGAACGGAATGGATTTGCATCGGATGGATTGAATAGCATGGAATGGCATCACATGGCATGGAATTAAATGGAATGGAATGGAACTGCATAGGATGGATTGGAATAGCATGGAATGGCATCACATGGCATAGCATGGCATGGCATGGCATGGCATGGCATGGCATGGCATGGCATGGCATGGCATGGCATGGCATGGCATGGCATGGCATGGCATGGCATGGCATGGCATGGCACGGCACGGCAAGGCATGGCATGGCATGGCATGGCATGGCATGGCATGGCATGGCATGGCACGGCATGGCATGCCATGGCCAGGCATGGAATGGATATCAATGGTATGGAATGGCATAGAACCGAATGAAATGGAAGGACACGGCATGGAGTGGTGTGGAATGGAGTGGAATGGCGTTGAATGACGTGGAATGGAATGGAATGGAATGGAATGGAATGGAATGGAATGGAATGGAATGGAATGGAATGAAATGGAATGGAATGGAATGGAATGGAATGGAATGGACGGGAATGGAATGGAATGGAATGGAATGGAACGGCATGACACGACATGGAACGAGATGGAATGGGTCGACCTGGAATGGAGCGGCATGGAATGGAATGGAACGGCATGGATAGGAATGGAATGGAACGGAATGGATTTGCATAGGATGGATTGAATAGCATGGAATGGCATCACATGGCATGGAATTAAATGGAATGGAATGGAACTGCATAGGATGGATTGGAATAGCATGGAATGACATCACATGGCATAGCATGGCATGGCATGGCATAGCATGGCATGGCATGGTATGGCATGGCATGGCAGGGCAAGAAATGGAATGGAATGGAATGGAATGGAATGGAATGGAATGGAATGGAATGGAATGGAATGGAATGGAATGGAATGGAATGGAATGGAATGCAACGGATAGGTATGGAATGCAATGGAATGTAGTGGCATGGAATGAAATGAAACCCATTGAAATGGAACATCATGTAACGTCAGAGAATGGAATTGAATAGAATGGAACAGCATTAAATGGAACGGAATGGAATGGACTGTGATGGAATGAATTTCAGAGGAATGGAATGTAATGGAATGGAAGGGAATGGATTGGAATGGAATGGAATGGAATGGAATGGAATGGAATGGCGTGGAATGAAATGGAATGGAATGGAACCGAATGGAATGGAACGGCATGCAACTTCCTGGAACGAGATGGAATCATCGACCTGGAATCGAGCGGCATGGAATGGAATGGAATGGAATGGAATGGAATGGAATGGAATGGAATGGAATGGAACGAAATGGCATGCCATGAATCCGAATGGAATGAAATGGAATGGGATGTCATGGCATGATCTGGCATGGAATGAAGCGGTATGGCGTGGAATGGCGTTGAATGGAATGCAATGGAATGGAATGGCATTTAATGGAATTTCATGGAATGGAACGCAAAGGGATGGCATGGCATGGAATGGCATGGCACGGCACGGCATGGCATGTCATGGCATGGCATGGCATGGCACGGCACGGCATGCCATGGCAAGGCATGGAATGGATATCAAAGGTATGGAATGGCATGGAACCGAATGAAATGGAAGGACATGGCATGGAGTGGTGTGGAATGGAGAGGAATGGCCTTGAATGACGTGGAATGGCATGGAAGTAATGGAATGGAATGGAATGGAATGGAATGGAATGGAATGGAATGGAATGGAATGGAATGGAATGCAATGCAATGCAATGCAATGCAATGGAATGCAATGCAATGCAATGCAATGCAATGCAATGCAATGGAATTGAATGGAATGGAATGGCATGACACGTCATGGAACGAGATGGAATGGGTCGACCTGGAATGGAGCGGCATGGAATGCAATGGAACGGAATGGATTGGAATGGAACGGAATAGATTTGCAGAGGATGGATTGAATAGCATGGAATGGCATCACATGGCATGGAATTAAATGGAATGGAATGGAACTGCATAGGATGGATTGGAATAGCATGGAATGGCATGGCATGGCATAGCATGGCACGGCACGGCACGGAATGGCATGGCATGGCATGGCATGGCATGGCATGGCATGGCATGGCATGGCATGGCATGGCATGGCATGGCATGGCATGGCATGGCATGGTATGTCATGGCATGGCATGGCAAGAAATGGATAGGAATAGAATGTAATGGAATGGAATGGGATGCAATGGAAAGGTATGGAATGGAAATGGAATGGAGCGGTATGGAACATCATGGAACGTCAAGGAATGGAATTGAATAGAATGGAACAGCATTAAATGGAACGGAATGGAATGGACTGTGATGGAATGAATTTCAGAGGAATGGAATGAAATGGAATGGAAGGGAATGGATTGGAATGGAATGGAATGGAATGAAATGGAATGGAATGGAATGGAATGGAATGGAATGGAATGGAATGGAATGGAATGGAATGGAATGGAATGGTATGGTATGGTATGCTATGGAATGGAATGGAATGGAATGGAATGGAATGGAATGGAATGGAATGGAATGGAATGGAATGGAATGGAATGGAATGGTATGGTATGGAATGGAATGGAATGGTATGGAATGGAATGGAATGGAATGGAATGGAATGGAATGGAATGGAATGGAATGGAATGGCATCGCAGGGCATGGAATGGAATGGAATGGCATGGAATGAAATTGAACGGCATTGACTGTCATGGAATGCAATGTCTTTGAACCTCATGAAACGGCCTGGAATGGAAAGACATGGAATGGAACGGCATGGAATGGAATGAAACAGAATGGAAAGGAACAGATCGGAACGGAATGGAGTGGAATGGCATGAAATGACATGGAACGGCATGCAATGGAATGGAACGGCATGCAACGTAATGTAAAATGGAATGTAATTTAATGGAAAGGCATGAAATGGAATGGAATGGAATGGAATGGAATGGAATGGAATGGAATGGAATGGAATGGAATGGAACGGCATGGCATGGCATGGTATGCCATCGACTGGTGTGGAATGGAATGGAATGGAATGGAATGGAATGGAATGGAATGGAATGGAATGGAAAGGAACGGAATGGATTTGCATCGGATGGATTGAATAGCATGGAATGGCATCACATGGCATGGAATTAAATGGAATGGAATGGAACTGCATAGGATGGATTGGAATAGCATGGAATGGCATCACATGGCATAGCATGGCATGGCATGGCATGGCATGGCATGGCATGGCATGGCATGGCATGGCATGGCATGGCATGGCATGGCATGGCACGGCATGGCATGGCATGGCACGGCATGGCAAGGCATGGCATGGCATGGCATGGCATGGCATGGCATGGCACGGCATGGCATGCCATGGCCAGGCATGGAATGGATATCAATGGTATGGAATGGCATAGAACCGAATGAAATGGAAGGACACGGCATGGAGTGGTGTGGAATGGAGTGGAATGGCGTTGAATGACGTGGAATGGAATGGAATGGAATGGAATGGAATGGAATGGAATGGAATGGAATGGAATGAAATGGGATGGAATGGAATGGAATGGAATGGAATGGAATGGACGGGAATGGAATGGAACGGCATGACACGACATGGAACGAGATGGAATGGGTCGACCTGGAATGGAGCGGCATGGAATGGAATGGAACGGCATGGATAGGAATGGAATGGAACGGAATGGATTTGCATAGGATGGATTGAATAGCATGGAATGGCATCACATGGCATGGAATTAAATGGAATGGAATGGAACTGCATAGGATGGATTGGAATAGCATGGAATGACATCACATGGCATAGCATGGCATGGCATGGCATAGCATGGCATGGCATGGTATGGCATGGCATGGCAGGGCAAGAAATGGAATGGAATGGAATGGAATGGAATGGAATGGAATGGAATGGAATGGAATGGAATGGAATGCAACGGATAGGTATGGAATGCAATGGAATGTAGTGGCATGGAATGAAATGAAACCCATTGAAATGGAACATCATGTAACGTCAGAGAATGGAATTGAATAGAATGGAACAGCATTAAATGGAACGGAATGGAATGGACTGTGATGGAATGAATTTCAGAGGAATGGAATGTAATGGAATGGAAGGGAATGGATTGGAATGGAATGGAATGGAATGGAATGGAATGGTGTGGAATGAAATGGAATGGAATGGAACCGAATGGAATGGAACGGCATGCAACTTCCTGGAACGAGATGGAATCATCGACCTGGAATCGAGCGGCATGGAATGGAATGGAATGGAATGGAATGGAATGGAATGGAATGGAATGGAATGGAACGACATGGCATGGAATGGATTGGAATGGATTGGAATGGAATGGAATGGCATGGAATGGAATGGAACTGAATGGAATTTCATGGAACGGCTTGGAATGGAAGAACATGGAATGGAATGGAATGGAATGGAATGGAATGGAATGGAATGGAATGGAATGGAATGGAATGGAATGGAATGGAATGGAATGGCATGGAACGAAATGGAACGGAATGGAATCGAACGGCATGGTATGGACTGAAACACAATGGAAAGGAACAGATCCGAAGGGAATGGAATGGAATGGAATGGAATGGAATGGAATGGAATGGAATGGAATGGAATGGAATGGAATGGAATGGAATGGAATGGAATGGAACGGCATGACACGACATGGAACGAGATGGAATGGGTCGACCTGGAATGGAGCGGCATGGAATGGAATGGAACGGCATGGATAGGAATGGAATGGAACGGAATGGATTTGCATAGGATGGATTGAATAGCATGGAATGGCATCACATGGCATGGAATTAAATGGAATGGAATGGAACTGCATAAGATGGATTGGAATAGCATGGAATGGCATCACATGGCATAGCATGGCATGGCATGGCATGGCATGGCATGGCATGGCATAGCATGGCATGGCATGGCATGGCAAGAAATGGATAGGAATGGAATGGAATGGAATGGAATGGAATGGAATGGAATGGAATGGAATGGAATGGAATGGAATGGAATGGAATGGAATGGAATGCAACGGATAGGTATGGAATGCAATGGAATGTAGCGGCATGGAATGAAATGGAACCCATTGAAATGGAACATCATGTAACCTCAAAGAATGGAATTGAATAGAATGGAACAGCATTAAATGGAACGGAATGGAATGGACTGTGATGGAATGAATTTCAGAGGAATGGAATGTAATGGGATGGAAGGGAATGGATTGGAATGGAATGGAATGGAATGGAATGGCGTGGAATGAAATGGAATGGAATGGAACCGAATGGAATGGAACGGCATGCAACTTCATGGAACGAGATGGAATCATCGACCTGGAATCGAGCGGCATGGAATGGAATGGAATGGAATGGAATGGAATGGAATGGAATGGAATGGAATGGAACGACATGGCATGGAATGGATTGGAATGGATTGGAATGCAATGGAATGGCATGGAATGGAATGGAACTGAATGGAATTTCATGGAACGGCTTGGAATGGAAGAACATGGAATGGAATGGAATGGAATGGAATGGAATGGAATGGAATGGAATGGAATGGAATGGAATGGAATGGAATGGCATGGAACGAAATGGAACGGCATGGAATCGAACGACATGGTATGGACTGAAACACAATGGAAAGGAACAGATCCAAAGGGAATGGAATGGAATGGAATGGAATGGAATGGAATGGAATGGAATGGAATGGAATGGAATGGAATGGAATGGAATGGAAGGGAATGGAATGGAATGGAATGGAATGGAATGGAATGGAATGGAAGGGAATGGAATGGAATGGTGTGGAATGGAATTGAACTGAATGGAACTTCATGGAACGGCTTGAATGGAAGAACATGGAACGGAATGGAATGGAATGGAATGGAATGGAATGGAATGGAATGGAATGGAAATGCAAGGCAAGGCATGGAATGGAAAAACATGGAATGGAATGAAATGGAATGGAATGGAATGGAATGGAATGGACGGGAATGGAATGGAATGGAATGGAATGGAACGGCATGACACGACATGGAACGAGATGGAATGGGTCGACCTGGAATGGAGCGGCATGGAATGGAATGGAACGGCATGGATAGGAATGGAATGGAACGGAATGGATTTGCATAGGATGGATTGAATAGCATGGAATGGCATCACATGGCATGGAATTAAATGGAATGGAATGGAACTGCATAAGATGGATTGGAATAGCATGGAATGGCATCACATGGCATAGCATGGCATGGCATGGCATGGCATAGCATGGCATGGCATGGCATGGCAAGAAATGGAATGGAATGGAATGGAATGGAATGGAATGGAATGGAATGGAATGGAATGGAATGGAATGGAATGCAATGGATAGGTATGGAATGCAATCGAATGTAGTGGCATGGAATGAAATGGAACCCATTGAAATGGAACATCATGTAACCTCAAAGAATGGAATTGAATAGAATGGAACAGCATTAAATGGAACGGAATGGAATGGACTATGATGGAATGAATTTCAGAGGAATGGAATGTAATGGAATGGAAGGGAATGGATTGGAATGGAATGGAATGGAATTGCGTGGAATGAAATGGAATGGAATGGAAGCGAATGGAATGGAACGGCATGCAACTTCATGGAACGAGATGTAATCGTCGACCTGGAATTGAGCGGCATGGAATGGAATGGAATGGAATGGAATGGAATGGAATGGAATGGAATGGAATGGAATGGAATGGAATGGAACGGAACGACATGGCATGGAATGGATTGGAATGGATTGGAATGGAATGGAATGGCATGGAATGGAATGGAACTGAATGGAATTTCATGGAACGGCTAGGAATGGAAGAACATGGAATAAAATTGAATGGAATGGAATGGAATGGAATGGAATGGAATGGAATGGAATGGAATGGAATGGAATGGAATGGAATGGAATGGAATGGAATGGAATGGAATGGAAGGGAATGGAATGGAATGGTGTTGAATGGAATGACATGGAATGACATGGAATGGAACGACATGGCATGGAATGGATTGGAATGGATTGGAATGGAATGGAATGGCATGGAATGGAATGGAACTGAATGGAACTTCATGGAACGGCTTGGAATGGAAGAACATGGAATGGAATGGAATGGAATGGAATGGAATGGAATGGAATGGAATGGAATGGAATGGAATGGAATGGAATGGAATGGAATGGAATGGAATGGAATGGAATGGAACGGCATGGCATGGCATGGAATGGCATGGCATGGAATGGCATGGAACGGCATAGAATGCAGCGGAAGGAAATGGAAAGGAACTGAGTGGCATGGCATGGAATGGAATTGAGAGGAATGGCAGGGAATGCAATGACGTCGAATGGCATGGAGAGGCTTGGAATGGAAAGGAATGGAATGCCATAGAAAGTCATGGAACTCCATGGAATCGAACGATATGGAAAGGATTGGAATGGAACAACATGTGATGGAATGGAATGGAATGCCATGGAATGAAATGGAATGGAATATCATTGAACGGCATGGAATGGAACTGAATGTAATGGAATAAACGGCACGGTATGTCATGGCAGGGCATGGCATGGCAAGGAATGTCATGGCTAGGCATGGAAGGGCATGGCATGGCATGGCATGGCATGGCATGGCATGGCATGGCATGGCATGGCATGGCATGGCATGGAACGGGATGGCATGCCATGGCCAGGCATGGAATGGATATCAATGGTATGGAATGGCATAGAACCGAATAAATGGAAGGACATGGCATGGAGTGGTGTGGAATGGAGTGGAATGGCGTTGAATGACGTGGAATGGAATGGAATGGAATGGAATGGAATGGAATGGAATGGAATGGAATGGAATGGAATGGAATGGAATGGAAATGCAAGGCAAGGCATGGAATGGAAAAACATGGAATGGAATGAAATGGAATGGAATGGAATGGAATGGAATGGAATGGAATGGAATGCAACGGATAGGTATGGAATGCAATGGAATGTAGTGGCATGGAATGAAATGGAACCCATTGAAATGGAACATCATGTAATGTCAAAGAATGGAATTGAATAGAATGGAACAGAATTAAATGGAACGGAATGGAATGGACTGTGATGGAATGAATTTCAGAGGAATGGAATGGAATGGAATGGAATGGAATGGAATGGAATGGAACGGAATGGAATGGAATGGAATGGAATGGAATGGAATGGAAGGGAATGGCTTGGAATGGAATGGAATGGAATGGAATGGAATGGAATGGAATGGAATGGAATGGAATGGAATGGCGTGGAATGAAATGGAATGGAATGGAACCGAATGGAATGGAACGGCATGCAACTTCATGGAACGAGATGGAATCATCGACCTGGAATCGAGCGGCATGGAATGGAATGGAATGGAACGACATGGCATGGAATGGATTGGAATGGATTGGAATGGAATGGAATGGCATGGAATGGAATGGAACTGAATGGAATTTCATGGAACGGCTTGGAATGGAAGAACATGGAATGGAATGGAATGGAATGGAATGGAATGGAATGGAATGGAATGGAATGGAATGGAATGGAATGGAATGGAATGGAATGGAATGGCATGGAACGAAATGGAACGGCATGGAATCGAACGGCATGGTATGGACTGAAACACAATGGAAAGGAACAGATCCGAAGGGAATGGAATGGAATGGAATGGAATGGAATGGAATGGAATGGAATGGAATGGAATGGAATGGAATGGAATGGAATGGAATGGAATGGAATGGAAGGGAATGGAATGGAATGGTGTTGAATGGAATGACATGGAATGACATGGAATGGAACGACATGGCATGGAATGGATTGGAATGGATTGGAATGGAATGGAATGGCATGGAATGGAATGGAACTGAATGGAACTTCATGGAACGGCTTGGAATGGAAGAACATGGAATGGAATGGAATGGAATGGAATGGAATGGAATGGAATGGAATGGAATGGAATGCAACGAAACGGAACGCAGTGGAATGGAATGGAAAGGAACGGAATGGCATGGAATGGAATGGCAGGGCATGGAATGGCGTGGAACAACATGGAATTTAACGGCATGGAATCGAATGGAAGGGAATGGAACGGAATGGAACTGCATTGGATGGAATGGAATATCAAGTAATTGCATCTCGTGGCATGGAATAAAAGCTAATAGAATGCAATTGCATAGTATGGAGTGGAACAGCATAGAATGGCATCGCATGGCATCGATGAAATGGAAGGGAATGGCATTGAATGAAATAGAACGGCATTGACAGCAATGGATTGGAACGGCTTGGAACCTCATGGAACAGCATGGAAAGGAATGAAACAGAACGGAAAGGAACAGATCGGAAGAGAATGGAATGGAATGTCCTGGAATGGAATGGAATATCATGGAATGTCATGGCATGGAATGGAATGGGAAGAAATGGAACGCCATAGAATGGAATGGAACCGCATTGAACATCATGGAACGTGAAGGAATGGATTGAAATGGAATGCAACAGCATTAAATATAACGAAAGGTAATGGAAGGGAATGAAATTCAAAGGAATTGAATGGCATGGAACCGAACGGAGAAAAGGAATGGAATGGAATGGAATGGAACGTCATGGAATGGAATGGAATGGAATGGATTGGAATGGAATGGAATGGAATGGAATGGAATGGAATGGAATGGAACGGCATGACACGACATGGAACGAGATGGAATGGGTCGACCTGGAATGGAGCGGCATGGAATGGAATGGAACGGCATGGATAGGAATGGAATGGAACGGAATGGATTTGCATAGGATGGATTGAATAGCATGGAATGGCATCACATGGCATGGAATTAAATGGAATGGAATGGAACTGCATAGGATGGATTGGAATAGCATGGAATGACATCACATGGCATAGCATGGCATGGCATGGCATAGCATGGCATGGCATGGTATGGCATGGCATGGCAGGGCAAGAAATGGAATGGAATGGAATGGAATGGAATGGAATGGAATGGAATGGAATGGAATGGAATGGAATGGAATGGCATGGAATGGAATGCAACGGATAGGTATGGAATGCAATGGAATGTAGGGGCATGGAATGAAATGGAACCCATTGAAATGGAACATCATGTAACGTCAGAGAATGGAATTGAATAGAATGGAACAGCATTAAATGGAACGGAATGGAATGGACTGTGATGGAATGAATTTCAGAGGAATGGAATGTAATGGAATGGAAGGGAATGGATTGGAATGGAATGGAATGGAATGGAATGGAATGGAATGGCGTGGAATGAAATGGAATGGAATGGAACCGAATGGAATGGAACGGCATGCAACTTCATGGAACGAGATGGAATCATCGACCTGGAATCGAGCGGCATGGAATGGAATGGAATGGAATGGAATGGAATGGAATGGAATGGAATGGAACGACATGGCATGGAATGGATTGGAATGGATTGGAATGCAATGGAATGGCATGGAATGGAATGGAACTGAATGGAATTTCATGGAACGGCTTGGAATGGAAGAAAATGGAATGGAATGGAATGGAATGGAATGGAATGGAATGGAATGGAATGGAATGGAATGGAATGGAATGGCATGGAAGGAAATGGAACGGCATGGAATCGAACGACATGGTATGGACTGAAACACAATGGAAAGGAACAGATCCGAAGGGAATGGAATGGAATGGAATGGAATGGAATGGAATGGAATGGAATGGAATGGAATGGAATGGAATGGAAGGGAATGGAATGGAATGGAATGGTGTGGAATGGAATTGAACTGAATGGAACTTCATGGAACGGCTTGAATGGAAGAACATGGAATGGAATGGAATGGAATGGAATGGAATGGAATGGAATGGAATGGAATGGAATGGAATGGAATGGAATGGAATGGAAATGCAAGGCAAGGCATGGAATGGAAAAACATGGAATGGAATGAAATGGAATGGAATGGAATGGAATGGAATGGACGGGACGGGAATGGAATGGAATGGAATGGAATGGAATGGAATGGAATGGAATGGAATGGAACGGCATGACACGACATGGAACGAGATGGAATGGGTCGACCTGGAGTGGAGCGGCATGGAATGGAATGGAATGGCATGGAATGGAACGACCTGGAAAGGGACGACGTGGAAGGTCATGGTATGGAATGGAACGCAACGGAATGGAATGGCGTGGTATGGACTGGCGTAGTATGGTGTGGAATGGCATGGAATGGAATGGCATGACTTGGAATGTCATGAAATGAAAGGGAAAGTAATAGAACAGAACTGAATTGAACGGAACTCAATGACATGGCATGGAAAGGAATGGAATGGAATGGAATGGAATGGAATGGAACGACATGGTATGGTATAGAATAGATTGGAACGACATGGAATGGAATGGAATGGAATGGAATGGAATGGAATGGAATGGAATGGAATGGAATGGAATGGCATCGCAGGGCATGGAATGAAATGGAATGGAATGGCATGGAATGAAATTGAACGGCATTGACTGTAATGGAATGCAATGGATTTGAACCCCATGAAACGGCCTGGAATGGAACGACATGGAATGGAAAGGCATGGAAAGGAATGAAACAGAATGGAAAGGAAGAGATCGGAACGGAATGGAGTGGAATGGCTTGAAATGACATGGAACGGCACGCAGTGGAATGGAATGGAATGGAATGGAATGGAATGGAATGGAATGGAATGGAATGGAATGGAATGGAATGTAACGACATTTAATGGAACGGCATGAAATGGAATGGAATGGAATGGAATGGAATGGAATGGAATGGAATGGAATGGAATGGAATGGAATGGAATGGAATGGAATGGATGCAACGAAATGGAACGGAATGATATGTAATTGAATGGAAAGAATGGAACGGCATGGAATGGAATGGCAGGGCATGGAATGGCGTGGAACAACATGGAATTTAACGGCATGGAATCAAATGGAAGGGAATGGAACGGAATGGAACTGCATTGGATGTAATGGAATATCATGTAATTGCATCTTGTGGCATGGAATGAAATGGAATAGAATGGCATGGAATGAAATAGAACGGCATTGACTGCAATGGATTGGAACGGCTTGGAACCTCATGGAACGGCATGGAAAGGAATGAAACAGAACGGAAAGGAACAGATAGGAAGAGAATGGCAAGGAATGGAATGGAATGGAATGGAATGGAATGGAATGGAATGGAATGGAATGGAATGGAATGGAATGGAATGGAATGGAATGGAATGCAACGAAACGGAACGGAATGAAATGGAATGGAATGTCATGCAATGTCATGGCATGATATGGAATGGGAAGAAATGGAACGCCATAGATTGGAATGGAACCGTATGGAACATCATGGAACGTGAAAGAATGGATTGAAATGGAATGCAACAGCATTAAATGGAACGGAAGCTAATGGAAGGGAATGAAATTTAAAGGAATTGAATGGCATGGAACCGAACAGAGCGGAATGGAATGGAATGGAATGGAATGGAATGGAATGGAATGGAACGTCATGGAATGGCATGGAATGGAACGATCTGGAACGGGACGACGTGGAAGGTCATGGTATGGAATGGAACGCAACGGAATGGAATGGCGTGGCATGGACTGGCGTAGTATGGTGTGGAATGGCATGGAATGGAATGGCATGACTTGGAATGTCATGAAATGAAAGGGAAAGTAATAGAACAGAACTGAATTGAACGGAACTGAATGACATGGCATGGAAAGGAATGGAATGGAATGGAATGGAATGGAATGGAATGGAATGGAATGGAATGGAATGGAATGGAATGGAACGACATGGTATGGTATAGAATAGATTGGAACGACATGGAATGGAATGGAATGGAATGGAATGGAATGGAATGGAATGGAATGGAATGGAATGGAACTGAATGGAATGGAATGGTATGATATGCCATTGACTGGCGTGGAAAGGAATGGAATGGAATGGAATGGAATGGAATGGAAGGGAATGGAATGGAATGGAATGGAATGGAATGGAATGGAATGGAGTGGAATGGAATGAAATGGAATACAATGCAATGCAATGGAGTGGAATGGAATGGAACGGAATGGAATGGAATGGAATGGAATGGAATGGAATGGAATGGAATGGAATGGAATGGAACGGCATGGCATGGCATGGAATGGCATGGCATGGAATGGCATGGAACGGCATAGAATGCAGCGGAAGGAAATGGAAAGGAACTGAGTGGCATGGCATGGAATGGAATTGAGAGGAATGGCAGGGAATGCAATGACGTCGAATGGCATGGAGAGGCATGGAATCGAAAGGAATGGAATGCCATAGAAAGTCATGGAACTCCATGGAATCGAACGATATGGAAAGGATTGGAATGGAACAATATGTGATGGAATGGAATGGAATGCCATGGAATGAAATGGAATGGAATATCATTGAACGGCATGGAATGGAACTGAATGTAATGGAATAAACGGCACGGTATGTCATGGCAGGGCATGGTATGGCAAGGAATGTCATGGCTAGGCATGGAAGGGCATGGCATGGCATGGCATGGCATGGCATGGCATGGCATGGCATGGCATGGCATGGCATGGCATGGCATGGCATGGCATGGCATGGCATGGCATGGCACGGCATGGCATGGCACGGCATGGCATGCCATGGCCAGGCATGGAATGGATATCAATGGTATGGAATGGCATAGAACCGAATAAATGGAAGGACATGGCATGGAGTGGTGTGGAATGGAGTGGAATGGCGTTGAATGACGTGGAATGGAATGGAATGGAATGGAATGGAATGGAATGGAATGGAAATGCAAGGCAAGGCATGGAATGGAAAAACATGGAATGGAATGAAATGGAATGGAATGGAATGGAATGGAATGGAATGGAATGGAATGGAATGGAATGGAATGGAATGCAACGGATAGGTATGGAATGCAATGGAATGTAGTGGCATGGAATGAAATGGAACCCATTGAAATGGAACATCATGTAATGTCAAAGAATGGAATTGAATAGAATGGAACAGAATTAAATGGAACGGAATGGAATGGACTGTGATGGAATGAATTTCAGAGGAATGGAATGGAATGGAATGGAATGGAATGGAATGGAATGGAATGGAATGGAATGGAATGGAATGGAATGGAATGGAATGGAAGGGAATGGCTTGGAATGGAATGGAATGGAATGGAATGGAATGGAATGGAATGGAATGGAATGGAATGGAATGGCGTGGAATGAAATGGAATGGAATGGAACCGAATGGAATGGAACGGCATGCAACTTCATGGAACGAGATGGAATCATCGACCTGGAATCGAGCGGCATGGAATGGAATGGAATGGAACGACATGGCATGGAATGGATTGGAATGGATTGGAATGGAATGGAATGGCATGGAATGGAATGGAACTGAATGGAATTTCATGGAACGGCTTGGAATGGAAGAACATGGAATGGAATGGAATGGAATGGAATGGAATGGAATGGAATGGAATGGAATGGAATGGAATGGAATGGAATGGAATGGAATGGAATGGAATGGAATGGAATGGAATGGCATGGAATGAAATGGAACGGCATGGAATCGAACGGCATGGTATGGACTGAAACACAATGGAAAGGAACAGATCCGAAGGGAATGGAATGGAATGGAATGGAATGGAATGGAATGGAATGGAATGGAATGGAATGGAATGGAATGGAATGGAATGGAATGGAAGGGAATGGAATGGAATGGTGTTGAATGGAATGACATGGAATGACATGGAATGGAACGACATGGCATGGAATGGATTGGAATGGATTGGAATGGAATGGAATGGCATGGAATGGAATGGAACTGAATGGAACTTCATGGAACGGCTTGGAATGGAAGAGCATGGAATGGAATGGAATGGAATGCTATGGAATGGAATGGAATGGAATGCAACGAAACGGAACGCAGTGGAATGGAATGGAAAGGAACGGAACGGCATGGAATGGAATGGCAGGGCATGGAATGGCGTGGAACAACATGGAATTTAACAGCATGGAATCGAATGGAAGGGAATGGAACGGAATGGAACTGCATTGGATGGAATGGAATATCAAGTAATTGCATCTCGTGGCATGGAATAAAAGCTAATAGAATGCAATTGCATAGTATGGAGTGGAACAGCATAGAATGGCATCGCATGGCATCGATGAAATGGAAGGGAATGGCATTGAATGAAATAGAACGGCATTGACAGCAATGGATTGGAACGGCTTGGAACCTCATGGAACAGCATGGAAAGGAATGAAACAGAACGGAAAGGAACAGATCGGAAGAGAATGGAATGGAATGTCCTGGAATGGAATGGAATATCATGGAATGTCATGGCATGGAATGGAATGGGAAGAAATGGAACGCCATAGAATGGAACGGAACCGCATTGAACATCATGGAACGTGAAGGAATGGATTGAAATGGAATGCAACAGCATTAAATATAACGAAAGGTAATGGAAGGGAATGAAATTCAAAGGAATTGAATGGCATGGAACCGAACGGAGAAAAGGAATGGAATGGAATGGATTGGAATGGAAAGGATTGGAATGGAATGGAACGGCATGGTATGGAATGGAATGGAATGAAATGCCATGGAATGAATTGGAATGGAATATCATTGAACGGCATGGAATGGAACTGAATGGAATGGAGTGGAACGGCACGGTATGTCATGGCAGGACATGGCATGGCAAGGAATGTCATGGCTAGGCGTGGCATGGCATGGCATGGCATAGAGACGGAATGGAATGGAATGAATTGGAATGGAATGGAACGAAATGGCATGCCATGAATCCGAATGGAATGAAATGGAATGGGATGTCATGGCATGATCTGGCATGGAATGAAGCGGTATGGCGTGGAATGGCGTTGAATGGAATGCAATGGAATGGAATGGCATTTAATGGAATTTCATGGAATGGAACGCAAAGGGATGGCATGGCATGGCATGGAATGGCATGGCACGGCACGGCATGGCATGTCATGGCATGGCATGGCATGGCATGGCATGGCATGGCATGGCATGGCATGGCATGGCACGGCACGGCACGGCATGCCATGGCAAGGCATGGAATGGATATCAAAGGTATGGAATGGCATGGAACCGAATGAAATGGAAGGACATGGCATGGAGTGGTGTGGAATGGAGAGGAATGGCCTTGAATGACGTGGAATGGCATGGAAGTAATGGAATGGAATGGAATGGAATGGAATGGAATGGAATGGAATGGAATGGAATGGAATGGAATGCAATGCAATGCAATGCAATGCAATGCAATGGAATGCAATGCAATGCAATGCAATGCAATGGAATGCAATGGAATTGAATGGAATGGAATGGCATGCCACGTCATGGAAAGAGATGGAATGGGTCGACCTGGAATGGAGCGGCATGGAATGCAATGGAACGGAATGGATTGGAATGGAACGGAATAGATTTGCAGAGGATGGATTGAATAGCATGGAATGGCATCACATGGCATGGAATTAAATGGAATGGAATGGAACTGCATAGGATGGATTGGAATAGCATGGAATGGCATGGCATGGCATAGCATGGCACGGCACGGCACGGAATGGCATGGCATGGCATGGCATGGCATGGCATGGCATGGCATGGCATGGCATGGCATGGCATGGCATGGCATGGCATGGCATGGCATGGCATGGCATGGCATGGCATGGCATGGTATGGCATGGCATGGCATGGCAAGAAATGGATAGGAATAGAATGTAATGGAATGGAATGGGATGCAATGGAAAGGTATGGAATGGAAATGGAATGGAGCGGTATGGAACATCATGGAACGTCAAGGAATGGAATTGAATAGAATGGAACAGCATTAAATGGAACGGAATGGAATGGACTGTGATGGAATGAATTTCAGAGGAATGGAATGAAATGGAATGGAAGGGAATGGATTGGAATGGAATGGAATGGAATGAAATGGAATGGAATGGAATGGAATGGAATGGAATGGAATGGAATGGAATGGAATGGAATGGAATGGAATGGAATGGTATGCTATGGTATGCTATGGAATGGAATGGAATGGAATGGAATGGAATGGAATGGAATGGAATGGAATGGAATGGAATGGAATGGAATGGTATGGTATGGAATGGAATGGAATGGTATGGAATGGTATGGAATGGAATGGAATGGAATGGAATGGAATGGAATGGAATGGAATGGAATGGAATGGAATGGCATCGCAGGGCATGGAATGGAATGGAATGGAATGGCATGGAATGAAATTGAACGGCATTGACTGTCATGGAATGCAATGTCTTTGAACCTCATGAAACGGCCTGGAATGGAAAGACATGGAATGGAACGGCATGGAATGGAATGAAACAGAATGGAAAGGAAGAGATCGGAACGGAATGGAGTGGAATGGCATGAAATGACATGGAACGGCATGCAATGGAATGGAACGGCATGCAACGTAATGTAAAATGGAATGTAATTTAATGGAAAGGCATGAAATGGAATGGAATGGAATGGAATGGAATGGAATGGAATGGAATGGAATGGAATGGAATGGAATGGAATGGAATGGAATGGAACGGCATGGCATGGCATGGTATGCCATCGACTGGTGTGGAATGGAATGGAATGGAATGGAATGGAATGGAATGGAATGGAATGGAATGGAATGGAATGGAATGGAAAGGAACGGAATGGATTTGCATCGGATGGATTGAATAGCATGGAATGGCATCACATGGCATGGAATTAAATGGAATGGAATGGAACTGCATAGGATGGATTGGAATAGCATGGAATGGCATCACATGGCATAGCATGGCATGGCATGGCATGGCATGGCATGGCATGGCATGGCATGGCATGGCATGGCATGGCATGGCATGGCATGGCATGGCATGGCATGGCATGGCATGGCACGGCATGGCAAGGCATGGCATGGCATGGCATGGCATGGCATGGCATGGCATGGCATGGCATGGCATGGCACGGCATGGCATGCCATGGCCAGGCATGGAATGGATATCAATGGTATGGAATGGCATAGAACCGAATGAAATGGAAGGACACGGCATGGAGTGGTGTGGAATGGAGTGGAATGGCGTTGAATGACGTGGAATGGAATGGAATGGAATGGAATGGAATGGAATGGAATGGAATGGAATGGAATGGAATGGAATGGAATGGAATGAAATGGAATGGAATGGAATGGAATGGAATGGAATGGAATGGACGGGAATGGAATGGAATGGAATGGAATGGAACGGCATGACACGACATGGAACGAGATGGAATGGGTCGACCTGGAATGGAGCGGCATGGAATGGAATGGAACGGCATGGATAGGAATGGAATGGAACGGAATGGATTTGCATAGGATGGATTGAATAGCATGGAATGGCATCACATGGCATGGAATTAAATGGAATGGAATGGAACTGCATAGGATGGATTGGAATAGCATGGAATGACATCACATGGCATAGCATGGCATGGCATGGCATAGCATGGCATGGCATGGTATGGCATGGCATGGCAGGGCAAGAAATGGAATGGAATGGAATGGAATGGAATGGAATGGAATGGAATGGAATGGAATGGAATGGAATGGAATGGAATGGAATGCAACGGATAGGTATGGAATGCAATGCAATGTAGTGGCATGGAATGAAATGAAACCCATTGAAATGGAACATCATGTAACGTCAGAGAATGGAATTGAATAGAATGGAACAGCATTAAATGGAACGGAATGGAATGGACTGTGATGGAATGAATTTCAGAGGAATGGAATGTAATGGAATGGAAGGGAATGGATTGGAATGGAATGGAATGGAATGGAATGGAATGGAATGGAATGGCGTGGAATGAAATGGAATGGAATGGAACCGAATGGAATGGAACGGCATGCAACTTCCTGGAACGAGATGGAATCATCGACCTGGAATCGAGCGGCATGGAATGGAATGGAATGGAATGGAATGGAATGGAATGGAACGAAATGGCATGCCATGAATCCGAATGGAATGAAATGGAATGGGATGTCATGGCATGATCTGGCATGGAATGAAGCGGTATGGCGTGGAATGGCGTTGAATGGAATGCAATGGAATGGAATGGCATTTAATGGAATTTCATGGAATGGAACGCAAAGGGATGGCATGGCATGGCATGGAATGGCATGGCACGGCACGGCATGGCATGTCATGGCATGGCATGGCATGGCATGGCATGGCATGGCATGGCATGGCATGGCATGGCATGGCATGGCATGGCATGGCACGGCACGGCACGGCATGCCATGGCAAGGCATGGAATGGATATCAAAGGTATGGAATGGCATGGAACCGAATGAAATGGAAGGACATGGCATGGAGTGGTGTGGAATGGAGAGGAATGGCCTTGAATGACGTGGAATGGCATGGAAGTAATGGAATGGAATGGAATGGAATGGAATGGAATGGAATGGAATGGAATGCAATGCAATGCAATGCAATGGAATGCAATGCAATGCAATGCAATGCAATGGAATGCAATGGAATTGAATGGAATGGAATGGCATGACACGTCATGGAACGAGATGGAATGGGTCGACCTGGAATGGAGCGGCATGGAATGCAATGGAACGGAATGGATTGGAATGGAACGGAATAGATTTGCAGAGGATGGATTGAATAGCATGGAATGGCATCACATGGCATGGAATTAAATGGAATGGAATGGAACTGCATAGGATGGATTGGAATAGCATGGAATGGCATGGCATGGCATAGCATGGCACGGCACGGCACGGAATGGCATGGCATGGCATGGCATGGCATGGCATGGCATGGCATGGCATGGCATGGCATGGCATGGCATGGCATGGCATGGCATGGCATGGCATGGTATGGCATGGCATGGCATGGCAAGAAATGGATAGGAATAGAATGTAATGGAATGGAATGGGATGCAATGGAAAGGTATGGAATGGAAATGGAATGGAGCGGTATGGAACATCATGGAACGTCAAGGAATGGAATTGAATAGAATGGAACAGCATTAAATGGAACGGAATGGAATGGACTGTGATGGAATGAATTTCAGAGGAATGGAATGAAATGGAATGGATTGGAATGGAATGGAATGGAATGAAATGGAATGGAATGGAATGGAATGGAATGGAATGGAATGGAATGGAATGGAATGGAATGGAATGGAATGGAATGGTATGGTATGGTATGCTATGGAATGGAATGGAATGGAATGGAATGGAATGGAATGGAATGGAATGGAATGGAATGGAATGGAATGGAATGGAATGGTATGGTATGGAATGGAATGGAATGGTATGGAATGGAATGGAATGGAATGGAATGGAATGGAATGGAATGGAATGGAATGGAATGGAATGGAATGGAATGGAATGGAATGGAATGGAATGGAATGGAATGGAATGGAATGGCATCGCAGGGCATGGAATGGAATGGAATGGAATGGCATGGAATGAAATTGAACGGCATTGACTGTCATGGAATGCAATGTCTTTGAACCTCATGAAACGGCCTGGAATGGAAAGACATGGAATGGAACGGCATGGAATGGAATGAAACAGAATGGAAAGGAAGAGATCGGAACGGAATGGAGTGGAATGGCATGAAATGACATGGAACGGCATGCAATGGAATGGAACGGCATGCAACGTAATGTAAAATGGAATGTAATTTAATGGAAAGGCATGAAATGGAATGGAATGGAATGGAATGGAATGGAATGGAATGGAATGGAATGGAATGGAATGGAATGGAATGGAATGGAACGGCATGGCATGGCATGGTATGCCATCGACTGGTGTGGAATGGAATGGAATGGAATGGAATGGAATGGAATGGAATGGAATGGAATGGAACGGAATGGATTTGCATCGGATGGATTGAATAGCATGGAATGGCATCACATGGCATGGAATTAAATGGAATGGAATGGAACTGCATAGGATGGATTGGAATAGCATGGAATGGCATCACATGGCATAGCATGGCATGGCATGGCATGGCATGGCATGGCATGGCATGGCATGGCATGGCATGGCATGGCATGGCACGGCATGGCAAGGCATGGCATGGCATGGCATGGCATGGCATGGCATGGCACGGCATGGCATGCCATGGCCAGGCATGGAATGGATATCAATGGTATGGAATGGCATAGAACCGAATGAAATGGAAGGACACGGCATGGAGTGGTGTGGAATGGAGTGGAATGGCGTTGAATGACGTGGAATGGAATGGAATGGAATGGAATGGAATGGAATGGAATGGAATGGAATGGAATGGAATGGAATGGAATGGAATGGAATGGAATGGAATGGACGGGAATGGAATGGAATGGAATGGAATGGAACGGCATGACACGACATGGAACGAGATGGAATGGGTCGACCTGGAATGGAGCGGCATGGAATGGAATGGAACGGAATGGATTTGCATAGGATGGATTGAATAGCATGGAATGGCATCACATGGCATGGAATTAAATGGAATGGAATGGAACTGCATAGGATGGATTGGAATAGCATGGAATGACATCACATGGCATAGCATGGCATGGCATGGCATAGCATGGCATGGCATGGTATGGCATGGCATGGCAGGGCAAGAAATGGAATGGAATGGAATGGAATGGAATGGAATGGAATGGAATGGAATGGAATGCAACGGATAGGTATGGAATGCAATGGAATGTAGTGGCATGGAATGAAATGAAACCCATTGAAATGGAACATCATGTAACGTCAGAGAATGGAATTGAATAGAATGGAACAGCATTAAATGGAACGGAATGGAATGGACTGTGATGGAATGAATTTCAGAGGAATGGAATGTAATGGAATGGAAGGGAATGGATTGGAATGGAATGGAATGGAATGGAATGGAATGGAATGGAATGGAATGGAATGGAATGGCGTGGAATGAAATGGAATGGAATGGAACCGAATGGAATGGAACGGCATGCAACTTCCTGGAACGAGATGGAATCATCGACCTGGAATCGAGCGGCATGGAATGGAATGGAATGGAATGGAATGGAATGGAATGGAATGGAACGACATGGCATGGAATGGATTGGAATGGATTGGAATGGAATGGAATGGCATGGAATGGAATGGAACTGAATGGAATTTCATGGAACGGCTTGGAATGGAAGAACATGGAATGGAATGGAATGGAATGGAATGGAATGGAATGGAATGGAATGGAATGGAATGGAATGGAATGGAATGGAATGGAATGGCATGGAACGAAATGGAACGGCATGGAATCGAACGGCATGGTATGGACTGAAACACAATGGAAAGGAACAGATCCGAAGGGAATGGAATGGAATGGAATGGAATGGAATGGAATGGAATGGAATGGAATGGAATGGAATGGAATGGAATGGAATGGAATGGAATGGAATGGAATGGAATGGAACGGCATGACACGACATGGAACGAGATGGAATGGGTCGACCTGGAATGGAGCGGCATGGAATGGAATGGAACGGCATGGATAGGAATGGAATGGAACGGAATGGATTTGCATAGGATGGATTGAATAGCATGGAATGGCATCACATGGCATGGAATTAAATGGAATGGAATGGAACTGCATAAGATGGATTGGAATAGCATGGAATGGCATCACATGGCATAGCATGGCATGGCATGGCATGGCATGGCATGGCATGGCATGGCATAGCATGGCATGGCATGGCACGGCAAGAAATGGATAGGAATGGAATGGAATGGAATGGAATGGAATGGAATGGAATGGAATGGAATGGAATGGAATGGAATGGAATGGAATGCAACGGATAGGTATGGAATGCAATGGAATGTAGCGGCATGGAATGAAATGGAACCCATTGAAATGGAACATCATGTAACCTCAAAGAATGGAATTGAATAGAATGGAACAGCATTAAATGGAACGGAATGGAATGGACTGTGATGGAATGAATTTCAGAGGAATGGAATGTAATGGAATGGAAGGGAATGGATTGGAATGGAATGGAATGGAATTGCGTGGAATGAAATGGAATGGAATGGAATGGAATGGAATGGAATGGAATGGAATGGAATGGAATGCAACGGATAGGTATGGAATGCAATGGAATGTAGTGGCATGGAATGAAATGGAACCCATTGAAATGGAAAATCATGTAACGTCAGAAAATGGAATTGAATAGAATGGAACAGCATTAAATGGAACGGAATGGAATGGACTGTGATGGAATGAATTTCAGAGGAATGGAATGGAATGGAATGGAATGGAAGGGAATGGATTGGAATGGAATGGAATGGAATGGAATGGCGTGGAATGAAATGGAATGGAATGGAACCGAATGGAATGGAACGGCATGCAACTTCATGGAACGAGATGGAATCATCGACCTGGAATCGAGCGGCATGGAATGGAATGGAATGGAATGGAATGGAATGGAATGGAATGGAATGGAATGGAACGACATGGCATGGAATGGATTGGAATGGATTGGAATGCAATGGAATGGCATGGAATGGAATGGAACTGAATGGAATTTCATGGAACGGCTTGGAAAGGAAGAACATGGAATGGAATGGAATGGAATGGAATGGAATGGAATGGAATGGAATGGAATGGCATGGAACGAAATGGAACGGCATGGAATCGAACGACATGGTATGGACTGAAACACAATGGAAAGGAACAGATCCGAAGGGAATGGAATGGAATGGAATGGAATGGAATGGAATGGAATGGAATGGAATGGAATGGAATGGAATGGAATGGAATGGAATGGAATGGAATGGAATGGAAGGGAATGGAATGGAATGGTGTGGAATGGAATTGAACTGAATGGAACTTCATGGAACGGCTTGAATGGAAGAACATGGAACGGAATGGAATGGAATGGAATGGAATGGAATGGAATGGAAATGCAAGGCAAGGCATGGAATGGAAAAACATGGAATGGAATGAAATGGAATGGAATGGAATGGAATGGAATGGACGGGAATGGAATGGAATGGAATGGAATGGAACGGCATGACACGACATGGAACGAGATGGAATGGGTCGACCTGGAATGGAGCGGCATGGAATGGAATGGAACGGCATGGATAGGAATGGAATGGAACGGAATGGATTTGCATAGGATGGATTGAATAGCATGGAATGGCATCACATGGCATGGAATTAAATGGAATGGAATGGAACTGCATAAGATGGATTGGAATAGCATGGAATGGCATCACATGGCATAGCATGGCATGGCATGGCATGGCATAGCATGGCATGGCATGGCATGGCATGGCAAGAAATGGAATGGAATGGAATGGAATGGAATGGAATGGAATGGAATGGAATGGAATGGAATGGAATGGAATGCAACGGATAGGTATGGAATGCAATCGAATGTAGTGGCATGGAATGAAATGGAACCCATTGAAATGGAACATCATGTAACCTCAAAGAATGGAATTGAATAGAATGGAACAGCATTAAATGGAACGGAATGGAATGGACTATGATGGAATGAATTTCAGAGGAATGGAATGTAATGGAATGGAAGGGAATGGATTGGAATGGAAAGGAATGGAATTGCGTGGAATGAAATGGAATGGAATGGAAGCGAATGGAATGGAACGGCATGCAACTTCATGGAACGAGATGTAATCGTCGACCTGGAATTGAGCGGCATGGAATGGAATGGAATGGAATGGAATGGAATGGAATGGAATGGAATGGAATGGAATGGAACGGAACGACATGGCATGGAATGGATTGGAATGGATTGGAATGGAATGGAATGGCATGGAATGGAATGGAACTGAATGGAATTTCATGGAACGGCTTGGAATGGAAGAACATGGAATAAAATGGAATGGAATGGAATGGAATGGAATGGAATGGAATGGAATGGAATGGAATGGAATGGAATGGAAGGGAATGGAATGGAATGGAACGAAATGGAACGGCATGGAATCGAACGGCATGGTATGGACTGAAACACAATGGAAAGGAACAGATCCGAAGGGAATGGAATGGAATGGAATGGAAGGGAATGGAATGGAATGGTGTTGAATGGAATGACATGGAATGACATGGAATGGAACGACATGGCATGGAATGGATTGGAATGGATTGGAATGGAATGGAATGGCATGGAATGGAATGGAACTGAATGGAACTTCATGGAACGGCTTGGAATGGAAGAACATGGAATGGAATGGAATGGAATGGAATGGAATGGAATGGAATGGAATGGAATGGAATGGAATGGAATGGAACGGCATGGCATGGCATGGAATGGCATGGCATGGAATGGCATGGAACGGCATAGAATGCAGCGGAAGGAAATGGAAAGGATCTGAGTGGCATGGCATGGAATGGAATTGAGAGGAATGGCAGGGAATGCAATGACGTCGAATGGCATGGAGAGGCTTGGAATGGAAAGGAATGGAATGCCATAGAAAGTCATGGAACTCCATGGAATCGAACGATATGGAAAGGATTGGAATGGAACAACATGTGATGGAATGGAATGGAATGCCATGGAATGAAATGGAATGGAATATCATTGAACGGCATGGAATGGAACTGAATGTAATGGAATAAACGGCACGGTATGTCATGGCAGGGCATGGCATGGCAAGGAATGTCATGGCTAGGCATGGAAGGGCATGGCATGGCATGGCATGGCATGGCATGGCATGGCATGGCATGGCATGGCATGGCATGGCATGGCATGGCATGGCATGGCATGGCATGGCATGGAACGGGATGGCATGCCATGGCCAGGCATGGAATGGATATCAATGGTATGGAATGGCATAGAACCGAATAAATGGAAGGACATGGCATGGAGTGGTGTGGAATGGAGTGGAATGGCGTTGAATGACGTGGAATGGAATGGAATGGAATGGAATGGAATGGAATGGAATGGAATGGAATGGAATGGAAATGCAAGGCAAGGCATGGAATGGAAAAACATGGAATGGAATGAAATGGAATGGAATGGAATGGAATGGAATGGAATGCAACGGATAGGTATGGAATGCAATGGAATGTAGTGGCATGGAATGAAATGGAACCCATTGAAATGGAACATCATGTAATGTCAAAGAATGGAATTGAATAGAATGGAACAGAATTAAATGGAACGGAATGGAATGGACTGTGATGGAATGAATTTCAGAGGAATGGAATGGAATGGAATGGAATGGAATGGAATGGAACGGAATGGAATGGAATGGAATGGAATGGAATGGAAGGGAATGGCTTGGAATGGAATGGAATGGAATGGAATGGAATGGAATGGAATGGAATGGAATGGAATGGAATGGAATGGCGTGGAATGAAATGGAATGGAATGGAACCGAATGGAATGGAACGGCATGCAACTTCATGGAACGAGATGGAATCATCGACCTGGAATCGAGCGGCATGGAATGGAATGGAATGGACCGACATGGCATGGAATGGATTGGAATGGATTGGAATGGAATGGAATGGCATGGAATGGAATGGAACTGAATGGAATTTCATGGAACGGCTTGGAATGGAAGAACATGGAATGGAATGGAATGGAATGGAATGGAATGGAATGGAATGGAATGGAATGGAATGGAATGGAATGGAATGGAATGGAATGGAATGGCATGGAACGAAATGGAACGGCATGGAATCGAACGGCATGGTATGGACTGAAACACAATGGAAAGGAACAGATCCGAAGGGAATGGAATGGAATGGAATGGAATGGAATGGAATGGAATGGAATGGAATGGAATGGAATGGAATGGAATGGAATGGAAGGGAATGGAATGGAATGGTGTTGAATGGAATGACATGGAATGACATGGAATGGAACGACATGGCATGGAATGGATTGGAATGGATTGGAATGGATTGGAATGGAATGGCATGGAATGGAATGGAACTGAATGGAACTTCATGGAACGGCTTGGAATGGAAGAACATGGAATGGAATGGAATGGAATGGAATGGAATGGAATGGAATGGAATGGAATGGAATGGAATGGAATGGAATGCAACGAAACGGAACGCAGTGGAATGGAATGGAAAGGAACGGAATGGCATGGAATGGAATGGCAGGGCATGGAATGGCGTGGAACAACATGGAATTTAACAGCATGGAATCGAATGGAAGGGAATGGAACGGAATGGAACTGCATTGGATGGAATGGAATATCAAGTAATTGCATCTCGTGGCATGGAATAAAAGCTAATAGAATGCAATTGCATAGTATGGAGTGGAACAGCATAGAATGGCATCGCATGGCATCGATGAAATGGAAGGGAATGGCATTGAATGAAATAGAACGGCATTGACAGCAATGGATTGGAACGGCTTGGAACCTCATGGAACAGCATGGAAAGGAATGAAACAGAACGGAAAGGAACAGATCGGAAGAGAATGGAATGGAATGTCCTGGAATGGAATGGAATATCATGGAATGTCATGGCATGGAATGGAATGGGAAGAAATGGAACGCCATAGAATGGAATGGAACCGCATTGAACATCATGGAACGTGAAGGAATGGATTGAAATGGAATGCAACAGCATTAAATATAACGAAAGGTAATGGAAGGGAATGAAATTCAAAGGAATTGAATGGCATGGAACCGAACGGAGCGGAATGGAATGGAATGGAATGGAACGTCATGGAATGGAATGGAATGGAATGGAATGGAATGGAATGGAATGGAATGGAATGGAATGGAATGGAATGGAATGGAATGGAACGGCATGACACGACATGGAACGAGATGGAATGGGTCGACCTGGAATGGAGCGGCATGGAATGGAATGGAACGGCATGGATAGGAATGGAATGGAACGGAATGGATTTGCATAGGATGGATTGAATAGCATGGAATGGCATCACATGGCATGGAATTAAATGGAATGGAATGGAACTGCATAGGATGGATTGGAATAGCATGGAATGACATCACATGGCATAGCATGGCATGGCATGGCATAGCATGGCATGGCATGGTATGGCATGGCATGGCAGGGCAAGAAATGGAATGGACTGGAATGGAATGGAATGGAATGGAATGGAATGGAATGGCATGGAATGGAATGCAACGGATAGATATGGAATGCAATGGAATGTAGGGGCATGGAATGAAATGGAACCCATTGAAATGGAACATCATGTAACGTCAGAGAATGGAATTGAATAGAATGGAACAGCATTAAATGGAACGGAATGGAATGGACTGTGATGGAATGAATTTCAGAGGAATGGAATGTAATGGAATGGAAGGGAATGGATTGGAATGGAATGGAATGGAATGGAATGGAATGGAATGGCGTGGAATGAAATGGAATGGAATGGAACCGAATGGAATGGAACGGCATGCAACTTCATGGAACGAGATGGAATCATCGACCTGGAATCGAGCGGCATGGAATGGAATGGAATGGAATGGAATGGAATGGAATGGAATGGAATGGAATGGAATGGAACGACATGGCATGGAATGGATTGGAATGGATTGGAATGCAATGGAATGGCATGGAATGGAATGGAACTGAATGGAATTTCATGGAACGGCTTGGAATGGAAGAAAATGGAATGGAATGGAATGGAATGGAATGGAATGGAATGGAATGGAATGGAATGGAATGGAATGGCATGGAACGAAATGGAACGGCATGGAATCGAACGACATGGTATGGACTGAAACACAATGGAAAGGAACAGATCCGAAGGGAATGGAATGGAATGGAATGGAATGGAATGGAATGGAATGGAATGGAATGGAATGGAATGGAATGGAATGGAATGGAATGGAATGGAATGGAAGGGAATGGAATGGAATGGTGTGGAATGGAATTGAACTGAATGGAACTTCATGGAACGGCTTGAATGGAAGAACATGGAATGGAATGGAATGGAATGGAATGGAATGGAATGGAATGGAATGGAATGGAATGGAATGGAAATGCAAGGCAAGGCATGGAATGGAAAAACATGGAATGGAATGAAATGGAATGGAATGGAATGGAATGGAATGGACGGGACGGGAATGGAATGGAATGGAATGGAATGGAATGGAATGGAATGGAATGGAATGGAATGGAATGGAACGGCATGACACGACATGGAACGAGATGGAATGGGTCGACCTGGAATGGAGCGGCATGGAATGGAATGGAACGGCATGGATAGGAATGGAATGGAACGGAATGGATTTGCATAGGATGGATTGAATAGCATGGAATGGCATCACATGGCATGGAATTAAATGGAATGGAATGGAACTGCATAAGATGGATTGGAATAGCATGGAATGGCATCACATGGCATAGCATGGCATGGCATGGCATGGCATGGCATAGCATGGCATGGCATGGCATGGCAAGAAATGGATAGGAATGGAATGGAATGGAATGGAATGGAATGGAATGGAATGGAATGGAGTGGAGTGGAATGGAATGGAATGGAATGGAATGGAATGGAATGGAATGGAATGGAATGGAATGGAATGCAACGGATAGGTATGGAATGCAATGGAATGTAGTGGCATGGAATGAAATGGAACCCATTGAAATGGAACATCATGTAACCTCAAAGAATGGAATTGAATAGAATGGAACAGCATTAAATGGAACGGAATGGAATGGACTGTGATGGAATGAATTTCAGAGGAATGGAATGTAATGGAATGGAAGGGAATGGATTGGAATGGAATGGAATGGAATTGCGTGAAATGAAATGGAATGGAATGGAATGGAATGGAATGGAATGGAATGGAATGGAATGGAATGGAATGGAATGGAATGGAATGGAATGGAATGGAATGCAACGGATAGGTATGGAATGCAATGGAATGTAGTGGCATGGAATGAAATGGAACCCATTGAAATAGAACATCATGTAACGTCAGAGAATGGAATTGAATAGAATGGAACAGCATTAAATGGAACGGAATGGAATGGACTGTGATGGAATGAATTTCAGAGGAATGGAATGGAATGGAATGGAAGGGAATGGATTGGAATGGAATGGAATGGAATGGAATGGAATGGAATGGAATGGCGTGGAATGAAATGGAATGGAATGGAATGGAATGGAATGGAATGGAATGGAATGGAACGGCATGCAACTTCATGGAACGAGATGGAATCATCGACCTGGAATCGAGCGGCATGGAATGGAATGGAATGGAATGGAATGGAATGGAATGGAATGGAATGGAATGGAACGACATGGCATGGAATGGATTGGAATGGATTGGAATGGAATGGAATGGCATGGAATGGAATGGAACTGAATGGAATTTCATGGAACGGCTTGGAATGGAAGAACATGGAATGGAATGGAATGGAATGGAATGGAATGGAATGGAATGGAATGGAATGGAATGGAATGGAATGGAATGGAATGGAATGGAATGGAAATGCAAGGCAAGGCATGGAATGGAAAAACATGGAATGGAATGAAATGGAATGGAATGGAATGGAATGGAATGGAATGGAATGGAATGGAATGGAACGGCATGACACGACATGGAACGAGATGGAATGGGTCGACCTGGAATGGAGCGGCATGGAATGGAATGGAACGGCATGGATAGGAATGGAATGGAACGGAATGGATTTGCATAGGATGGATTGAATAGCATGGAATGGCATCACATGGCATGGAATTAAATGGAATGGAATGGAACTGCATAAGATGGATTGGAATAGCATGGAATGGCATCACATGGCATAGCATGGCATGGCATGGCATGGCATGGCATAGCATGGCATGGCATGGCATGGCAAGAAATGGATTGGAATGGAATGGAATGGAATGGAATGGAATGGAATGGAATGGAATGGAATGGAATGGAATGGAATGGAATGGAATGGAATGCAACGGATAGGTATGGAATGCAATGGAATGTAGTGGCATGGAATGAAATGGAACCCATTGAAATGGAACATCATGTAACGTCAAAGAATGGAATTGAATAGAATGGAACAGCATTAAATGGAACGGAATGGAATGGACTGTGATGGAATGAATTTCAGAGGAATGGAATGTAATGGAATGGAAGGGAATGGATTGGAATGGAATGGCGTGGAATGAAATGGAATGGAATGGCATGGAATGGAATGGAACTGAATGGAACTTCATGGAACGGCTTGGAATGGAAGAACATGGAATGGAATGGAATGGAATGGAATGGAATGGAATGGAATGGAATGGAATGGAATGGAATGGAATGGAATGGAATGGAATGGAATGGTATGGAATGCAACGAAACGGAACGCAGTGGAATGGAATGGAAAGGAACGGAACGGCATGGAATGGAATGGCAGGGCATGGAACGGCGTGGAACAACATGGAATTTAACGGCATGGAATCGAATGGAAGGGAATGGAACGGAATGGAACTGCATTGGATGGAATGGAATATCAAGTAATTGCATCTCGTGGCATGGAATAAAAGCTAATAGAATGCAATTGCATAGTATGGAGTGGAACAGCATAGAATGGCATCGCATGGCATGGAATGAAATGGAAGGGAATGGCATGGAATGAAATAGAACGGCATTGACAGCAATGGATTGGAACGGCTTGGAACATCATGGAACAGCATGGAAAGGAATGAAGCAGAACGGAAAGGAACAGATCGGAAGAGAATGGAATGGAATGTCCTGGAATGGAATGGAATATCATGGAATGTCATGGCATGGAATGGAATGGGAAGAAATGGAACGCCATAGAATGGAATGGAACCGCATTGAACATCATGGAACGTGAAGGAATGGATTGAAATGGAATGCAACAGCATTAAATATAACGAAAGGTAATGGAAGGGAATGAAATTCAAAGGAATTGAATGGCATGGAACCGAACGGAGAAAAGGAATGGAATGGAATGGATTGGAATGGAAAGGATTGGAATGGAATGGAATGGAACGGCATGGTATGGAATGGAATGGAATGAAATGCCATGGAATGAATTGGAATGGAATATCATTGAACGGCATGGAATGGAACTGAATGGAATGGAGTGGAACGGCACGGTATGTCATGGCAGGACATGGCATGGCAAGGAATGTCATGGCTAGGCGTGGCATGGCATGGCATGGCATGGCATAGAGACGGAACGGAATGGAATGAATTGGAATGGAATGGAATTGAACGAAATGGCATGCCATGAATCCGAATGGAATGAAATGGAATGGGATGTCATGGCATGATCTGGCATGGAATGAAGCGGTATGGCGTGGAATGGCGTCGAATGAAATGCAATGGAATGGAATGGCATTTAATGGAATTTCATGGAATGGAACGCAAAGGGATGGAATGACATGGCATGGGATGGAATGGCATGGCATGGCATGGCATGGCATGGCATGGCACGGCATGGCATGGCATGGCATGGCATGGCATGGCACGGCACGGCACAGCATGCCATGGCAAGGCATGGAATGGATATCAAAGGTATGGAATGGCATGGAACCGAATGAAATGGAAGGACATGGCATGGAGTGGTGTGGAATGGAGTGGAATGGCCTTGAATGACGTGGAATGGCATGGAAGTAATGGAATGGAATGGAATGGAATGGAATGGAATGGAATGGAATGGAATGGAATGGAATGGAATGAAATGGAATGGAATGGAATGGAATGCAATGCAATGCAATACAATGGAATGGAATGGAATGGAATGGAATGGAATGGAATGGAATGGAATGGAATGGAATGGAATGGAATATCATTGAACGGCATGCAATGGAACCGAATGGAATGGAATCGAATGGAATGGCATGACACGTCATGGAACGAGATGGAATGGGTCGACCTGGAATGGAGCGGCATGGAATGCAATGGAACGGAATGGATTGGAATGGAAAGGAATAGGTTTGCATAGGATGGATTGAATAGCATGGAATGGCATGGCATGGCATGGAATTAAATGGAATGGAATGGAACTGCATAGGATGGATTGGAATAGCATGGAATGGCATGGCATGGCATAGCATGGCACGGCATGGCATGGCATGGCATGGCATGGCATGGCATGGCATGGCATGGCATGGCATGGCATGGCATGGCATGGCATGGCATGGCATGGCATGGCATGGCAAGAAATGGCATGGCATGGCATGGCAAGAAATGGATAGGAATAGAATGTAATGGAATGGAATGGGATGCAATGGAAAGGTATGGAATGGAAAGGAATGGAGTGGCATGGAATGAAATGGATCCCATGGAAATGGAATGGAGCGGCATGGAACATCATGGAACGTCAAGGAATGGAATTGAATAGAATGGAACAGAATTAATTGGAACGGAATGGAATGGACTGTGATGGAATGAATTTCAGTGGAATGGAATGAAATGGAATGGATTGGAATGGAATGGAATGGAATGGAATGGAATGGAATGGAATGGAATGGAATGGAATGGAATGGTATGGTATGGTATGCTATGGAATGGAATGGAATGGAATGGAATGGAATGGAATGGAATGGAATGGAATGGAATGGAATGGAATGGAATGGAATGGAATGGTATGTTATGCTATGGAATGGAATGGAATGGAATGGAACGATACGGAATGGAATGGAATGGAATGGAATGGAATGGAATGGAATGGAATGGAATGGAATGGAATGGAATGGCATCGCAGGGCATGGAATGAAATGGAATGGAATGGCATGGAATGAAATTGAACGGCATTGACTGTAATGGAATGCAATGTCTTTGAACCTCATGAAACGGCCTGGAATGGAACGACATGGAATGGAACGGCATGGAATGGAATGAAACAGAATGGAAAGGAACAGATCGGAACGGAATGGAGTGGAATGGCATGAAATGACATGGAACGGCATGCAATGGAATGGAACGGCATGCAACGTAATGTAAAATGGAATGTAACGACATTTAATGGAAAGGCATGAAATGGAATGGAATGGAATGGAATGGAATGGAATGGAATGGAATGGAATGGAATGGAATGGAATGGAATGGAATGGAATGGAATGGAACGGCATGGCATGGCATGGTATGCCATCGACTGGTGTGGAATGGAATGGAATGGAATGGAATGGAATGGAATGGAATGGAATGGAATGGAAAGGAACGGCATGACACGACATGGAACGAGATGGAATGGGTCGACCTGGAATGGAGTGGCATGGAATGGAATGGAACGTCATGGATTGGAATGGAATGGAACGGAATGGATTTGCATAGGATGGATTGAATAGCATGGAATGGCATCACATGGCATGGAATTAAATGGAATGGAATGGAACTGCATAGGATGGATTGGAATAGCATGGAATGGCATCACATGGCATAGCATGGCATGGCATGGCATGGCATGGCATGGACAGACGTGGAATTGAGTCGAATGGAGTTGAATGGCGAGAAATGGACTGGCATGGCATGGAATGGCATGGAATATCATGGATTGTCATGGAATGGAAGGGAAAGAAATGGAAAGGAACAGAATGGAACTGAAATGAATGCCATGGAATGCAAAAAAATAGAATGGAGCTGAATGGAATGGAATGGAATGGAATGGAATGGAATGGAATGGAATGGAATGGAATGGAATGGAATGGAATGGAATGGTATGGTATGCCATCGACTGGCGTGGAAAGGAATGGAATGGAATGGAATGGAATGGAATGGAATGGAATGGAATGGAATGCAATGCCATGCAATGGAGTGGAATGGAATGGAATGGAATGCAATGCAATGCAATGGAGTGGAATGGAATGGAATGGAATGGAATGGAATGGAATGGAATGGAATGGAATGGAATGGAATGGAATGGAATGGCATGGCATGGCATGTAATGGCATGGCATGGAATGTCATGAAACGGCATAGAATGCAACGGAAGGAAATGGAAAGGAACTGAGTGGCATGGCATGGAATGGAATTGAGAGGAAGGGCAGGGAATGCAATGACGTCGAATGGCATGGAAAGGCATGGAATGGAAAGGAATGGAATGCCATAGAAAGTCATGGAACTCCATGGAATCGAACGATATGGAATGGAATGGAATGGAACAGCATGGGATGGAATGGAATGGAATGGAATGGAATGCCATGGAATGAAATGGAATGGAATATAATTGAACGGCATGGAATAGAACTGAATGTAATGGAATAAACGGCACAGTACGTCATGGCAGGGCATGGCATGGCAAGGAATGTCATGGCTAGGCATGGAATGGCATGGCATGGCATGGCATGGCATGGCATGGCATGGCATGGCATGGCATGGCATGGCATGGCATGGCATGGCATGGCATGGCAAGGCATGGCATGCCATGGCCAGGCTTGGAATGGATATCAATGGTATGGAATGGCATAGAACCGAATGAAATGGAAGGACATGTCATGGAGTGGTGTGGAATGGAGTGGAATGGAATGGAATGGAATGGAATGGAATGGAATGGAATGGAATGTAATGGAAGTGCAAGGCAAGGCATGGAATGGAAAAACATGGAATGGAATGAAATGGAATGGAATGGAATGGAATGGAATGGAATGGAAATGCAAGGCAAGGCATGGAATGGAAAAACATGGAATGGAATGAAATTGAATGGAATGGAATGGAATGGAATGGAATGGAATGGAACGGCATGACACGACATGGAACGAGATGGAATGGGTCGACCTGGAATGGAGCGGCATGGAATGGAATGGAACGGCATGGATAGGAATGGAATGGAACGGAATGGATTTGCATAGGATGGATTGAATAGCATGGAATGGCATCACATGGCATGGAATTAAATGGAATGGAATGGAACTGCATAGGATGGATTGGAATAGCATGGAATGGCATCACATGGCATAGCATGGCATGGCATGGCATAGCATGGCATGGCATGGCATGGCAAGAAATGGATAGGAATGGAATGGAATGGACTGGACTGGAATGGAATGGAATGGAATGGAATGGAATGGAATGGAATGGAATGCAACGGATAGGTATGGAATGCAATGCAATGTAGTGGCATGGAATGAAATGGAACCCATTGAAATGGAACATCATGTAACGTCAAAGAATGGAATTGAATAGAATGGAACAGCATTAAATGGAACGGAATGGAATGGACTGTGATGGAATGAATTTCAGAGGAATGGAATGTAATGGAATGGAAGGGAATGGATTGGAATGGAATGGAATGGAATGGAATGGCGTGGAATGAAATGGAATGGAATGGAAGCGAATGGAATGGAACGGCATGCAACTTCATGGAACGAGATGTAATCGTCGACCTGGAATTGAGCGGCATGGAATGGAATGGAATGGAATGGAATGGAATGGAATGGAATGGAATGGAATGGAATGGAATGGAATGGAATGGAATGGAATGGAAGGACATGGCATGGAATGGATTGGAATGGATTGGAATGGAATGGAATGGCATGGAATGGAATGGAACTGAATGGAATTTCATGGAACGGCATGGAATGGAAGAACATGGAATAGAATGGAATGGAATGGAATGGAATGGAATGGAATGGTATGGAATGGAATGGAACGACATGGCATGGAATGGATTGGAATGGAATGGAATGGAATGCAACGGATAGGTATGGAATGCTATGGAACGACATGGCATGGAATGAAATGGAACCCATTGAAATGGAACATCATTTAACGTCAAAGAATGTAATTGAATAGAATGGAACAGCATTAAATGGAACGGAATGGAATGGACTGTGATGGAATGAATTTCAGAGGAATGGAATGTAATGGAATGGAAGGGAATGGATTGGAATGGAATGGAATGGAATGGAATGGAATGGAATGGAATGGAATGGAATGGAATGGAATGGAATGGCGTGGAATGAAATGGAATGGAATGGAACCGAATGGAATGGAACGGCATGCAACTTCATGGAACGAGATGGAATCATCGACCTGGAATCGAGCGGCATGGAATGGAATGGAATGGAATGGCATGGAATGGAATGGAATGGAATGGAACGACATGGCATGGAATGGATTGGAATGGATTGGAATGGAATGGAATGGAATGGAATGGAATGGCATGGAACGAAATGGAACGGCATGGAATCGAACGGCATGGTATGGACTGAAACACAATGGAAAGGAACAGATTCGAAGGGAATGGAATGGAATGGAATGGAATGGAATGGAATGGAATGGAATGGAATGGAATGGAATGGAATGGAATGGAATGGAAGGGAATGGAATGGAATGGAATGGAATGGAAGGGAATGGAATGGAATGGTGTGGAATGGAATGACATGGAATGACATGGAATGGAACGACATGGCATGGAATGGATTGGAATGGATTGGAATTTCATGGAACGGCTTGAATGGAAGAACATGGAATGGAATGGAATGGAATGGAATGGAATGGAATGGAATGAAATGGAACGACCTGGCATGGAATGGATTGGAATGGAATGGAATGCAACGGATAGGTATGGAATGCTATGGAATGTAGTGGCATGGAATGAAATGGAACCCATTGAAATGGAACATCATTTAACGTCAAAGAATGGAATTGAATAGAATGGAACAGCATTAAATGAAACGGAATGGAATGGACTGTGATGGAATGAATTTCAGAGGAATGGAATGGAATGGAATGGAATGGAATGGAAGGGAATGGATTGGAATGGAATGGAATGGAATGGAATGGAATGGAATGGAATGGAATGGCGTGGAATGAAATGGAATGGAATGGAACCGAATGGAATGGAATGGCATGGAACTTCATGGAACGAGATGGAATCATCGACCTGGAATCGAGCGGCATGGAATGGAATGGAATGGAACGAGATGGAATGGAATGGAATGGAATGGAATGGAATGGAATGGAATGGAATGGAATGGAATGGAATGGAATGGAATGGAATGGAATGGCATGGAATGGAATGGAATGGAACGACATGGCATGGAATGGATTGGAATGGATTGGAATGGAATGGAATGGCATGGAATGGAATGGAACTGAATGGAATTTCATGGAACGGCTTGGAATGGAAAACATGGAATGGAATGGAATGGAATGGAATGGAATGGAATGGAATGGCATGGAACGGCATGGAATCGAACGGCATGGTATGGACTGAAACACAATGGAAAGGAACAGATCCGAAGGGAATGGAATGGAATGGAATGGAATGGAATGGAATGGAATGGAATGGAATGGAATGGAATGGAATGGAATGGAAGGGAATGGAATGGAATGGTGTGGAATGGAATGACATGGAATGACATGGAATGGAACGACATGGCATGGAATGGATTGGAATGGATTGGAATGGAATGGAATGGCATGGAATGGAATGGAACTGAATGGAACTTCATGGAACGGCTTGGAATGGAAGAACATGGAATGGAATGGAATGGAATGGAATGGAATGGAATGGAATGGAATGGAATGGAATGGAATGCAACGAAACGGAACGCAGTGGAATGGAATGGAAAGGAACGGAATGGCATGGAATGGAATGGCAGGGCATGGAACGGCGTGGAACAACATGGAATTTAACGGCATGGAATCGAATGGAAGGGAATGGAACGGAATGGAACTGTATTGGATGGAATGGAATATCAAGTAATTGCATCTCGTGGCATGGAATAAAAGCTAATAGAATGCAATTGCATAGTATGGAGTGGAACAGCATAGAATGGCATCGCATGGCATGGAATGAAATGGAAGGGAATGGCATGGAATGAAATAGAACGGCATTGACAGCAATGGATTGGAACGGCTTGGAACATCATGGAACAGCATGGAAAGGAATGAAGCAGAACGGAAAGGAACAGATCGGAAGAGAATGGAATGGAATGTCCTGGAATGGAATATCATGGAATGTCATGGCATGGAATGGAATGGGAAGAAATGGAACGCCATAGAATGGAATGGAACCGCATTGAACATCATGGAACGTGAAGGAATGGATTGAAATGGAATGCAACAGCATTAAATATAACGAAAGGTAATGGAAGGGAATGAAATTCAAAGGAATTGAATGGCATGGAACCGAACGGAGAAAAGGAATAGAATGGAATGGATTGGAATGGAAAGGATTGGAATGGAATGGAATGGAACGGCATGGTATGGAATGGAATGGAATGAAATGCCATGGAATGAATTGGAATGGAATATCATTGAACGGCATGGAATGGAACTGAATGGAATGGAGTGGAACGGCACGCTATGTCATGGCAGGACATGGCATGGCAAGGAATGTCATGGCTAGGCGTGGCATGGCATGGCATGGCATGGCATGGCATGGCATGGCATGGCATAGAGACGGAACGGAATGGAATGAATTGGAATGGAATGGAATGGAACGAAATGGCATGCCATGAATCCGAATGGAATGAAATGGAATGGGATGTCATGGCATGATCTGGCATGGAATGAAGCGGTATGGCGTGGAATGGCGTCGAATGGAATGCAATGGAATGGAATGGCATTTAATGGAATTTCATGGAATGGAACGCAAAGGGATGGAATGACATGGCATGGGATGGAATGGCATGGCATGGCATGGCATGGCATGGCACGGCACGGCATGGCATGGCATGGCATGGCATGGCATGGCATGGCATGGCATGGCATGGCATGGCATGGCATGGCATGGCATGGCATGGCATGGCATGGCATGGCATGGCATGGCATGGCACGGCATGCCATGGCAAGGCATGGAATGGATATCAAAGGTATGGAATGGCATGGAACCGAATGAAATGGAAGGACATGGCATGGAGTGGTGTGGAATGGAGTGGAATGGCCTTGAATGACGTGGAATGGCATGGAAGGAATGGAATGGAATGGAATGGAATGGAATGGAATGGAATGGAATGGAATGGAATGGAATGCAATGCAATGCAATGCAATGCAATGCAATGCAATACAATGGAATGGAATGGAATGGAATGGAATGGAATAGAATGGAATTGAATGGAATGGAATGGAATGGAATATCATTGAACGGCATGGAATGGAACCGAATGGAATGGAATGGAATGGAATGGCATGCCACGTCATGGAACGAGATGGAATGGGTCGACCTGGAATGGAGCGGCATGGAATGCAATGGAACGGAATGGATTGGAATGGAACGGAATAGATTTGCATAGGATGGATTGAATAGCATGGAATGGCATCACATGGCATGGAATTAAATGGAATGGAATGGAACTGCATAGGATGGATTGGAATAGCATGGAATGGCATGGCATGGCATGGCATTGCGTGGCACGGCACGGCACGGAATGGCATGGCATGGCATGGCATGGCATGGCATGGCATGGCATGGCATGGCATGGCATGGCATGGCATGGCATGGCATGGCATGGCATGGCATGGCATGGCAAGAAATGGCATGGCATGGCATGGCAAGAAATGGATAGGAATAGAATGTAATGGAATGGAATGGGATGCAATGGAAAGGTATGGAATGGAAAGGAATGGAGTGGCATGGAATGAAATGGATCCCATGGAAATGGAATGGAGCGGCATGGAACATCATGGAACGTCAAGGAATGGAATTGAATAGAATGGAACAGAATTAATTGGAACGGAATGGAATGGACTGTGATGGAATGAATTTCAGAGGAATGGAATGAAATGGAATGGATTGGAATGGAATGGAATGGAATGGAATGGAATGGAATGGTATGGTATGGTATGCTATGGAATGGAATGGAATGGAATGGAATGGAATGGAATGGAATGGAATGGAATGGAATGGAATGGAATGGAATGGAATGGAGTGGAATGGAATGGAATGGAATGGAATGGAATGGAATGGAATGGAATGGTATGGTATGGTATGGCATGTAATGGCATGGCATGGAATATCATGGAACGGCATAGAATGCAACGGAAGGAAATGGAAAGGAACTGAGTGGCCTGGCATGGAATGGAATTGAGAGGAAGGGCAGGGAATGCAATGACGTCGAATGGCATGGAAAGGCATGGAATGGAAATGAATGGAATGCCATAGAAAGTCATGGAACTCCATGGAATCGAACGATATGGAATGGAATGGAATGGAACAGCATGGGATGGAATGGAATGGAATGGAATGCCCTGGAATGAAATGGAATGGAATATCATTGAACGGCATGGAATGGAACTGAATGTAATGGAATAAACGGCACGGTATGTCATGGCATGGCATGGCATGGCATGGCATGGCATGGCATGGCATGGCATGGCAAGGCATGGCACGGCATGGCATGGCATGGCATGGCATGGCATGGCATGGCATGGCATGGAATGTATATCAATGGTATGGAATGGCATAGAACCGAATGAAATGGAAGGACATGGCATGGAGTGGTGTGGAATGGAGTGGAATGGCGTTGAATGACGTGGAATGGAATGGAATGGAATGGAATGGAATGGAATGGAATGGAATGGAATGGAAATGCAAGGCAAGGCATGGAATGGAAAAACATGGAAAGGAATGAAATGGAATGGAATGGAATGGAATGGAATGGAATGGAATGGAATGGAATGGAATGGCATGGAATGGAATGGAATGGAACGACATGGCATGGAATGGATTGGAATGGATTGGAATGGAATGGAATGGCATGGAATGGAATGGAACTGAATGGAATTTCATGGAACGGCTTGGAATGGAAAACATGGAATGGAATGGAATGGAATGGAATGGAATGGAATGGAATGGAATGGAATGGAATGGCATGGAACGGCATGGAATCGAACGGCATGGTATGGACTGAAACACAATGGAAAGGAACAGATCCGAAGGGAATGGAATGGAATGGAATGGAATGGAATGGAATGGAATGGAATGGAATGGAATGGAATGGAAGGGAATGGAATGGAATGGTGTGGAATGGAATGACATGGAATGACATGGAATGGAACGACATGGCATGGAATGGATTGGAATGGATTGGAATGGAATGGAATGGCATGGAATGGAATGGAACTGAATGGAACTTCATGGAACGGCTTGGAATGGAAGAACATGGAATGGAATGGAATGGAATGGAATGGAATGGAATGGAATGGAATGGAATGGAATGCAACGAAACGGAACGCAGTGGAATGGAATGGAAAGGAACGGAATGGCATGGAATGGAATGGCAGGGCATGGAACGGCGTGGAACAACATGGAATTTAACGGCATGGAATCGAATGGAAGGGAATGGAACGGAATGGAACTGTATTGGATGGAATGGAATATCAAGTAATTGCATCTCGTGGCATGGAATAAAAGCTAATAGAATGCAATTGCATAGTATGGAGTGGAACAGCATAGAATGGCATCGCATGGCATGGAATGAAATGGAAGGGAATGGCATGGAATGAAATAGAACGGCATTGACAGCAATGGATTGGAACGGCTTGGAACATCATGGAACAGCATGGAAAGGAATGAAGCAGAACGGAAAGGAACAGATCGGAAGAGAATGGAATGGAATGTCCTGGAATGGAATATCATGGAATGTCATGGCATGGAATGGAATGGGAAGAAATGGAACGCCATAGAATGGAATGGAACCGCATTGAACATCATGGAACGTGAAGGAATGGATTGAAATGGAATGCAACAGCATTAAATATAACGAAAGGTAATGGAAGGGAATGAAATTCAAAGGAATTGAATGGCATGGAACCGAACGGAGAAAAGGAATAGAATGGAATGGATTGGAATGGAAAGGATTGGAATGGAATGGAATGGAACGGCATGGTATGGAATGGAATGGAATGAAATGCCATGGAATGAATTGGAATGGAATATCATTGAACGGCATGGAATGGAACTGAATGGAATGGAGTGGAACGGCACGGTATGTCATGGCAGGACATGGCATGGCAAGGAATGTCATGGCTAGGCGTGGCATGGCATGGCATGGCATGGCATGGCATGGCATGGCATGGCATAGAGACGGAACGGAATGGAATGAATTGGAATGGAATGGAATGGAACGAAATGGCATGCCATGAATCCGAATGGAATGAAATGGAATGGGATGTCATGGCATGATCTGGCATGGAATGAAGTGGTATGGCGTGGAATGGCCTCGAATGAAATGCAATGGAATGGAATGGCATTTAATGGAATTTCATGGAATGGAACGCAAAGGGATGGAATGACATGGCATGGGATGGAATGGCATGGCATGGCATGGCATGGCATGGCACGGCACGGCATGGCATGGCATGGCATGGCATGGCATGGCATGGCATGGCATGGCATGGCATGGCATGGCATGGCATGGCATGGCATGGCATGGCATGGCATGGCACGGCATGCCATGGCAAGGCATGGAATGGATATCAAAGGTATGGAATGGCATGGAACCGAATGAAATGGAAGGACATGGCATGGAGTGGTGTGGAATGGAGTGGAATGGCCTTGAATGACGTGGAATGGCATGGAAGGAATGGAATGGAATGGAATGGAATGGAATGGAATGGAATGGAATGGAATGGAATGCAATGCAATGCAATGCAATGCAATACAATGGAATGGAATGGAATGGAATGGAATGGAATGGAATGGAATGGAATATCATTGAACGGCATGGAATGGAACCGAATGGAATGGAATGGAATGGAATGGCATGACACGTCATGGAACGAGATGGAATGGGTCGACCTGGAATGGAGCGGCATGGAATGCAATGGAACGGAATGGATTGGAATGGAACGGAATAGATTTGCATAGGATGGATTGAATAGCATGGAATGGCATCACATGGCATGGAATTAAATGGAATGGAATGGAACTGCATAGGATGGATTGGAATAGCATGGAATGGCATGGCATGGCATGGCATTGCGTGGCACGGCACGGCACGGAATGGCATGGCATGGCATGGCATGGCATGGCATGGCATGGCATGGCATGGCATGGCATGGCATGGCATGGCATGGCATGGCATGGCAAGAAATGGATAGGAATAGAATGTAATGGAATGGAATGGGATGCAATGGAAAGGTATGGAATGGAAAGGAATGGAGTGGCATGGAATGAAATGGATCCCATGGAAATGGAATGGAGCGGCATGGAACATCATGGAACGTCAAGGAATGGTATTGAATAGAATGGAACAGAATTAATTGGAACGGAATGGAATGGACTGTGATGGAATGAATTTCAGAGGAATGGAATGAAATGGAATGGATTGGAATGGAATGGAATGGAATGGAATGGTATGGTATGGTATGCTATGGAATGGAATGGAATGGAATGGAATGGAATGGAATGGAATGGAATGGAATGGAATGGAATGGAGTGGAATAGAATGGAATGGAATGGAATGGAATGGAATGGTATGAAATGGAATGGAATGGAATGGAATGGAATGGAATGGAATGGAATGGAATGGAATGGAATGGAATGGAATGGAATGGTATGGTATGGTATGGCATGTAATGGCATGGCATGGAATATCATGGAACGGTATAGAATGCAACGGAAGGAAATGGAAAGGAACTGAGTGGCCTGGCATGGAATGGAATTGAGAGGAAGGGCAGGGAATGCAATGACGTCGAATGGCATGGAAAGGCATGGAATGGAAATGAATGGAATGCCATAGAAAGTCATGGAACTCCATGGAATCGAACGATATGGAATGGAATGGAATGGAACAGCATGGGATGGAATGGAATGGAATGGAATGCCCTGGAATGAAATGGAATGGAATATCATTGAACGGCATGGAATGGAACTGAATGTAATGGAATAAACGGCACGGTATGTCATGGCATGGCATGGCATGGCATGGCATGGCATGGCATGGCATGGCACGGCATGGCATGGCATGGCCAGGCATGGAATGGATATCAATGGTATGGAATGGCATAGAACCGAATGAAATGGAAGGACATGGCATGGAGTGGTGTGGAATGGAGTGGAATGGCGTTGAATGACGTGGAATGGAATGGAATGGAATGGAATGGAATGGAATGGAATGGAATGGAATGGAATGGAATGGAATGGAATGGAATGGAAATGCAAGGCAAGGCATGGAATGGAAAAACATGGAATGGAATGAAATGGAATGGAATGGAATGGAATGGAATGGAATGGAATGGAATGGAATGGAATGGAATGGAATGGCATGGAATGGAATGGAATGGAACGACATGGCATGGAATGGATTGGAATGGATTGGAATGGAATGGAATGGCATGGATTGGAATGGAACTGAATGGAATTTCATGGAACGGCTTGGAATGGAAAACATGGAATGGAATGGAATGGAATGGAATGGAATGGAATGGAATGGAATGGAATGGAATGGAATGGAATGGCATGGAACGAAATGGAACGGCATGGAATCGAACGGCATGGTATGGACTGAAACACAATGGAAAGGAACAGATCCGAAGGGAATGGAATGGAATGGAATGGAAGGGAATGGAATGGAATGGTGTTGAATGGAATGACATGGAATGACATGGAATGGAACGACATGGCATGGAATGGATTGGAATGGATTGGAATGGAATGGAATGGCATGGAATGGAATGGAACTGAATGGAACTTCATGGAACGGCTTGGAATGGAAGAACATGGAATGGAATGGAATGCAACGAAACGGAACGCAGTGGAATGGAATGGAAAGGAACGGAATGGCATGGAATGGAATGGCAGGGCATGGAACGGCGTGGAACAACATGGAATTTAACGGCATGGAATCGAATGGAAGGGAATGGAACGGAATGGAACTGTATTGGATGGAATGGAATATCAAGTAATTGCATCTCGTGGCATGGAATAAAAGCTAATAGAATGCAATTGCATAGTATGGAGTGGAACAGCATAGAATGGCATCGCATGGCATGGAATGAAATGGAAGGGAATGGCATGGAATGAAATAGAACGGCATTGACAGCAATGGATTGGAACGGCTTGGAACATCATGGAACAGCATGGAAAGGAATGAAACAGAACGGAAAGGAACAGATCGGAAGAGAATGGAATGGAATGTCATGGAATGGAATGGAATATCATGGAATGTCATGGCATGGAATGGAATGGGAAGAAATGGAACGCCATAGAATGGAATGGAACCGCATTGAACATCATGGAACGTGAAGGAATGGATTGAAATGGAATGCAACAGCATTAAATATAACGAAAGGTAATGGAAGGGAATGAAATTCAAAGGAATTGAATGGCATGGAACCGAACGGAGAAAAGGAATGGAATGGAATGGATTGGAATGGAAAGGATTGGAATGGAATGGAACGACATGGAATGAATTGGAATGGAATATCATTGAACGGCATGGAATGGAACTGAATGGAATGGAGTGGAACGGCACGGTATGTCATGGCAGGACATGGCATGGCAAGGAATGTCATGGCTAGGCGTGGCATGGCATGGCATGGCATGGCATGGCATGGCATGGCATGGCATGGCATGGCATGGCATGGCATGGCATGGCATGGCATGGCATGGCATGGCATGGCATAGAGACGGAATGGAATGGAATGAATTGGAATGGAATGGAACGAAATGGCATGCCATGAATCCGAATGGAATGAAATGGAATGGGATGTCATGGCATGATCTGGCATGGAATGAAGCGGTATGGCGTGGAATGGCGTTGAATGGAATGCAATGGAATGGAATGGCATTTAATGGAATTTCATGGAATGGAACGCAAAGGGATTGCATGGCATGCCATGGCATGGCGCGGCACGGCATGGCATGGCATGGCATGGCATGGCATGGCATGGCATGGCATGGCATGGCATGGCATGGCATGGCATGGCATGGCATGGCACGGCATGCCATGGCAAGGCATGGAATGGATATCAAAGGTATGGAACGGCATGGAACCGAATGAAATGGAAGGACATGGCATGGAGTGGTGTGGAATGGAGTGGAATGGCCTTGAATGACGTGAAATGGCATGGAAGTAATGGAATTGAATGGAATGGAATGGAATGGAATGGAATGGAATGGAATGGAATGGAATGCAATGCAATGCAATGCAATGCAATGCAATGCAATGCAATGCAACGGAATGCAACGGAATGGAATGGAATGGAATGGAATGGAATGGAATGGAATGGAATGGAATGGAATGGAATATCATTGAACGGCATGGAATGGAACGGAATGGAATGGAATGGAATGGAATGGAATGGAATGGAATGGAATGGAATGGAATATCATTGAACGGCATGGAATGGAACCGAATGGAATGGAATGGAATGGAATGGAATGGAATGGAATGGCATGACACGTCATGGAACGAGATGGAATGGGTCGACCTGGAATGGAGCGGCATGGAATGCAATGGAACGGAATGGATTGGAATGGAACGGAATAGATTTGCATAGGATGGATTGAATAGCATGGAATGGCATCACATGGCATGGAATTAAATGGAATGGAATGGAACTGCATAGGATGGATTGGAATAGCATGGAATGGCATGGCATGGCATAGCATGGCACGGCACGGCACGGAATGGCATGGCATGGCATGGTTTGGCATGGCATGGCATGGCATGGCATGGCATGGCATGGCATGGCATGGCATGGCATGGCATGGCATGGCATGGCATGGCATGGCATGGCATGGCATGGCATGGCATGATATGGCATGGCATGGCATGGCATGGCAAGAAATGGATAGGAATAGAATGTAATGTAATGGAATGGGATGCAATGGAAAGGTATGGAATGGAAAGGAATGGAGTGGCATGGAATGAAATGGATCCCATTGAAATGGAATGGAGCGGCATGGAACATCATGGAACGTCAAGGAATGGAATTGAATAGAATGGAACAGAATTAAATGGAACGGAATGGAATGGACTGTGATGGAATGAATTTCAGAGGAATGGAATGAAATGGAATGGAAGGGAATGGATTGGAATGGAATGGAATGGAATGGAATGGAATGGTATGGTATGGTGTGCTATGGAATGGAATGGAATGGAATGGAATGGAATGGTATGCCATCGACTGGCGTGGAAAGGAATGGAATGGAATGGAATGGAATGGAATGGAATGGAATGGAGTGGAGTGCAATGGAATGGAATGGAATGCAATGCAATGCAATGGAGTGGAATGGAATGGAACGGAATGGATTGGAATGGAATGGAATGGAATGGAATGGAATGGAATGGAATGGAATGGAATGGCATGGAATGGAACGACATGGAATTTAACTGAATGGAATGGAATGGAATGGAATGGAATGGAATGGAATGGAATGGAAAAGAATGTGATGGAATGAATTGGTACGGAAAGGAAAGCAGTGATGTATAAAGGAATGGAATGGAATGGAATGCAATGAAATGGAATGGAATGGAATGGAATGGAATGGAATGGAATGGAATGGAATGGAATGGAATGGAATGATATGGAATGGGATGGAATGGAATGGAATGGAATGGGATGGAATGGAATGGAATGGAATGGAATGGAATGGAATGGAATGGAATGGCATGGAATGGAACGACATGGAATTTAACGGAATGGAATGGAATGGAATGGAATGGAATGGAATGGAATGGAATGGAATGGAATGGAATGGAATGGAACGGAATGGCATTTAATGGAATTTCATGGAATGGAATGCAAAGGAATGGAATGACATGGCATGGGTTGGAATGGCATGGAATAACATGGATTGGCATGGAATGAAAGGGAAAGAAATGGAAAGAAATAAATGGAACTGAAATGAATGACATGGCATGCAAAAAAATGGAATGCAATTGATTGGAATGAAATGGAATGAAATGGCATGGAACTGAATGGAACGGAATGGTATGGCATCGACTGGCGTGGAAAGGTTTGGAATGGAATGGAATGGAGTGGAATGGAATGGCATGGCATGGCATGGCATGGCATGGCATGGCATGGCACGGCACGGCATGCCATGGCAAGGCATGGAATGGATATCAAAGTTATGGAATGGCATGGAACAGAATGAAATGGAAGGACATGGCATGGAGTGGTGTGGAATGGAGTGGAATGGCCTTGAATGACGTGGAATGGCATGGAAGGAATGGAATGGAATGGAATGGAATGGAATGGAATGGAATGGAATGGAATGGAATGGAATGGAATGCAATGCAATGCAATGCAATGGAATGCAATGGAATGGAATGCAATGGAATGCAATGGAATGGAATATCATTGAACGGCATGGAATGGAACCGAATGGAATGGAATGGAATGGAATGGAATGGCATGACACGTCATGGAACGAGATGGAATGGGTCGACCTGGAATGGAGCGGCATGGAATGCAATGGAACGGAATGGATTGGAATGGAACGGAATAGATTTGCATAGGATGGATTGAATAGCATGGAATGGCATCACATGGCATGGAATTAAATGGAACGGAATGGAACTGCATAGGATGGATAGGAATAGCATGGCACGGCACGGCACGGAATGGCATGGCTTGGCATGGCATGGCATGGCATGGCATGGCATGGCATGGCATGGCATGGCAAGAAATGGATAGGAATAGAATGTAATGGAATGGGATGCAATGGAAAGGTATGGAATGGAAAGGAATGGAGTGGCATGGAATGAAATGGATCCCATTGAAATGGAATGGAGCGGCATGGAATATCATGGAACGTCAAGGAATGGAATTGAATAGAATGGAACAGAATTAAATGGAACGGAATGGAATGGACTGTGATGGAATGAATTTCAGAGGAATGGAATGAATTGGAATGGAAGGGAATGGATTGGAATGGAATGGAATGGAATGGAATGAAATGGCATGGCATGGATTGAAATTGAATGGAATGAAACCGAATGGAGTGGAACAGCATGGAATGGAATGGAATGGAACGGCATGGAATGGAATGGAATGGAATGGAATGGAATGGAATGGAATGGAATGGAATGGAACCGAATGGAATTGAATGGAATGGAACAGCATGCAACTTCATGGAACGAGATGGAATCGTCGACCTGGAATGGAGCGGCATGGAATGGAATGGCCTGGATTGGAATGGAAAGGAACGTAATGGAATTTCATAGGATGGATTGAATAGCATGGAATGGCATCACATGGCATTGAATGAAATGGAATGGAATGCAACTGTATAGTATGGATTGGAATAGCATGGATTGGCATCGAATGGCATAGCATGGCATGGCATGGCATGGCATGGCATGGCATGGCATGGCATGACATAGAGACGGAATGGAATGGAATTGAATGAAGTGGGGAGGAATGGAATGGAACGAAATGGCATTCCATGAATCCGAAAGGAATGAAATGGAATGGGATGTCATGGCATGATCTGGCGTGGAATGAAGCGGTATGGAGTGGAATGGGGTTGAATGGAATGCAATGGAATGAAATGGAGTGGAATGGAATGGAATGGAAAAGAATGTGATGGAATGAATTGGTACGGAAAGGAAAGCAGTGATGTATAAAGGAATGGAATGGAATGGAATGGAATGGAATGGAATGGAATGGAATGGAATGGAATGGAATGGAATGGAATGGAATGGAATGGAATGGAATGGAATGGAATGATATGGAATGGGATGGGATGGAATGGAATGGAATGGAATGGAATGGAATGGAATGGAATGGAATGGAATGGAACGACATGGAATTTAACGGCATGGAATCGAATGGAAGGGAATGGAATGGAATGGAATGGAATGGAATGGAATGGAATGGAATGGAATGGAATGGAATGGAATGGAATGGAATGGAATGGAATTTAATGGAATTTCATGGAATGGAATGCAAAGGGATGGAATGACATGGCATGGGTTGGAATGGCATGGAATAACATGGATTGGCATGGAATGAAAGGGAAAGAAATGGAAAGAAAAAAATGGAACTGAAATGAATGACATGGCATGCAAAAAAACTGGAATGCAATTGATTGGAATGAAATGGAATTAAATGGCATGGAACTGAATGGAACGGAATGGTATGGCATCGACTGGCGTGGAAATGTTTGGAATGGAATGGAATGGAGTGGAATGAAATGAAATGAAATGGAATGGAATGGCATGGCATGGAATGGCATGGCATGGAATGTCATCGAACGGCATAGAATGCAACAGAAGGAAATGGATGGGAATGGAATGGAATGGAAAGGAATGGAATGGAATGGAATGGAATGGAATGGAATGGAATGGAATGGAATGGAATGGAATGGAATGGAATGCCAAGGAAAGTCATGGAACTCCATTGAATCGAAAAATATGTAAAGGAATGGAATGGAATGGAATGGAATGGAATGGAATGGAATGGAATGGAATGGAATGGAATGGAACGTCATTGGATGGCATGGAGTGGAACGAAATGATATGGAATGGTATGGAACGTAATGGCACGACATGGAATGGAACGACATGGAATGGAGCAGCATGGAATGGAATGAAACGGCATGGAATGGAATGGAATGAAACAGAAAGGAACTGCATATTACGGAATGGAATAGCATGGAATGACATCACATGGCATGTAAACAAAATGGAATGGAATGGCATGGAATGAAATGGAATGGCTTGAAACCGCATGGAACGGCATGGAAAGGAATGAAAGAGAATGGAAATTAACAGATAGGAATGGAATGGCATGGCATGGCATGGCATGGCATGGCATGGCATGGCATGGCATGGCATGGCATGGCATGGCATGGCATGGCATGGCATGGCATGGCATGGCATGGCATGGCATGGCATGGCATGGCATGGCATGGCATGGCATGGCTTGGCATGGAATGGCATGGACAGACGTGGAATTGATCCGAATGGAGTTGAATGGCGAGAAATGGACTGGCATGGCATGGAATGGCATGGAATATCATGGATTGTCATGGAATGGAAGGGAAAGAAATGGAAAGGAACAGAATGGAACTGAAATGAATGCCATGGTATGCAAAAAAAAAAAAATGGAATGGAATGGAATGGAATGGAATGGAATGGAATGGAATGGAATGGTATGGTATGGTATGGTATGGTATGGTATGCCATCGACTGGCGTGGAAAGGAATGGAATGGAGTGGAATGGAATGGAATGGAATGGAATGGAATGGAATGGAATGGAATGGAATGGCATGGCATGGAATGGAATGGAATGGATTGGCATGGCATGGCATGGAATGGAATGGAATGGAATGGAATGGAATGGAATGGAATGGAATGGAATGGAATGGAATGGCATGGCATGGAATGGCATGGCATGGAATGGAATGGAATGGAATGGAATGGAACGTCATTGGATGGCATGGAGTGGAACGAAATGGTATGGAATGGAATGGAATGGTATGGAACGTCATGGCACGACATGGAATGGAACGACATGGAATGGAGCAGCATGGAATGGAATGAAACGGCATGGAATGGAATGGAATGAAACAGAAAGGAACTGCATATTACGGAATGGAATAGCATGGAATGACATCACATGGCATGTAAACAAAATGGAATGGAATGGCATGGAATGAAATGGAATGGCTTGAAACCTCATGGAACGGCATGGAAAGGAATGAAAGAGAATGGAAATTAACAGATGGGAAAGGAATGGCATGGCATGGCATGGCATGGCATGGCATGGCATGGCATGGCATGGCATGGCATGGCATGGCATGGCATGGCATGGCATGGCATGGCATGGCATGGCATGGCATGGCATGGCATGGCATGGCACGGCATGGCATAGCATGGCATGGAATGGCATGGCATGGACAGACGTGGAATTGATCCGAATGGAGTTGAATGGCGAGAAACGGACTGGCATGGCATGGAATGGCATGGAATATCATGGATTGTCATGGAATGGAAGGGGAAGAAATGGAAAGGAACAGAATGGAACTGAAATGAATGCCATGGTATGCAAAAAAATAGAATGGAATGGAATGGAATGGAATGGAATGGAATGGAATGGAATGGAATGGAATGGAATGGTATGGTATGGTATGGTATGGTATGCCATCGACTGGCGTGGAAAGGAATGGAATGGACTGGAATGGAATGGAATGGAATGGAACGGAACGGAATGGAATGGAATGGAATGGAATGGAATGGAATGGAATGGAATGGAATGGAATGGCATGGCATGGCATGGCATGGCATGGCATGGAATGGAATGGAATGGAATGGAATGGAATGGAATGGAATGGAATGGAATGGAATGGCATGGCATGGAATGGCATGGCATGGAATGGCATGGCATGGAATGTCATCGAACGGCATAGAATGCAACGGAAGGAAATGGATGGGAATGGAATGGAAAGGAAAGGAATGGCATGCCATGGAATGGAATTGAGTGGAATTGCGGGGAATAAAATGAAATTGGATGGCAAGGAAAGGCATGGAATGGAATGGAATGGAATAGAATGGAATGGAATGCCAAGGAAAGTCATGGAACTCCATTGAATCGAAAAATATGTAAAGGAATGGAATGGAATGGAATGGAATGGAATGGAATGGAATGGAATGGAATGGAATGGAATGGAATGGAATGGAATGGAATGGAACGTCATTGGATGGCATGGAGTGGAACGAAATGGTATGGAATGGAATGGAATGGTATGGAACGTCATGGCACGACATGGAATGGAACGACATGAAATGGAGCAGCATGGAATGGAATGAAACGGCATGGAATGGAATGGAATGAAACAGAAAGGAACTGCATATTACGGAATGGAATAGCATGGAATGACATCACATGGCATGTAAACAAAATGGAATGGAATGGCATGGAATGAAATGGAATGGCTTGAAACCGCATGGAACGGCATGGAAAGGAATGAAAGAGAATGGAAATTAACAGATGGGAATGGAATGGCATGGCATGGCATGGCATGGCATGGCATGGCATGGCATGGCATGGCATGGCATGGCATGGCATGGCATGGCATGGCATGGCATGGCATGGCATGGCATGGCATGGCATGGCATGGCATGGCACGGCATGGCATAGCATGGCATGGAATGGCATGGCATGGACAGACGTGGAATTGATCCGAATGGAGTTGAATGGCGAGAAATGGACTGGCATGGCATGGAATGGCATGGAATATCATGGATTGTCATGGAATGGAAGGAAAAGAAATGGAAAGGAACAGAATGGAACTGAAATGAATGCCATGGTATGCAAAAAAATAGAATGGAATGGAATGGAATGGAATGGAATGGAATGGAATGGAATGGAATGGAATGGAATGGAATGGTATGGTATGGTATGCCATCGATTGGCGTGGAAAGGAATGGAATGGACTGGAATGGAATGGAATGGAATGGAATGGAATGGAACGGAACGGAATGGAACGGAATGGAATGGAATGGCATGGAATGGAATGGCATGGCATGGCATGGCATGGCATGGCATGGAATGGAATGGAATGGAATGGAATGGAATGGCATGGCATGGAATGGCATGGCATGGAATGGCATGGCATGGAATGCCATGGAACGGCATTGAATGCGACGGAAGGAAATGGAAAGGAACTGAGTGGCATGGCATGGAATGAAATTGAGTGGAATGGCAGGGAATGCAATGACGTCGAATGGTATGGAAAGGCATGGATTGGAAAGGAATGGAATGCCATAGCAAGTCATGGAACTCCATGGAATCGAACTATATGGAATGGAATGGAATGGAACGGCATGGAATGGAATGGAATGGAATGGAATGCCATGGAATGAAATGGAATGGAATATCATTGAACGGCATGGAATGGAACTGAATGCAATGGAATAAACGGCACGGTATGTCATGGCAGGACATGGCATGGCAAGGAATGTCATGGCAAGGCATGGTATGGCATGGCATGGCACGGCATGGCATAGAGACGGAACGGAATGGAATGAATTGGAAAGGAATGGAATGAAGTGGAGTGGAATGGAATGGAACGAAATGGCATGCCATGAATCCGAATGGAATGAAATGGAATGGGATGTCATGGAATGATCTGGCGTGGAATGAAGCGGTATGGAGTGGAATGGCGTTGAATGGAATGCAATGGAATGGAATGGCATTTAATGGAATTTCATGGAATGCAATGCAAAGTGATGGAATGACATGGCATGGGATGGAATGGCATGGCATGGCATGGCATTTCATGACATGGCATGGCATGGCACGGGACGGCATGGCATGGCATGGCATGGCATGGCATGGCATGGCATGGCAAGGCACGGCATGGCATGCCATGGCCAGGCATGGAATGGATATCAATGGTATGGAATGGCATAGAACCGAATGAAATGGAAGGACATGGCATGGAGTGGTGTGGAATGGAGTGGAATGGCGTTGAATGACGTGGAATGGAATGGAATGGAATGGAATGGAATGGAATGGAATGGAATGGAATGGAATGGAAATGCAAGGCAAGGCATTGAATGGAAAAACATGGAATGGAATGGAATGGAATGGAATGGAATGGAATGGAATGGAATGGAATGGAATGGCATGACACGACATGGAACGAGATGGAATGGGTCGACCTGGAATGGAGCGGCATTGAATGGAATGGAACGGCATGGATTGGAATGGAATGGATTGGAATGGATTTGCATAGGATGGATTGAATAGCATGGAATGGCATCACATGACATGGAATGAAATGGAATGGAATGGAACTGCATAGGATGGATTGGAATAGCATGGAATGGCATCACATGGCATAGCATGGCATGGCATAGCATGGCATGGCATGGCAAGAAATGGATTGGATTGGAATGGAATGGAATGGAATGGAATGGAATACAACGGAAAGGTATGGAATGGAATGGAATGGAGTGGCATGGAATGAAATGGAACCCATTGAAATGGAATGGAGCGGCATGGAACATCATGGAACTTCAAGGAATGGAATTGAATAGAATGGAACAGCATTAAATGGAACGGAATGGAATGGACTGTGATGGAATGAATTTCAGAGGAATGGAATGAAATGGAACGGAAGGGAATGGATTGGAATGGAATGGAATGGAATGGAATGGAATGGAATGGAATGGAATGGAATGGAATGGAATGGAATGGCGTATAATGAAATGGAATGGAATGGAACCGAATGGAATGGAATGGAACGGCATGCAACTTCATGGAATGAGACGGAATCGTCGACCTGGAATGGAGCGGCATGGAATGGAATGGAATGGCCTGGATTGGAATGGAAAGGAACGTAATGGAATTTCATAGGATGGATTGAATAGCATGGAATGGCATCACATGGCATTGAATGAAATGGAATGGAATGCAACTGCATAGTATGGATTGGAATAGCATGGCATGGCATGGCATGGCATGGCATGGCATGGCATGGCATGGCATGGCATAGAGACGGAATGGAATGGAATGGAATGAAGTGGAGAGGAATGGAATGGAACGAAATGGCATTCCATGAATCCGAAAGGAATGAAATGGAATGGGATGTCATGGCATGATCTGGCGTGGAATGAAGCGGTATGGAGTGGAATGGGTTTGAATGGAATGCAATGGAATGGAATGGAGTGGAATGGAATGGAATGGAATGGAATGGAATGGAATGGAATGGAATGGAATGGAATGGAATGGAATGATATGGAATGGGATGGGATGGAATGGAATGGAATGGAATGGAATGGAATGGAATGGAATGGAACGACATGGAATTTAACGGAATGGAAGCGAATGGAATGGAATGGAATGGAATGGAATGGAATGGAATGGAATGGAATGGAATGGAATGGAATGGAATGGAACGGAATGGCATTTAATGGAATTTCATGGAATGGAATGCAAAGGGATGGAATGACATGGCGTGGGTTGGAATGGCATGGAATAACATGGATTGGCATGGAATGAAAGGGAAAGAAATGGAAAGAAAAAAAATGGAACTGAAATGAATGACATGGCATGCAAAAAAATGGAATGCAATTGATTGGAATGAAATGGAATGAAATGGCATGGAACTGAATGGAACGGAACGGTATGGCATCGACTGGCGTGGAAAGGTTTGGAATGGAATGGAATGGAATGGAATGGAATGGAATGGAATGGAATGCCAAGGAAAGTCATGGAACTCCATTGAATCGAAAAATATGTAAAGGAATGGAATGGAATGGAATGGAATGGAATGGAATGGAATGGAATGGAATGGAATGGAATGGAATGGTATGGTAGGGCATGGCATGGAATGGAATGGCATGGAATGTCATGGAACAGCATAGAATGCAACGGAAGGAAATGGAAAGGAACTGAGTGGCATGGGATGGAATGGAATTGAGTGGAATGGCAGGGAATGCAATGACGTCGAATGGCATGGAAAGGCATGGAATGGAAAGGAATGGAATGCCACAGAAAGTCATGGAACTCCATGGAATCGAACGATATGGAATGGAATGGAATGGAACAGCATGGGATGGAATGGAATGGAATGCAATGCCATGGAATGAAATGGAATGGAATATCATTGAACGGCATGGAATGGAACTGAATGGAATGGAATAAACGGCACCGGTATGTCATGGCAGGATATTGGCATGGCAAGGAATGTCATGGCAAGGCATGGTATGGCATGGCATGGCATGGTATGGCATGGTATGGCATGGCATGGCATGGCATGGCATGGCACGGGACGGCATGGCATGGCATGGCATGGTATGGCATGGCATGGCATGGCATGGCATGGCATGGCATGGCATGGCATGGCATGGCATAGAGACGGAACGGAATGGAATGAATTGGAATGGAATAGAATGAAGTGGAGTGGAATGAAATGGAACGAAATGGCATGCCATGAGTCCGAATGGAATGAAATGGAATGGGATGTCATGGCATGATCTGGCATGGAATGAAGCGGTATGGAGTGGAATGGCGTTGAATGGAATGCAATGGAATGGAATGGCTTTTAATGGAATTTCATGGAATGGAATGCAAAGGGATGGAATGACATGGCATGGGATGGAATGGCATGGCATGGCACGGCTTTTCATGACATGGCATGGCATGGCACGGGACGGCATGGCATGGCATAGCATGGCACGGCATGGCATGGCACGGCATGGCATGCCATGGCCAGGCATGGAAGGGATATCAATGGTATGGAATGGCATAGAACCGAATGAAATGGAAGGACATGGCATGGAGTGGTGTGGAATGGCGTTGAATGACGTGGAATGGAATGGAATGGAATGGAATGGAATGGAATGGAATGGAATGGAATGGAATGGAATGGAATGGAATGGAATGGAATACAACGGAAAGGTATGGAATGGAAAGGAATGGAGTGGCATGGAATGAAATGGAACCCATTGAAATGGAATGGAGAGGCATGGAACATCATGGAACGTCAAGGAATGGAATTGAATAGAATGGAACAGCATTAAATGGAACGGAATGGAATGGACTGTGATGGAATGAATTTCAGAGGAATGGAATGAAATGGAATGGAAGGGAATGGATTGTAACGGAATGGAATGGAATGGAATGGAATGGAATGGAATGGAATGGAATGGAATGGAATGGAATGGAATGGAATGGAATGGCGTATAATGAAATGGAATGGAATGGAACCGAACGGAATGGAATGGAATGGCATGCAACTTCATGGAACGAGATGGAATCGTCGACCTGGAATGGAGCGGCATGGAATGGAAAGGAACGTAATGGAATTTCATAGGATGGATTGAATAGCAAGGAATAGCATCACGTGGCATTGAATGAAATGGAATTGCATGGCATGGCATGGCATGGCATGGCATGGCATGGCATGGCATGGCATGGCATGGCATTTCATGGCATGGCTTGGTATGTCATGGCATGGCATGGCATAGAGATGGAACGGAATGGAATGGAATGAAGTGGAGAGGAATGGAATGGAACGAAATGGCATGCCATGTATCCGAAAGGAATGAAATGGAATGGGATGTCAGGGCATGATCTGGCGTGGAATGAAGCGGTATGGAGTGGAATGGGTTTGAATGGAATGCAATGGAATAGAATGGAGTGGAATGGAATGGAAAAGAGTGTGATGGAATGAATTGGTACGGAAAGGAAAGCAGTGATGTATAAAGGAATGGAATGGAATGGAATGGAATGGAATGGAATGCAATGCAATGCAATGCAATGCAATGCAATGGAAGGGAATGGAATGCAATGGAATGCAACGGAATGGAATGGAATGGAATGGAATGGAATGGAATGGACTGGACTGGACTGGAATGGAATGGAATGGAATGGAATGGAATGGAATGGAATGGAATGGAATGGAATGGAATGCAATGCAATGCAATGCAATGCAATACAATGGAATGCAATGGAATGCAATGGAATGGAATATCATTGAACGGCATGGAATGGAACCGAATGGAATGGAATGGAATGGCATGACACGACATGGAACGAGATGGAATGGGCTGACATGGAATGGAGCGGCATGGAATGGAATGGAATGGAACGGCATGGATTGGAATGGAATGGAGCGGACTGGAATTGTATAAGATGGATTGAATAGCCTGGAATGGCATCACATGGCGTGGAATGAAATGGAATGGAACTGCATAGGATGGACTGGAATAGCATGGAATGGCATCGAATGGCATAGCAAGTCATGTCATGGTATGTCATGGCATGGCATGGCATGGCATGGAATGGAATGGAATGGAATGGAATGGAATGGAATGGAATGGAATGGCATGGAAAGCCATGGAATGCCATGGAATGGCATGGATCTTCACGGAACGACATGGAAGGGGACGACATGGAAGGGAATGGAATTGAATGGATTGGATTGGAATTCCATGAAATGTAACGACATGAAATGGGAGGGAACGGCATGGAATATCTCGGATGAGATTAGAATAGCACTTCATGGAATGAATTGAAATGGAATGGAATGGAATGAAGTGGAATGTAATGGATTGGAATGGCTTAGTATAGAATGGAATGGCATGGCATGAAATGTAATGGAATGCCATTAAATGGAATCCAGAGGAATGGAATGGAATGGAATGGAATGGAATGGAATGGAATGGAATGGAATGGAATGGAATGACATGGCATGGAATGGCATGGCATGGAATGTCATGGAACGGCATAGAATGCAACGGAAGGAAATGGAAAGGAACTGAGTGGCATGGCATGGAATGGAATTGAGTGGAATGGCAGGGAATGCAATGACGTCGAATGGCATGGAAAGGCATGGAATGGAAAGGAATGGAATGCAATTGAAAGTCATGGAACTCCATGGAATCGAACGATATGGAATGGAATGGAATGGAATGGAATGGAATGGAATGGAATGGAATGGAATGGAATGGAATGGAATGGAATGGAACGGCATGGGATGGAATGGAATGGAATGGAATGCCATGGAATGAAATGGAATGGAATATCATTGAATGGCATGGAATGGAACTGAATGGAATGGAATAAACGGAATGGTATGTCATGGCAGGACATGGCATGGCAAGGAATGTCATGGCTAGGCATGGTATGGCATGGCATGGCATGGCATGGCTTGGCATGGCATGGCATGGCATGGCACGGCATGGCATGGCATGGCATGGCATGGCACGGCATGGCACGGCATGGCATAGAGACGGAACGGAATGGAATGAATTGGAATGGAATAGAATGAAGTGGAGTGGAATGAAATGGAACGAAATGGCATGCCATGAATCCAAATGGAATGAAATGGAATGGGATGTCATGGCATGATCTGGCGTGGAATGAAGCGGTATGGAGTGGAATGGCATTGAATGGAATGCAATGGAATGGAATGGCTTTTAATGGAATTTCATGGAATGGAATGCAAAGGGATGGAATGACATGGCATGGGATGGAATGGCATGGCATGGCACGGCTTTTCAAGACATGGCATGGCATGGCACGGGACGGCATGGCATGGCATGGCATGGCATGGCACGGCATGGCATGGCATGGCATGGCATGGCATGGCATGCCATGGCCAGGCATGGAATGGATATCAATGGTATGGAATGGCATAGAACCGAATGAAATGGAAGGACATGGCATGGAGTGGTGTGGAATGGCGTTGAATGACGTGGAATGGAATGGAATGGAATGGAATGGAATGGAATGGAATGGAATGGAATGGAATGGAATGGAATGGAATGGAATGCAATGCAATGCAATGCAATGCAATGCAATGCAATGCAATGCAATGGAACGGCATGACACGACATGGAACGAGATGGAATGGGTCGACCTGGAATGGAGCGGCATGGAATGGAATGGAACGGCATGGATTGGAATGGAATGGAACGAAATGGATTTGCATAGGATGGATTGAATAGCATGGAATGGCATCACATGGCATGGAATGAAATGGAATGGAATGGAACTGCATAGGATGGATTGGAATAGCATGGAATTTCATCACATGGCATAGCATGGCATGGCATAGCATGGCATGGCATGGTATGGCATGGCATGGCTTGGCAAGAAATGGATAGGAATGGAATGGAATGGAATGGAATGGAATGGAATGGAATGGAATGGAATGGAATGGAATGGAATGGAATACAACGGAAAGGTATGGAATGGAAAGGAATGGAGTGGCATGGAATGAAATGGAACCCATTGAAATGGAATGGAGAGGCATGGAACATCATGGAACTTCAAGGAATGGAATTGAATAGAATGGAACAGCATTAAATGGAACGGAATGGAATGGACTGTGATGGAATGAATTTCAGAGGAATGGAATGAAATGGAATGGAAGGGAATGGATTGTAACGGAATGGAATGGAATGGAATGGAATGGCGTATAATGAAATGGAATGGAATGGAACCGAATGGAATGGAATGGAACGGCATGCAACTTCATGGAACGAGATGGAATCGTCGACCTGGAATGGAGCGGCATGGAATGGAAAGGAACGTAATGGAATTTCATAGGATGGATTGAATAGCATGGAATGGCATCACATGGCATTGAATGAAATAGAATGGCATGGCATGGCATGGCATGGCATGGCATAGAGATGGTACGGAATGGAATGGAATGAAGTGGAGAGGAATGGAATGGAACGAAATGGCATGCCATGTATCCGAAAGGAATGAAATGGAATGGGATGTCAGGGCATGATCTGGCGTGGAATGAAGCGGTATGGAGTGGAATGGGTTTGAATGGAATGCAATGGAATGGAATGGAGTGGAATGGAATGGAATGGAAAAGAGTGTGATGGAATGAATTGGTACGGAAAGTAGTGATGTATAAAGGAATGGAATGGAATGGAATGGAATGGAATGGAATGGAATGCAATGCAATGCAATGCAATGCAATGCAATGCAATGCAATGCAATGCAATGCAATGCAATGCAATGGAATGCAATGGAATGGAATATCATTGAACGGCATGGAATGGAACCGAATGGAATGGAATGGTACGGCATGACACGACATGGAACGAGATGGAATGGGTCGACCTGGAATGGAGCGGCATGGAATGGAATGGAATGGAACAGCATGGATTGGAATGGAATGGAACGGAATGGATTTGCATAGGATGGATTGAATAGCATGGAATGGCATCACATGGCATGGAATTAAATGGAATGGAATGGAACTGCATAGGATGGATTGGAATAGCATGGAATGGCATCACATGGCATAGCATGGCATGGCATAGCATGGCATGGCATGGCATGGCATGGCATGGCATGGCATGGCATGGCATGGAATGGCATGGCATGGACAGACGTGGAATTGATTCGAATGGAGTTGAATGGCGAGAAATGGACTGGCATGGCATGGAATGGCATGGAATATCATGGATTGTCATGGAATGGAAGGGGAAGAAATGGAAAGGAACAGAATGGAACTGAAATGAATGCCATGGTATGCAAAAAAATAGAATGGAATGGAATGGAATGGAATGGAATGGAATGGAATGGAATGGAATGGAATGGAATGGAATGGAATGGAATGGAATGGAATGGAATGGTATGGTATGGTATGCCATCGACTGGCGTGGAAAGGAATGGAATGGACTGGACTGGAATGGAATGGAATGGAATGGAATGGAATGGAATAGCATGGAGTGGAATGGAATGAAATGGCATGGAATGGAATGGAATGGAATGGAATGGAATGGAATGGAATGACATGGCATTGAATGGCATGGCATGGAATGTCATGGAACGGCATAGAATGCAACGGAAGGAAATGGAAAGGAACTGAGTGGCATGGCATGGAATGGAATTGAGTGGAATGGCAGGGAATGCAATGACGTCGAATGGCATGGAAAGGCATGGAATGGAAAGGAATGGAATGCCATGGAAAGTCATGGAACTCCATGGAATCGAACGATATGGAATGGACTGGAATGGAACGGCATGGGATGGAATGGAATGGAATGGAATGCCATGGAATGAAATGGAATGGAATATCATTGAACGGCATGGAATGGAACTGAATGGAATGGAATAAACGGAATGGTATGTCATGGCAGGACATGGCATGGCAAGGAATGTCATGGCTAGGCATGGTATGGCATGGCATGGCATGGCATGGCATGGCATGGCATGGCATGGCATGGCACGGCATGGCATGGCATGGCATGGCACGGCATGGCATGGCACGGCATGGCATAGAGACGGAACGGAATGGAATGGATTGGAATGGAATAGAATGAAGTGGAGTGGAATGAAATGGAACGAAATGGCATGCCATGAATCCAAATGGAATGAAATGGAATGGGATGTCATGGCATGATCTGGCGTGGAATGAAGCGGTATGGAGTGGAATGGCGTTGAATGGAATGCAATGGAATGGAATGGCTTTTAATGGAATTTCATGGAATGGAATGCAAAGGGATGGAATGACATGGCATGGGATGGAATGGCATGGCATGGCACGGCTTTTCATGACATGGCATGGCATGTTACGGGACGGCATGGCATGGCATGGCATGGCACGGCATGGCATGCCATGGCATGGCATGGAATGGATATCAATGGTATGGAATGGCATAGAACCGAATGAAATGGAAGGACATGGCATGGAGTGGTGTGGAATGGCGTTGAATGACGTGGAATGGAATGGAATGGAATGGAATGGAATGGAATGGAATGGAATGGAATGGAATGGAATGGAATGGAATGCAATGCAATGCAATGCAATGCAATGGAATGCAATGCAATGCAATGCAATGCAATGGAACGGCATGACACGACATGGAACGAGATGGAATGGGTCGACCTGGAATGGAGCGGCATGGAATGGAATGGAACGGCATGGATTGGAATGGAATGGAACGGAATGGATTTTCATAGGATGGATTGAATAGCATGGAATGGCATCACATGGCATAGCATGGCATGGCATAGCATGGCATGGCATGGTATGGCATGGCATGGCATGGCAAGAAATGGATAGGAATGGAATGGAATGGAATGGAATGGAATGGAATGGAATGGAATGGAATGGAATACAACGGAAAGGTATGGAATGGAAAGGAATGGAGTGGCATGGAATGAAATGGAACCCATTGAAATGGAATGGAGAGGCATGGAACATCATGGAACGTCAAGGAATGGAATTGAATAGAATGGAACAGCATTAAATGGAACGGAATGGAATGGACTGTGATGGAATGAATTTCAGAGGAATGGAATGAAATGGAATGGAAGGGAATGGATTGTAACGGAATGGAATGGAATTGAATGGAATGGAATGGAATGGAATGGAATGGAATGGAATGGCGTATAATGAAATGGAATGGAATGGAACCAAACGGAATGGAATGGAACGGCATGCAAATTCATGGAACGAGATGGAATCGTCGACCTGGAATGGAGCGGCATGGAATGGAAAGGAACGTAATGGAATTTCATAGGATGGATTGAATAGCAAGGAATGGCATCACATGGCATTGAATGAAATGGAATGGCATGGCATGGCATGGCATGGCATGGCATGGCATGGCATGGCATGGCATGGCATGGCATGGCATGGCATGGCATGGCATGGCATGGCATGGCATGGCATGGCATGGCATGGCATGGCATGGCTTGGCATGTCATGGCATGGCATGGCATAGAGATGGAACGGAATGGAATGGAATGAAGTGGAGAGGAATGGAATGGAACGAAATGGCATGCCATGTATCCGAAAGGAATGAAATGGAATGGGATGTCATGGCATGATCTGGCGTGGAATGAAGCGGTATGGAGTGGAATGGGTTTGAATGGAATGCAATGGAATGGAATGGAGTGGAATGGAATGGAATGGAAAAGAGTGTGATGGAATGAATTGGTACGGAAAGTAGTGATGTATAAAGGAATGGAATGGAATGGAATGGAATGGAATGGAATGGAATGGAATGGAATGGAATGGAATGGAATGGAATGCAATGCAATGCAATGCAATGCAATGCAATGCAATGCAATGCAATGGAATGCAATGGAATGGAATATCATTGAACGGCATGGAATGGAACCGAATGGAATGCAATGGTACGGCATGACACGACATGGAACGAGATGGAATGGGTCGACCTGGAATGGAGCGGCATGGAATGGAATGGAACAGCATGGATTGGAATGGAATGGAACGGAATGGATTTGCATAGGATGGATTGAATAGCATGGAATGGCATCACATGGCATGGAATTAAATGGAATGGAATGGAACTGCATAGGATGGATTGGAATAGCATGGAAAGCATCACATGGCATAGCATGGCATGGCATAGCATGGCATGGCATGGCATGGCATGGCATGGCATGGCATGGCATGGCATGGCATGGCATGGCATGGCATGGCATGGCATGGCATGGCATGGCATGGCATGGCATGGCATGGAATGGCATGGCATGGACAGACGTGGAATTGATTCGAATGGAGTTGAATGGCGAGAAATGGACTGGCATGGTATGGAATGGCATGGAATATCATGGATTGTCATGGAATGGAAGGGGAAGAAATGGAAAGGAACAGAATGGAACTGAAATGAATGCCATGGTATGCAAAAAAATGGAATGGAATGGAATGGAATGGAATGGAATGGAATGGAATGGAATGGAATGGTATGGTATGGTATGCCATCGACTGGCGTGGAAAGGAATGGACTGGACTGGAATGGAATGGAATGGAATGGTATGGTATGGAATGGAATAGCATGGAGTGGAATGGAATGAAATGGCATGGAATGGAATGGAATGGAATGGAATGGAATGGAATGGAATGGAATGGAATGGAATGGAATGACATGGCATGGAATGGCATGGCATGGAATGTCATGGAACGGCATAGAATGCAACGGAAGGAAATGGAAAGGAACTGAGTGGCATGGCATGGAATGGAATTGAGTGGAATGGCAGGGAATGCAATGACGTCGAATGGCATGGAAAGGCATGGAATGGAAAGGAATGGAATGCCATGGAAAGTCATGGAACTCCATGGAATCGAACGATATGGAATGGAATGGAATGGAACGGCATGGGATGGAATGGAATGGAATGGAATGCCATGGAATGAAATGGAATGGAATATCATTGAATGGCATGGAATGGAACTGAATGGAATGGAATAAACGGAATGGTATGTCATGGCAGGACATGGCATGGCAAGGAATGTCATGGCTAGGCATGGTATGGCATGGCATGGCATGGCATGGCATGGCATGGCATGGCACGGCATGGCATGGCATGGCATGGCATGGCACGGCATGGCATGGCACGGCATGGCATAGAGACGGAACGGAATGGAATGAATTGGAATGGAATAGAATGAAGTGGAGTGGAATGAAATGGAACGAAATGGCATGCCATGAATCCAAATGGAATGAAATGGAATGGGATGTCATGGCATGATCTGGCGTGGAATGAAGCGGTATGGAGTGGAATGGCGTTGAATGGAATGCAATGGAATGGAATGGCTTTTAATGGAATTTCATGGAATGGAATGCAAAGGGATGGAATGACATGGCATGGGATGGCACGGGACGGCATGGCATGGCATGGCATGGCACGGCATGGCATGCCATGGCATGGCATGGAATTGATATCAATGGTATGGAATGGCATAGAACCGAATGAAATGGAAGGACATGGCATGGAGTGGTGTGGAATGGCGTTGAATGACGTGGAATGGAATGGAATGGAATGGAATGGAATGGAATGGAATGGAATGGAATGGAATGGAATGGAATGCAATGCAATGCAATGCAATGCAATGGAATGCAATGCAATGCAATGCAATGCAATGCAATGGAACGGCATGACACGACATGGAACGAGATGGAATGGGTCGACCTGGAATGGAGCGGCATGGAATGGAATGGAACGGCATGGATTGGAATGGAATGGAACGGAATGGATTTGCATAGGATGGATTGAATAGCATGGAATGGCATCACATGGCATAGCATGGCATGGCATAGCATGGCATGGCATGGTATGGCATGGCATGGCATGGCAAGAAATGGATAGGAATGGAATGGAATGGAATGGAATGGAATGGAATGGAATGGAATGGAATGGAATGGAATGGAATGGAATGGAATGGAATGGAATGGAATGGAATGGAATACAACGGAAAGGTATGGAATGGAAAGGAATGGAGTGGCATGGAATGAAATGGAACCCATTGAAATGGAATGGAGAGGCATGGAACATCATGGAACGTCAAGGAATGGAATTGAATAGAATGGAACAGCATTAAATGGAACGGAATGGAATGGACTGTGATGGAATGAATTTCAGAGGAATGGAATGAAATGGAATGGAAGGGAATGGATTGTAATGGAATGGAATGGAATGGAATGGAATGGAATGGAATGGCGTATAATGAAATGGAATGGAATGGAACCAAACGGAATGGAATGGAACGGCATGCAAATTCATGGAACGAGATGGAATCGTCGACCTGGAATGGAGCGGCATGGAATGGAAAGGAACGTAATGGAATTTCATAGGATGGATTGAATAGCAAGGAATGGCATCACATGGCATTGAATGAAATGGCATGGCATGGCATGGCATGGCATGGCATGGCATGGCATGGCATGGCATGGCATGGCATGGCATGGCATGGCATGGCATGGCATGGCATGGCATGGCATGGCATGGCATGGCATGTTATGGCATGGCATGGCATAGAGATGGAACGGAATGGAATGGAATGAAGTGGAGAGGAATGGAGTGGAACGAAATGGCATGCCATGTATCCGAAAGGAATGAAATGGAATGGGATGTCAGGGCATGATCTGGCGTGGAATGAAGCAGTATGGAGTGGAATGGGTTTGAATGGAATGCAATGGAATGGAATGGAGTGGAATGGAATGGAAAAGAGTGTGATGGAATGAATTGGTACGGAAAGGAAAGCAGTGATGTATAAAGGAATGGAATGCAATGGAATGGAATGGAATGGAATGGAATGCAATGCAATGCAATGCAATGCAATGGAAGGGAATGGAATGCAATGGAATGGAATGGAATGGAATGGAATGGAATGGAATGGAATGGAATGGAATGGAATGGAATGCAATGCAATGCAATGCAATGCAATGCAATGCAATGCAATGCAATGGAATATCATTGAACGGCATGGAATGGAACCGAATGGAATGGAATGGAACGGCATGACACGACATGGAACGAGATGGAATGGGTCGACCTGGAATGGAGCGGCATGGAATGGAATGGAATGGAATGGCATGGATTGGAATGGAATGGAGCGGACTGGAATTGTATAAGATGGATTGAATAGCACGGAATGGCATCACATGGCGTGGAATAAAATGGAATGGAACTGCATAGGATGGACTGGAATAGCATGGAATGGCATCGAATGGCATAGCATGTCATGTCATGGCATGGCATGGTATGTCATGGCATGGCATGGCATGGCATGGCATGGCATGGAATGGAATGGAATGGAATGGAATGGAATGGAATGGAATGGAATGGAATGGCATGGAAAGCCATGAAATGCCATGGAATGGCATGGATCTTCACGGAACGACATGGAAGGGGACGACATGGAAGGGAATGGAATTGAGTGGATTGGATTGGAATTCCATGAAATGGAACGACATGAAATGGGAGGGAACGGCATGGAATATCTCGGATGAGATTAGAATAGAACTTCATGGAATGAATTGAAATGGAATGGAATGGAATGAAGTGGAATGTAATGGATTGGAATGGCTTAGTATAGAATGGAATGGCATGGCATGAAATGGAATGGAATGCCATTAAATGGAATCCAGAGGAATGGAATGGAATGGAATGGAATGGAATGGAATGGAATGGAATGGAATGGAATGGAATGGAATGGCATGGAATGGAATGGAATGGAATGGAATGGAATGGAATGGAATGGAATGGAATGGAATGGAACGGCATGGGATGGAATGGAATGGAATGCCATGGAATGAAATGGAATGGAATATCATTGAACGTCATGGAATGGAACTGAATGGAATGGAATAAACGGCATGGTATGTCATGGCAGGACATGGCATGGCAAGGAATGTCATGGCTGGGCATGGTATGGCATGGCATGGCATGGCATAGAGACGGAACGGAATGGAATGAATTGGAATGGAATGGAATGAAGTGGAGTGGAATGGAATGGAACGAAATGGCATGCCATGAATCCAAATGGAATGAAATGGAATGGGATGTCATGGCATGATCTGGCGTGGAATGAAGCGGTATGGAGTGGAATGGCGTTGAATGGAATGCAATGGAATGGAATGGCATTTAATGGAATTTCATGGAATGGAATGCAAAGGGATGGAATGACATGGCATGGGATGGAATGGCATGGCATGGCACGGCATTTCATGACATGGCATGGCATGGCACGGGACGGCATGGCATGGCATGGCACGGTATGGCATGGCATGGCATGGCATGGCACTGCATGGCATGCCATGGCCAGGCATGGGATGGATATCAATGGTATGGAATGGCATAGAACCGAATGAAATGGAAGGACATGGCATGGAGTGGTGCGGAATGGAGTGGAATGGCGTTGAATGACGTGGAATGGAATGGAATGGAATGGAATGGAATGGAATGGAATGGAATATCATTGAACGGCATGGAATGGAACCGAATGGAATGGAATGGAATGGAATGGAATGGAATGGAATGGAATGGAACGGCATGTCATGACATGGAACGAGATGGAATGGGTCGACCAGGAATGGAGCGGCATGGAATGGAATGGAACGGCATGGATTGGAATGGAATGGAACGGAATGGATTTGCATAGGATGGATTGAATAGCATGGAATGGCATCACATGGCATGGAATTAAATGGAATGGAATGGAACTGCATAGGATGGATTGGAATAGCATGGAATGGCGTCACATGGCATAGCATGGCATGGCATGGCATGGCATGGCATGGCATGGCATGGCATGGCATGGCATGGCATGGCATGGCATGGAATGGCATGGCATAGACAGACGTGGAATTGAGTCGAATGGAGTTGAATGGCGAGAAATGGACTGGCATGGCATGGAATGGCATGGAATATCATGGTTTGTCATGGAATGGAAGGGAAAGAAATGGAAAGGAACAGAATGGAACTGAAATGAATGCCATGGTATGCAAAAAAATAGAATGGAATTGAATGGAATGGAATGGTATGGTATGCCATCGACTGGCGTGGAAAGGAATGGAATGGAATGGAATGAATGGAATGGAATGGAATGGAATGGAATGGAATGGAATGGAATGGAATGGAATGGAATGGAATGGCATGCAACTTCATGGAATGAGATGGAATCGTCGACCTGGAATGGAGCGGCATGGAATGGAATGGAATGGCCTGGATTGGAATGGAAAGGAACGTAATGGAATTTCATAGGATGGACTGAATAGCATGGAATGGCATCACATGGCATTGAATGAAATGGAATGGAATGCAACTGCATAGTATGGATTGGAATATCATGGCATGGCATGGCATGGCATGGCATGGCATGGCATGGCATGGCATGGCATGGCATGGCATGGCATAGAGACGGAATGGAATGGAATGGAATGAAGTGGAGAGGAATGGAATGGAACGAAATGGCATTCCATGAATCCGAAAGGAATGAAATGGAATGGGATGTCATGGCATGATCTGGCGTGGAATGAAGCGGTATGGAGTGGAATGGGGTTGAATGGAATGCAATGGAATGGAATGGAGTGGAATGGAATGGAATGGAATGGAATGGAATGGAATGGAATGGAATGGAATGGAATCGAATGGAATGGAATGGAATGATATGGAATGGGATGGGATGGAATCGAATGGAATGGAATGGCATGGAATGGAACGACATGGAATTTAATGGAATGGAAGCGAATGGAATGGAATGGAATGGAATGGAATGGAATGGAATGGAATGGAATGGAATGGAATGGAATGGAATGGAATGGAACGGAATGGCATTTAATGGAATTTCATGGAATGGAATGCAAAAGGATGGAATGACATGGCATGGGTTGGAATGGCATGGAATAACATGGATTGGCATGGAATGAAAGGGAAAGAAATGGAAAGAAAAAAAAATGGAACTGAAATGAATGACATGGCATGCAAAAAAATGGAATGCAATTGATTGGAATGAAATGGAATGAAATGGCATGGAACTGAATGGAACGGAACGGTATGGCATCGACTGGCGTGGAAAGGTTTGGAATGGAATGGAATGGAGTGGAATGGAATGGCATGGCATGGAATGGCATGCCATGGAGTGTCATCGAAGGGCATAGAATGCAACGGAAGGAAATGGATGGGAATGGAATGGAAAGGAAAGGAATGGCATGCCATGGAATGGAATTGAGTGGAATGGCGGGGAATACAATGAAATTGGATGGCAAGGAAAGGCATGGAATGGAATGGAAAGGAATGGAATGGAATGGAATGGAATGGAATGGAATGGAATGGAATGGAATGGAATGGAATGCCAAGGAAAGTCATGGAACTCCATTGAATCGAAAAACATGTAAAGGAATGGAATGGAACAGCATGGGATGGAATGGAATGGAATGGAATGCCATGGAATGAAATGGAATGGAATATCATTGAACGGCATGGAATGGAACTGAATGGAATGGAATAAACGGCACCGGTATGTCATGGCAGGACATGGCATGGCAAGGAATGTCATGGCTAGGCATGGTATGGCATGGCATGGCATGGCATGGCATGGCATGGCATGGCACGGGACGGCATGGCATGGCATGGCATGGCATGGCATGGCATGGCATGGCATAGAGACGGAACGGAATGGAATGAATTGGAAAGGAATGGAATGAATTGGAGTGGAATGGAATGGAACGAAATGGCATGCCATGAATCCGAATGGAATGAAATGGAATGGGATGTCATGGCATGATCTGGCATGGAATGAAGCGGTATGGAGTGGAATGGCGTTGAATGGAATGCAATGGAATGGAATGGCATTTAATGGAATTTCATGGAATGGAATGCAAAGGGATGGAATGACATGGCATGGGATGGAATGGCATGGCATGGCACGGCATTTCATGACATGGCATGGCATAGCACGGGACGGCATGGCATGGCATGGCATGGCATGGCATGGCATGGCATGGCATGGCATGGCATGGCATGGCATGGCATGGCATGGCATGGCATGGCATGGCATGGCATGGCATGGCATGGCATGGCATGGCATGGCACGGCATGGCATGGCATGTCATGGCACGGCATGGCATGCCATGGCCAGGCATGGAATGGATATCAATGGTATGGAATTGCATAGAACCGAATGAAATGGAAGGACATGGCATGGAGTGGTGTGGAAGGGCGTTGAATGACATGGAATGGAATGGAATGGAATGGAATGGAATGGAATGGAATGGAATGGAATGGAACGGCATGACACGTCATGGAACGAGATGGAATGGGTCGACCTGGAATGGAGCAGCATGGAATGGAATGGAATGGAACGGAATGGATTTGCATAGGATGGATTGAATAGCATGGAATGGCATCACATGGCATGGAATGAAATGGAATGGAATGGAACTGCATAGGATGGATTGGAATAGCATGGAATGGCATCACATGGCATAGCATGTTATGGCATGGCATGGCATGGCAAGAAATGGAATGGAATGGAATGGAATGGAATGGAATGGAATGGAATGGAATGGAATGGAATGGAATACAACGGAAAGGTATGGAATGGAAAGGAATGGAGTGGCATGGAATGAAATGGAATCCATTGAAATGGAATGGAGAGGCATGGAACATCATGGAACGTCAAGGAATGGAACTGAATAGAATGGAACTGCATTAAATGGAACGGAATGGAATGGACTGTGATGGAATGAATTTCAGAGGAATGGAATGAAATGGAATGGAAGGGAATGGAATGGAATGGAATGGAATGGCGTATAATGAAATGGAATGGAATGGAACCGAATGGAATGGAACGGCATGCAACTTCATGGAACGAGATGGAATCGTCGACCTGGAATGGAGCAGCATGGAATGGAATGCCATGGAGTGTCATCGAACGGCATAGAATGCAACGGAAGGAAATGGATGGGAATGGAATGGAAAGGAAAGGAATGGCATGCCATGGAATGGAATTGAGTGGAATGGCGGGGAATACAATGAAATTGGATGGCAAGGAAAGGCATGGAATGGAATGGAAAGGAATGGAATGGAATGGAATGGAATGGAATGGAATGGAATGCCAAAGAAAGTCATGGAACTCCATTGAATCGAAAAACATGTAAAGGAATGGAATGGAACAGCATGGGATGGAATGGAATGGAATGGAATGCCATGGAATGAAATGGAATGGAATATCATTGAACGGCATGGAATGGAACTGAATGGAATGGAATAAACGGCACCGGTATGTCATGGCAGGACATGGCATGGCAAGGAATGTCATGGCTAGGCATGGTATGGCATGGCATGGCATGGCATGGCATGGCATGGCATGGCATGGCACGGCATGGCATGGCATGGCATGGCATGGCATGGCATGGCATGGCATGGCATGGCATGGCATGGCATGGCATGGCATGGCATGGCACGGCATGGCATAGAGACGGAACGGAATGGAATGAATTGGAAAGGAATGGAATGAAGTGGAGTGGAATGGAATGGAACGAAATGGCATGCCATGAATCCAAATGGAATGAAATGGAATGGGATGTCATGGCATGATCTGGCATGGAATGAAGCGGTATGGAGTGGAATGGCGTTGAATGGAATGCAATGGAATGGAATGGCATTTAATGGAATTTCATGGAATGGAATGCAAAGGGATGGAATGACATGGCATGGGATGGAATGGCATGGCATGGCACGGCTTTTCATGACATGGCATGGCATGGCACGGGACGGCATGGCATGGCATGGCATGGCATGGCATGGCATGGCACGGCATGGCATGCCGTGGCATGGCACGGGATGGCATGCCATGGCCAGGCATGGAATGGATATCAATGGTATGGAATGGCATAGAACCGAATGAAATGGAAGGACATGGCATGGAGTGGTGTGGAATGGCGTTGAATGACGTGGAATGGAATGGAATGGAATGGAATGGAATGGAATGGAATGGAATGGAACGGCATGACACGTCATGGAACGAGATGGAATGGGTCGACCTGGAATGGAGCAGCATGGAATGGAATGGAATGGAACGGAATGGATTTGCATAGGATGGATTGAATAGCATGGAATGGCATCACATGGCATGGAATGAAATGGAATGGAATGGAACTGCATAGGATGGATTGGAATAGCATGGAATGGCATCACATGGCATAGCATGGTATGGCATGGCATGGCATGGCATGTCAAGAAATGGATAGGAATGGAATGGAATGGAATGGAATGGAATGGAATGGAATGGAATGGAATGGAATGGAATGGAATACAACGGAAAGGTATGGAATGGAAAGGAATGGAGTGGCATGGAATGGAATGGAATGGAATGGAATGGAATGGAATGGAATGGAATACAACGGAAAGGTATGGAATGGAAAGGAATGGAGTGGCATGGAATGAAATGGAACCCATTGAAATGGAATGGAGAGGCATGGAACATCATGGAACGTCAAGGAATGGAATTGAATAGAATGGAACAGCATTAAATGGAACGGAATGGAATGGACTGTGATGGAATGAATTTCAGAGGAATGGAATGAAATGGAATGGAAGGGAATGGATTGGAATGGAATGGAATGGAATGGAATGGAATGGAATGGAATGGCGTATAATGAAATGGAATGGAATGGAACCGAATGGAATGGAACGGCATGCAACTTCATGGAACGAGATGTAATCGTCGACCTGGAATGGAGCGGCACGGAATGGAAAGGAACGTAATGGAATTTCTTAGGATGGATTGAATAGCATGGAATGGCATCACATGGCATTGAATGAAATGGAATGGCATGGCATGGCATGGCATGGCATGGCATGGCATGGCATGGCATGGCATGGCATGGCATGGCATGGCATGGCATTTCATGGCATGGCTTGGCATGTCATGGCATGGCATGGCATAGAGATGGAACGGAATGGAATGGAATGAAGTGGAGAGGAATGGAATGGAACGAAATGGCATGCCATGTAACCGAAAGGAATGAAATGGAATGGGATGTCAGGGCATGATCTGGCGTGGAATGAAGCGGTATGGAGTGGAATGGGTTTGAATGGAATGCAATGGAATGGAATGGAGTGGAATGGAATGGAATGGAAAAGAGTGTGATGGAATGAATTGGTACGGAAAGTAGTGATGTATAAAGGAATGGAATGGAATGGAATGGAATGGAATGGAATGCAATGCAATGCAATGCAATGCAATGCAATGCAATGCAATGCAATGCAATGCAATGCAATGGAATATCATTGAACGGCATGGAATGGAACCGAATGGAATGGAATGGAATGGTACGGCATGACACGACATGGAACGAGATGGAATGGGTCGACCTGGAATGGAGCGGCATGGAATGGAATGGAACAGCATGGATTGGAATGGAATGGAACGGAATGGATTTGCATAGGATGGATTGAATAGCATGGAATGGCATCACATGGCATGGAATTAAATGGAATGGAATGGAACTGCATAGGATGGATTGGAATAGCATGGAATGGCATCACATGGCATAGCATGGCATGGCATAGCATGGCATGGCATGGCATGGCATGGCATGGCATGGCATGGCATGGCATGGCATGGCATGGCATGGCATGGCATGGAATGGCATGGCATGGACAGACGTGGAATTGATTCGAATGGAGTTGAATGGTGAGAAATGGACTGGCATGGCATGGAATGGCATGGAATATCATGGATTGTCATGGAATGGAAGGGGAAGAAATGGAAAGGAACAGAATGGAACTGAAATGAATGCCATGGTATGCAAAAAAATAGAATGGAATGGAATGGAATGGAATGGAATGGAATGGAATGGAATGGAATGGAATGGAATGGAATGGTATGGTATGGTATGGTATGCCATCGACTGGCGTGGAAAGGAATGGAATGGACTGGACTGGAATGGAATGGAATGGAATGGAATGGAATGGAATAGCATGGAGTGGAATGGAATGAAATGGCATGGAATGGAATGGAATGGAATGGAATGGAATGGAATGGAATGGAATGGAATGGAATGGAATGGAATGGAATGACATGGCATGGAATGGCATGGCATGGAATGTCATGGAACGGCATAGAATGCAACGGGAGGAAATGGAAAGGAACTGAGTGGCATGGCATGGAATGGAATTGAGTGGAATGGCAGGGAATGCAATGACGTCGAATGGCATGGAAAGGCATGGAATGGAAAGGAATGGAATGCCATGGAAAGTCATGGAACTCCATGGAATCGAACGATATGGAATGGACTGGAATGGAACGGCATGGGATGGAATGGAATGGAATGGAATGCCATGGAATGAAATGGAATGGAATATCATTGAACGGCATGGAATGGAACTGAATGGAATGGAATAAACGGAATGGTATGTCATGGCAGGACATGGCATGGCAAGGAATGTCATGGCTAGGCATGGTATGGCATGGCATGGCATGGCATGGCATGGCATGGCATGGCATGGCATGGCACGGCATGGCATGGCATGGCATGGCACGGCATGGCATGGCACGGCATGGCATAGAGACGGAACGGAATGGAATGAATTGGAATGTAATAGAATGAAGTGGAGTGGAATGAAATGGAACGAAATGGCATGCCATGAATCCAAATGGAATGAAATGGAATGGGATGTCATGGCATGATCTGGCGTGGAATGAAGCGGTATGGAGTGGAATGGCGTTGAATGGAATGCAATGGAATGGAATGGCTTTTAATGGAATTTCATGGAATGGAATGCAAAGGGATGGAATGACATGGCATGGGATGGAATGGCATGGCATGGCACGGCTTTTCATGACATGGCATGGCATGGCACGGGACGGCATGGCATGGCATGGCATGGCATGGCACGGCATGGCATGCCATGGCATGGCATGGAATGGATATCAATGGTATGGAATGGCATAGAACCGAATGAAATGGAAGGACATGGCATGGAGTGGTGTGGAATGGCGTTGAATGACGTGGAATGGAATGGAATGGAATGGAATGGAATGGAATGGAATGGAATGGAATGCAATGCAATGCAATGCAATGGAATGCAATGCAATGCAATGCAATGCAATGGAACGGCATGACACGACATGGAACGAGATGGAATGGGTCGACCTGGAATGGAGCGGCATGGAATGGAATGGAACGGCATGGATTGGAATGGAATGGAACGGAATGGATTTGCATAGGATGGATTGAATAGCATGGAATGGCATCACATGGCATAGCATGGCATGGCATAGCATGGCATGGCATGGTATGGCATGGCATGGCATGGCAAGAAATGGATAGGAATGGAATGGAATGGAATGGAATGGAATGGAATGGAATGGAATGGAATGGAATGGAATGGAATGGAATGGAATACAACGGAAAGGTATGGAATGGAAAGGAATGGAGTGGCATGGAATGAAATGGAACCCATTGAAATGGAATGGAGAGGCATGGAACATCATGGAACGTCAAGGAATGGAATTGAATAGAATGGAACAGCATTAAATGGAACGGAATGGAATGGACTGTGATGGAATGAATTTCAGAGGAATGGAATGAAATGGAATGGAAGGGAATGGATTGTAACGGAATGGAATGGAATGGAATGGAATGGAATGGCGTATAATGAAATGGAATGGAATGGAACCAAACGGAATGGAATGGATTAGAACGGCATGCAAATTCATGGAACGAGATGGAATCGTCGACCTGGAATGGAGCGGCATGGAATGGAAAGGAACGTAATGGAATTTCATAGGATGGATTGAATAGCAAGGAATGGCATCACATGGCATTGAATGAAATGGAATGGCATGGCATGGCATGGCATGGCATGGCATGGCATGGCATGGCATGGCATGGCATGGCTTGGCATGTTATGGCATGGCATGGCATAGAGATGGAACGGAATGGAATGGAATGAAGTGGAGAGGAATGGAGTGGAACGAAATGGCATGCCATGTATCCGAAAGGAATGAAATGGAATGGGATGTCAGGGCATGATCTGGCGTGGAATGAAGCGGTATGGAGTGGAATGGGTTTGAATGGAATGCAATGGAATAGAATGGAGTGGAATGGAATGGAAAAGAGTGTGATGGAATGAATTGGTACGGAAAGGAAAGCAGTGATGTATAAAGGAATGGAATGCAATGGAATGGAATGGAATGGAATGGAATGCAATGCAATGCAATGCAATGCAATGGAAGGGAATGGAATGCAATGGAATGGAATGCAATGCAATGCAATGCAATGCAATGGAATGGAATATCATTGAACGGCATGGAATGGAACCGAATGGAATGGAATGGAACGGCATGACACGACATGGAACGAGATGGAATGGGTCGACCTGGAATGGAGCGGCATGGAATGGAATGGAATGGAATGGCATGGATTGGAATGGAATGCAGCGGACTGGAATTGTATAAGATGGATTGAATAGCACGGAATGGCATCACATGGCGTGGAATAAAATGGAATGGAACTGCATAGGATGGACTGGAATAGCATGGAATGGCATCGAATGGCATAGCATGTCATGTCATGGCATGGCATGGTATGGCATGTCATGGCATGGCATGGCATGGCATGGCATGGCATGGCATGGCATGGCATGGAATGGAATGGAATGGAATGGAATGGAATGGAATGGAATGGAATGGAATGCAATGCAATGCAATGCAATGCAATGGAATGCAATGCAATGCAATGCAATGCAATGGAACGGCATGACACGACATGGAACGAGATGGAATGGGTCGACCTGGAATGGAGCGGCATGGAATGGAATGGAACGGCATGGATTGGAATGGAATGGAACGGAATGGATTTGCATAGGATGGATTGAATAGCATGGAATGGCATCACATGGCATAGCATGGCATGGCATAGCATGGCATGGCATGGTATGGCATGGCATGGCATGGCAAGATATGGATAGGAATGGAATGGAATGGAATGGAATGGAATGGAATGGAATGGAATGGAATGGAATGGAATGGAATGGAATGGAATACAACGGAAAGGTATGGAATGGAAAGGAATGGAGTGGCATGGAATGAAATGGAACCCATTGAAATGGAATGGAGAGGCATGGAACATCATGGAACGTCAAGGAATGGAATTGAATAGAATGGAACAGCATTAAATGGAACGGAATGGAATGGACTGTGATGGAATGAATTTCAGAGGAATGGAATGAAATGGAATGGAAGGGAATGGATTGTAACGGAATGGAATGGAATGGAATGGAATGGAATGGCGTATAATGAAATGGAATGGAATGGAACCAAACGGAATGGAATGGAACGGCATGCAAATTCATGGAACGAGATGGAATCGTCGACCTGGAATGGAGCGGCATGGAATGGAAAGGAACGTAATGGAATTTCATAGGATGGATTGAATAGCATGGAATGGCATCACATGGCATTGAATGAAATGGAATGGCATGGCATGGCATGGCATGGCATGGCATGGCATGGCATGGCATTTCATGGCATGGCTTGGCATGTCATGGCATGGCATGGCATAGAGATGGAACGGAATGGAATGGAATGAAGTGGAGAGGAATGGAATGGAACGAAATGGCATGCCATGTATCCGAAAGGAATGAAATGGAATGGGATGTCAGGGCATGATCTGGCGTGGAATGAAGCGGTATGGAGTGGAATGGGTTTGAATGGAATGCAATGGAATGGAATGGAGTGGAATGGAATGGAATGGAAAAGAGTGTGATGGAATGAATTGGTACGGAAAGTAGTGATGTATAAAGGAATGGAATGGAATGGAATGGAATGGAATGGAATGGAATGGAATGGAATGGAATGGAATGCAATGCAATGCAATGCAATGCAATGCAATGCAATGCAATGCAATGGAATGCAATGGAATGGAATATCATTGAACGGCATGGAATGGAACCGAATGGAATGGAATGGTACGGCATGACACGACATGGAACGAGATGGAATGGGTCGACCTGGAATGGAGCGGCATGGAATGGAATGGAATGGAACAGCATGGATTGGAATGGAATGGAACGGAATGGATTTGCATAGGATGGATTGAATAGCATGGAATGGCATCACATGGCATGGAATTAAATGGAATGGAATGGAACTGCATAGGATGGATTGGAATAGCATGGAATGGCATCACATGGCATAGCATGGCATGGCATAGCATGGCATGGCATGGCATGGCATGGCATGGCATGGCATGGCATGGCATGGCATGGCATGGCATGGCATGGCATGGCATGGCATGGCATGGCATGGCATGGCATGGCATGGCATGGCATGGAATGGCATGGCATGGACAGACGTGGAATTGATTCGAATGGAGTTGAATGGCGAGAAATGGACTGGCATGGCATGGAATGGCATGGAATATCATGGATTGTCATGGAATGGAAGGGGAAGAAATGGAAAGGAACAGAATGGAACTGAAATGAATGCCATGGTATGCAAAAAAATAGAATGGAATGGAATGGAATGGAATGGAATGGAATGGAATGGAATGGAATGGAATGGTATGGTATGGTATGCCATCGACTGGCGTGGAAAGGAATGGAATGGACTGGACTGGAATGGAATGGAATGGAATGGAATGGAATGGAATAGCATGGAGTGGAATGGAATGAAATGGCATGGAATGGAATGGAATGGAATGGAATGGAATGGAATGGAATGGAATGGAATGGAATGGAATGGAATGGAATGGAATGACATGGCATGGAATGGCATGGCATGGAATGTCATGGAACGGCATAGAATGCAACGGAAGGAAATGGAAAGGAACTGAGTGGCATGGCATGGAATGGAATTGAGTGGAATGGCAGGGAATGCAATGACGTCGAATGGCATGGAAAGGCATGGAATGGAAAGGAATGGAATGCCATGGAAAGTCATGGAACTCCATGGAATCGAACGATATGGAATGGAATGGAATGGAACGGCATGGGATGGAATGGAATGGAATGGAATGCCATGGAATGAAATGGAATGGAATATCATTGAATGGCATGGAATGGAACTGAATGGAATGGAATAAACGGAATGGTATGTCATGGCAGGACATGGCATGGCAAGGAATGTAATGGCTAGGCATGGTATGGCATGGCATGGCATGGCATGGCATGGCATGGCATGGCATGGCATGGCATGGCATGGCATGGCATGGCATGGCACGGCATGGCATGGCATGGCATGGCACGGCATGGCATGGCACGGCATGGCATAGAGACGGAACGGAATGGAATGAATTGGAATGGAATAGAATGAAGTGGAGTGGAATGAAATGGAACGAAATGGCATGCCATGAATCCAAATGGAATGAAATGGAATGGGATGTCATGGCATGATCTGGCGTGGAATGAAGCGGTATGGAGTGGAATGGCGTTGAATGGAATGCAATGGAATGGAATGGCTTTTAATGGAATTTCATGGAATGGAATGCAAAGGGATGGAATGACATGGCATGGGATGGAATGGCATGGCATGGCACGGCTTTTCATGACATGGCATGGCATGGCACGGGACGGCATGGCATGGCATGGCATGGCATGGCACGGCATGGCATGCCATGGCATGGCATGGAATGGATATCAATGGTATGGAATGGCATAGAACCGAATGAAATGGAAGGACATGGCATGGAGTGGTGTGGAATGGCGTTGAATGACGTGGAATGGAATGGAATGGAATGGAATGGAATGGAATGGAATGGAATGGAATGGAATGGAATGGAATGGAATGCAATGCAATGCAATGCAATGGAATGCAATGGAATGCAATGCAATGCAATGCAATGCAATGGAACGGCATGACACGACATGGAACGAGATGGAATGGGTCGACCTGGAATGGAGCGGCATGGAATGGAATGGAACGGCATGGATTGGAATGGAATGGAACGGAATGGATTTGCATAGGATGGATTGAATAGCATGGAATGGCATCACATGGCATAGCATGGCATGGCATAGCATGGCATGGCATGGTATGGCATGGCATGGCATGGCAAGAAATGGATAGGAATGGAATGGAATGGAATGGAATGGAATGGAATGGAATGGAATGGAATGGAATGGAATACAACGGAAAGGTATGGAATGGAAAGGAATGGAGTGGCATGGAATGAAATGGAACCCATTGAAATGGAATGGAGAGGCATGGAACATCATGGAACGTCAAGGAATGGAATTGAATAGAATGGAACAGCATTAAATGGAACGGAATGGAATGGACTGTGATGGAATGAATTTCAGAGGAATGGAATGAAATGGAATGGAAGGGAATGGATTGTAACGGAATGGAATGGAATGGAATGGAATGGCGTATAATGAAATGGAATGGAATGGAACCAAACGGAATGGAATGGAACGGCATGCAAATTCATGGAACGAGATGGAATCGTCGACCTGGAATGGAGCGGCATGGAATGGAAAGGAACGTAATGGAATTTCATAGGATGGATTGAATAGCAAGGAATGGCATCACATGGCATTGAATGAAATGGAATGGCATGGCATGGCATGGCATGGCATGGCATGGCATGGCATGGCATGGCATGGCATGGCATGGCTTGGCATGTTATGGCATGGCATGGCATAGAGATGGAACAGAATGGAATGGAATGAAGTGGAGAGGAATGGAGTGGAACGAAATGGCATGCCATGTATCCGAAAGGAATGAAATGGAATGGGATGTCAGGGCATGATCTGGCGTGGAATGAAACGGTATGGAGTGGAATGGGTTTGAATGGAATGCAATGGAATAGAATGGAGTGGAATGGAATGGAAAAGAGTGTGATGGAATGAATTGGTACGGAAAGGAAAGCAGTGATGTATAAAGGAATGGAATGCAATGGAATGGAATGGAATGGAATGGAATGCAATGCAATGCAATGCAATGCAATGGAAGGGAATGGAATGCAATGGAATGGAATGGAATGGAATGGAATGGAATGGAATGGAATGGAATGGAATGGAATGGAATGCAATGCAATGCAATGCAATGCAATGCAATGCAATGGAATGGAATATCATTGAACGGCATGGAATGGAACCGAATGGAATGGAATGGAACGGCATGACACGACATGGAACGAGATGGAATGGGTCGACCTGGAATGGAGCGGCATGGAATGGAATGGAATGGAACGGCATGGATTGGAATGGAATGGAGCGGACTGGAATTGTATAAGATGGATTGAATAGCACGGAATGGCATCACATGGTGTGGAATGAAATGGAATGGAACTGCATAGGATGGACTGGAATAGCATGGAATGGCATCGAATGGCATAGCATGTCATGTCATGGCATGGCATGGTATGTCATGGCATGGCATGGCATGGCATGGCATGGAATGGAATGGAATGGAATGGAATGGAATGGAATGGAATGGAATGGAATGGAATGGAATGGAATGGAATGGAATGGAATGGAATGGCATGGAAAGCCATGAAATGCCATGGAATGGCATGGATCTTCACGGAACGACATGGAAGGGGACGACATGGAAGGGAATGGAATTGAATCGATTGGATTGGAATTCCATGAAATGGAACGACATGAAATGGGAGGGAACGGCATGGAATATCTCGGATGAGATTAGAATAGAACTTCATGGAATGAATTGAAATGGAATGGAATGGAATGAAGTGGAATGTAATGGATTGGAATGGCTTAGTATAGAATGGAATGGCATGGCATGAAATGGAATGGAATGCCATTAAATGGAATCCAGAGGAATGGAATGGAATGGAATGGAATGGAATGGAATGGAATGGAATGGAATGGAATGGAATGGAATGGCATGGAATGGAATGGAATGGAATGGAATGGAATGGAATGGAACGGCATGGGATGGAATGGAATGGAATGCCATGGAATGAAATGGAATGGAATATCATTGAACGTCATGGAATGGAACTGAATGGAATGGAATAAACGGCATGGTATGTCATGGCAGGACATGGCATGGCAAGGAATGTCATGGCTGGGCATGGTATGGCATGGCATGGCATGGCATAGAGACGGAACGGAATGGAATGAATTGGAATGGAATGGAATGAAGTGGAGTGGAATGGAATGGAACGAAATGGCATGCCATGAATCCAAATGGAATGAAATGGAATGGGATGTCAGGGCATGATCTGGCGTGGAATGAAGCGGTATGGAGTGGAATGGGTTTAAATGGAATGCAATGGAATAGAATGGAGTGGAATGGAATGGAAAAGAGTGTGATGGAATGAATTGGTACGGAAAGGAAAGCAGTGATGTATAAAGGAATGCAATGGAATGGAATGGAATGGAATGGAATGGAATGGAGTGGAATGGAATGCAATGCAATGCAATGCAATGCAATGCAATGGAATGGAATATCATTGAACGGCATGGAATGGAACCGAATGGAATGGAATGGAACGGCATGACACGACATGGAACGAGATGGAATGGGTAGACCTGGAATGGAGCGGCATGGAATGGAATGGAATGGAACGGCATGGATTGGAATGGAATGGAGCGGACTGGAATTGTATAAGATGGATTGAATAGCATGGAATGGCATCACATGGCGTGGAATGAAATGGAATGGAACTGCATAGGATGGACTGGAATAGCATGGAATGGCATCGAATGGCATAGCATGTCATGGCATGGCATGGCATGGCATGGCATGGCATGGCATGGCATGGCATGGCATGGAATGGAATGGAATGGCATGGAATGGAATGGAATGGAATGGAATGGAATGGAATGGAATGGAATGGAATGGAATGGAATGGAATGGCATGGAATGAAATGGAATGGAATATCTTTGCACGTCATGGAATGGAACTGAATGGAATGGAATAAACGGCACGGTATGTCATGGCAGGACATGGCATGGCAAGGAATGTCATGGCTGGGCATGGTATGGCTTGGCATGGCATGGCATGGCATGGCATAGAGACGGAACGGAATGGAATGAATTGGAATGGAATGGAATGAAGTGGAGTGGAATGGAATGGAACGAAATGGCATGCCATGAATCCAAATGGAATGAAATGGAATGGGATGTCATGGCATGATCTGGCGTGGAATGAAGCGGTATGGAGTGGAATGGCGTTGAATGGAATGCAATGGAATGGAATGGCATTTAATGGAATTTCATGGAATGGAATGCAAAGGGATGGAATGACATGGCATGGGATGGAATGGCATGGCATGGCACGGCATTTCATGACATGGCATGGCATGTTACGGGACGGCATGGCATGGCATGGCACGGTATGGCATGGCATGGCATGGCATGGCACTGCATGGCATGCCATGGCCAGGCATGGGATGGATATCAATGGTATGGAATGGCATAGAACCGAATGAAATGGAAGGACATGGCATGGAGTGGTGTGGAATGGAGTGGAATGGCGTTGAATGACGTGGAATGGAATGGAATGGAATGGAATGGAATGGAATGGAATGGAATGGAATGGAATGGAATATCATTGAACGGCATGGAATGGAATGGAATGGAATGGAATGGAATGGAATGGAATGGAATGGAATGGAATGGAATGGAATGGAATGGAATGCCAAGGAAAGTCATGGAACTCCATTGAATCGAAAAACATGTAAAGGAATGGAATGGAACAGCATGGGATGGAATGGAATGGAATGGAATGCCATGGAATGAAATGGAATGGAATATCATTGAACGGCATGGAATGGAACTGAATGGAATGGAATAAACGGCACCGGTATGTCATGGCAGGACATGGCATGGCAAGGAATGTCATGGCTGGGCATGGTATGGCATGGCATGGCATGGCATGGCATGGCACGGGACGGCATGGCATGGCATGGCATGGCATGGCATGGCATGGCATGGCATGGCATGGCATGGCATGGCATGGCATGGCATGGCATGGCATGGCATGGCATGGCACGGCATGGCATGGCACGGCATGGCATAGAGACGGAACGGAATGGAATGAATTGGAAAGGAATGGAATGAAGTGGAGTGGAATGAAATGGAACGAAATGGCATGCCATGAATCCGAATGGAATGAAATGGAATGGGATGTCATGGCATGATCTGGCATGGAATGAAGCGGTATGGAGTGGAATGGCGTTGAATGGAATGCAATGGAATGGAATGGCATTTAATGGAATTTCATGGAATGGAATGCAAAGGGATGGAATGACATGGCATGGGATGGAATGGCATGGCATGGCACGGCTTTTCATGACATGGCATGGCATGGCACGGGACGGCATGGCATGGCATGGCATGGCATGGCATGGCATGGCATGGCATGGCATGGCATGGCATGGCACGGCATGGCATGGCATGGCACGGCATGGCATGCCATGGCCAGGCATGGAATGGATATCAATGGTATGGAATGGCATAGAACCGAATGAAATGGAAGGACATGGCATGGAGTGGTGTGGAAGGGCGTTGAATGACATGGAATGGAATGGAATGGAATGGAATGGAATGGAATGGAATGGAATGGAATGGAATGGAATGGAATGGAATGGAATGGAATGGAATGGAATGGAATGGAACGGCATGACACGTCATGGAACGAGATGGAATGGGTCGACCTGGAATGGAGCAGCATGGAATGGAATGGAATGGAACGGAATGGATTTGCATAGGATGGATTGAATAGCATGGAATGGCATCACATGGCATGGAATGAAATGGAATGGAACTGCATAGGATGGATTGGAATAGCATGGAATGGCATCACATGGCATAGCATGGTATGGCATGGCATGGCATGGCAAGAAATGGATAGGAATGGAATGGAATGGAATGGAATGGAATGGAATGGAATGGAATGGAATGGAATGGAATGGAATGGAATGGAATGGAATGGAATACAACGGAAAGGTATGGAATGGAAAGGAATGGAGGGGCATGGAATGGAATGGAATGGAATGGAATGGAATACAACGGAAAGGTATGGAATGGAAAGGAATGGAGTGGCATGGAATGAAATGGAACCCATTGAAATGGAATGGAGAGGCATGGAACATCATGGAACGTCAAGGAATGGAATTGAATTGAATGGAACAGCATTAAATGGAACGGAATGGAATGGACTGTGATGGAATGAATTTCAGAGGAATGGAATGAAATGGAATGGAAGGGAATGGATTGGAATGGAATGGAATGGAATGGAATGGAATGGAATGGCGTATAATGAAATGGAATGGAATGGAACCGAATGGAATGGAATGGAACGGCATGCAACTTCATGGAACGAGATGTAATCGTCGACCTGGAATGGAGCGGCATGGAATGGAAAGGAACGTAATGGAATTTCATAGGATGGATTGAATAGCATGGAATGGCATCACATGGCATTGAATGAAATGGAATGGCATGGCATGGCATGGCATGGCATGGCATGGCATGGCATGGCATGGCATGGCATGGCATGGCATGGCATGGCATGGCATGGCATGGCATGGCATGGCATGGCATGGCATGGCTTGGCATGTCATGGCATGGCATGGCATAGAGATGGAACGGAATGGAATGGAATGAAGTGGAGAGGAATGGAATGGAACGAAATGGCATGCCATGTATCCGAAAGGAATGAAATGGAATGGGATGTCAGGGCATGATCTGGCGTGGAATGAAGCGGTATGGAGTGGAATGGGTTTGAATGGAATGCAATGGAATAGAATGGAGTGGAATGGAATGGAAAAGAGTGTGATGGAATGAATTGGTACGGAAAGGAAAGCAGTGATGTATAAAGGAATGGAATGCAATGGAATGGAATGGAATGGAATGCAATGCAATGCAATGCAATGCAATGCAATGGAAGGGAATGGAATGCAATGGAATGGAATGGAATGGAATGCAATGCAATGCAATGCAATGCAATGCAATGCAATGCAATGGAATGGAATATCATTGAACGGCATGGAATGGAACCGAATGGAATGGAATGGAACGGCATGACACGACATGGAACGAGATGGAATGGGTCGACCTGGAATGGAGCGGCATGGAATGGAATGGAATGGAACGGCATGGATTGGAATGGAATGGAGCGGACTGGAATTGTATAAGATGGATTGAATAGCACGGAATGGCATCACATGGCGTGGAATAAAATGGAATGGAACTGCATAGGATGGACTGGAATAGCATGGAATGGCATCGAATGGCATAGCATGTCATGTCATGGCATGGCATGGTATGTCATGGCATGGCATGGCATGGCATGGCATGGCATGGCATGGCATGGCATGGCATGGCATGGCATGGCATGGCATGGCATGGAATGGAATGGAATGGAATGGAATGGAATGGAATGGCATGGAAAGCCATGAAATGCCATGGAATGGCATGGATCTTCACGGAACGACATGGAAGGGGACGACATGGAAGGGAATGGAATTCAATGGATTGGATTGGAATTCCATGAAATGGAACGACATGAAATGGGAGGGAACGGCATGGAATATCTCGGATGAGATTAGAATAGAACTTCATGGAATGAATTGAAATGGAATGGAATGGAATGAAGTGGAATGTAATGGATTGGAATGGCTTAGTATAGAATGGAATGGCATGGCATGAAATGGAATGGAATGCCATTAAATGGAATCCAGAGGAATGGAATGGAATGGAATGGAATGGAATGGAATGGAATGGAATGGAATGGCATGGAATGGAATGGAATGGAATGGAATGGAATGGAATGGAATGGAATGGAATGGAATGGAATGGAATGGAATGGAACGGCATGGGATGGAATGGAATGGAATGCCATGGAATGAAATGGAATGGAATATCATTGAACGTCATGGAATGGAACTGAATGGAATGGAATAAACGGCATGGTATGTCATGGCATGACATGGCATGGCAAGGAATGTCATGGCTGGGCATGGTATGGCATGGCATGGCATAGAGACGGAACGGAATGGAATGAATTGGAATGGAATGGAATGAAGTGGAGTGGAATGGAATGGAACGAAATGGCATGCCATGAATCCAAATGGAATGAAATGGAATGGGATGTCATGGCATGATCTGGCGTGGAATGAAGCGGTATGGAGTGGAATGGCGTTGAATGGAATGCAATGGAATGGAATGGCATTTAATGGAATTTCATGGAATGGAATGCAAAGGGATGGAATGACATGGCATGGGATGGAATGGCATGGCATGGCACGGCATTTCATGACATGGCATGGCATGGCACGGGACGGCATGGCATGGCATGGCACGGTATGGCATGGCATGGCATGGCACTGCATGGCATGCCATGGCCAGGCATGGGATGGATATCAATGGTATGGAATGGCATAGAACCGAATGAAATGGAAGGACATGGCATGGAGTGGTGTGGAATGGAGTGGAATGGCGTTGAATGACGTGGAATGGAATGGAATGGAATGGAATGGAATGGAATGGAATGGAATGGAATGGAATGGAATGGAATGGAATATCATTGAACGGCATGGAATGGAACCGAATGGAATGGAATGGAATGGAATGGAATGGAATGGAACGGCATGTCATGACATAGAACGAGATGGAATGGGTCGACCAGGAATGGAGCGGCATGGAATGGAATGGAACGGCATGGATTGGAATGGAATGGAACGGAATGGATTTGCATAGGATGGATTGAATAGCATGGAATGGCATCACATGGCATGGAATTAAATGGAATGGAATGGAACTGCATAGGATGGATTGGAATAGCATGGAATGGCGTCACATGGCATAGCATGGCATGGCATGGCATGGCATGGCATGGCATGGCATGGCATGGCATGGCATGGCATGGCATGGAATGGAATGGCATAGACAGACGTGGAATTGAGTCGAATGGAGTTGAATGGCGAGAAATGGACTGTCATGGCATGGAATGGCATGGAATATCATGGTTTGTCATGGAATGGAAGGGAAAGAAATGGAAAGGAACAGAATGGAACTGAAATGAATGCCATGGTATGCAAAAAAATAGAATGGAATGGAATGGAATGGAATGGTATGGTATGGTATGCCATCGACTGGCGTGGAAAGGAATGGAATGGAATGGAATGGAATGGAATGGAATGGAATGGAATGGAATGGAATGGAATGGAATGGAATGGCATGCAACTTCATGGAATGAGATGGAATCGTCGACCTGGAATGGAGCGGCATGGAATGGAATGGAATGGCCTGGATTGGAATGGAAAGGAACGTAATGGAATTTCATAGGATGGACTGAATAGCATGGAATGGCATCACATGGCATTGAATGAAATGGAATGGAATGCAACTGCATAGTATGGATTGGAATATCATGGCATGGCATGGCATGGCATGGCATGGCATGGCATGGCATGGCATGGCATGGCATGGCATGGCATGGCATGGCATGGCATGGCATAGAGACGGAATGGAATGGAATGGAATGAAGTGGAGAGGAATGGAATGGAACGAAATGGCATTCCATGAATCCGAAAGGAATGAAATGGAATGGGATGTCATGGCATGATCTGGCGTGGAATGAAGCGGTATGGAGTGGAATGGGTTTGAATGGAATGCAATGGAATGGAATGGAGTGGAATGGAATGGAATGGAATGGAATGGAATGGAATGGAATCGAATCGAATCGAATCGAATGGAATGGAATGGAATTATATGGAATGGGATGGGATGGAATCGAATGGAATGGAATGGCATGGAATGGAACGACATGGAATTTAATGGAATGGAAGCGAATGGAATGGAATGGAATGGAATGGAATGGAATGGAATGGAATGGAACGGAATGGCATTTAATGGAATTTCATGGAATGGAATGCAAAAGGATGGAATGACATGGCATGGGTTGAAATGGCATGGAATAACATGGATTGGCATGGAATGAAAGGGAAAGAAATGGAAAGAAAAAAAAATGGAACTGAAATGAATGACATGGCATGCAAAAAAATGGAATGCAATTGATTGGAATGAAATGGAATGAAATGGCATGGAACTGAATGGAACGGAACGGTATGGCATCGACTGGCGTGGAAAGGTTTGGAATGGAATGGAATGGAGTGGAATGGAATAGCATGGCATGGAATGGCATGCCATGGAGTGTCATCGAACGGCATAGAATGCAACGGAAGGAAATGGATGGGAATGGAATGGAAAGGAAAGGAATGGCATGCCATGGAATGGAATTGAGTGGAATGGCGGGGAATACAATGAAATTGGATGGCAAGGAAAGGCATGGAATGGAATGTAAAGGAATGGAATGGAATGGAATGGAATGGAATGCCAAGGAAAGTCATGGAACTCCATTGAATCGAAAAACATGTAAAGGAATGGAATGGAACAGCATGGGATGGAATGGAATGGAATGGAATATCATTGAACGGCATGGAATGGAACTGAATGGAATGGAATAAACGGCACCGGTATGTCATGGCAGGACATGGCATGGCAAGGAATGTCATGGCTAGGCATGGTATGGCATGGCATGGCATGGCATGGCATGGCATGGCATGGCATGGCATGGCATGGCATGGCATGGCATGGCATGGCATGGCATGGCACGGCATGGCATGGCATGGCATGGCATGGCATGGCACGGCATGGCATGGCACGGCATGGCATGGCATAGAGACGGAACGGAATGGAATGAATTGGAAAGGAATGGAATGAATTGGAGTGGAATGGAATGGAACGAAATGGCATGCCATGAATCCGAATGGAATGAAATGGAATGGGATGTCATGGCATGATCTGGCATGGAATGAAGCGGTATGGAGTGGAATGGCGTTGAATGGAATGCAATGGAATGGAATGGCATTTAATGGAATTTCATGGAATGGAATGCAAAGGGATGGAATGACATGGCATGGCATGGCACGGCATTTCATGACATGGCATGGCATGCCATGGCATGGCACGGCATGGCATGGCATGGCACGGCATGGCATGCCATGGCATGGCACGGCATGGCATGCCATGGCCAGGCATGGAATGGATATCAATGGTATGGAATTGCATAGAACCGAATGAAATGGAAGGACATGGCATGGAGTGGTGTGGAAGGGCGTTGAATGACATGGAATGGAATGGAATGGAATGGAATGGAATGGAATGGAATGGAATGGAATGGAATGGAATGGAATGGAACGGCATGACACGTCATGGAACGAGATGGAATGGGTCGACCTGGAATGGAGCAGCATGGAATGGAATGGAATGGAACAGAATGGATTTGCATAGGATGGATTGAATAGCATGGAATGGCATCACATGGCATGGAATGAAATGGAATGGAATGGAACTGCATAGGATGGATTGGAATAGCATGGAATGGCATCACATGGCATAGCATGGTATGGCATGGCATGGCATGGCAAGAAATGGAATGGAATGGAATGGAATGGAATGGAATGGAATGGAATGGAATGGAATGGAATGGAATGGAATGGAATACAACGGAAAGGTATGGAATGGAAAGGAATGGAGTGGCATGGAATGAAATGGAACCCATTGAAATGGAATGGAGAGGCATGGAACATCATGGAACGTCAAGGAATGGAATTGAATAGAATGGAACAGCATTAAATGGAACGGAATGGAATGGACTGTGATGGAATGAATTTCAGAGGAATGGAATGAAATGGAATGGAAGGGAATGGAATGGAATGGAATGGAATGGAATGGAATGGAATGGAATGGAATGGAATGGAATGGCGTATAATGAAATGGAATGGAATGGAACCGAATGGAATGGAATGGAACGGCATGCAACTTCATGGAACGAGATGGAATCGTCGACCTGGAATGGAGCGGCATGGAATGGAAAGGAACGTAATGGAATTTCATAGGATGGATTGAATAGCATGGAATGGCATCACATGGCATTGAATGAAATGGAATGGCATGGCATGGCATGGCATGGCATGGCATGGCATGGCATGGCATTTCATGGCATGGCTTGGCATGTCATGGCATGGCATGGCATAGAGATGGAACGGAATGGAATGGAATGAAGTGGAGAGGAATGGAATGGAACGAAATGGCATGCCATGTATCCGAAAGGAATGAAATGGAATGGGATGTCAGGGCATGATCTGGCGTGGAATGAAGCGGTATGGAGTGGAATGGGTTTGAATGGAATGCAATGGAATGGAATGGAGTGGAATGGAATGGAATGGAAAAGAGTGTGATGGAATGAATTGGTACGGAAAGGAAAGCAGTGATGTATAAAGGAATGGAATGCAATGGAATGGAATGGAATGGAATGGAATGGAATGGAATGGAATGCAATGCAATGCAATGCAATGCAATGCAATGCAATGCAATGGAATGCAATGGAATGCAATGGAATGGAATATCATTGAACGGCATGGAATGGAACCGAATGGAATGGAATAGTACGGCATGACACGACATGGAACGAGATGGAATGGTCGACCTGGAATGGAGCGGCATGGAATGGAATGGAACAGCATGGATTGGAATGGAATGGAACGGAATGGATTTGCATAGGATGGATTGAGTAGCATGGAATGGCATCACATGGCATGGAATTAAATGGAATGGAATGGAACTGCATAGGATGGATTGGAATAGCATGGAATGGCATCACATGGCATAGCATGGCATGGCATAGCATGGCATGGCATGGCATGGCATGGCATGGCATGGCATGGCATGGCATGGCATGGCATGGCATGGCATGGCATGGCATGGCATGGCATGGAATGGCATGGACAGACGTGGAATTGATTCGAATGGAGTTGAATGGCGAGAAATGGACTGGCATGGCATGGAATGGCATGTAATATCATGGATTGTCATGGAATGGAAGGGGAAGAAATGGAAAGGAACAGAATGGAACTGAAATGAATGCCATGGTATGCAAAAAAATAGAATGGAATGGAATGGAATGGAATGGAATGGAATGGAATGGAATGGAATGGAATGGAATGGAATGGAATGGTATGGTATGGTATGCTATCGACTGGCGTGGAAAGGAATGGAATGGACTGGACTGGAATGGAATGGAATGGAATGGAATGGAATGGAATGGAATGGAATGGAATGGAATAGCATGGAGTGGAATGGAATGAAATGGCATGGAATGGAATGGAATGGAATGGAATGGAATGGAATGGAATGGAATGGAATGGAATGGAATGACATGGCATGGAAAGGAATGGCATGGAATGTCATGGAACGGCATAGAATGCAACGGAAGGTAATGGAAAGGAACTGAGTGGCATGGCAAGGAATGGAATTGAGTGGAATGGCAGGGAATGCAATGACGTCGAATGGCATGGAAAGGCATGGAATGGAAAGGAATGGAATGCCATGGAAAGTCATGGAACTCCATGGAATCGAACGATATGGAATGGAATGGAATGGAATGGCATGGGATGGAATGGAATGGAATGGAATGCCATGGAATGAAATGGAATGGAATATCATTGAATGGCATGGAATGGAACTGAATGGAATGGAATAAACGGAATGGTATGTCATGGCAGGACATGGCATGGCAAGGAATGTCATGGCTAGGCATGGTATGGCATGGCATGGCATGGCATGGCATGGCATGGCATGGCATGGCATGGCATGGCATGGCATGGCATGGCATGGCATGGCATGGCATGGCACGGCATAGAGACGGAACGGAATGGAATGAATTGGAATGGAATAGAATGAAGTGGAGTGGAATGAAATGGAACGAAATGGCATGCCATGAATCCGAATGGAATGAAATGGAATGGGATGTCATGGCATGATCTGGCATGGAATGAAGCGGTATGGAGTGGAATGGCGTTGAATGGAATGCAATGGAATGGAATGGCTTTTAGTGGAATTTCATGGAATGGAATGCAAAGGGATGGAATGACATGGCATGGGATGGAATGGCATGGCATGGCACGGCTTTTCATGACATGGCATGGCATGGCACGGGACGGCATGGCATGGCATGGCATGGCACGGCATGGCATGCCATGGCATGACATGGAATGGATATCAATGGTATGGAATGGCATAGAATCGAATGAAATGGAAGGACATGGCATGGAGTGGTGTGGAATGGCGTTGAATGACGTGGAATGGAATGGAATGGAATGGAATGGAATGGAATGGAATGGAATGGAATGCAATGCAATGCAATGCAATGCAATGCAATGCAATGCAATGCAATGCAATGGAACGGCATGACACGACATGGAACGAGATGGAATGGGTCGACCTGGAATGGAGCGGCATGGAATGGAATGGAACGGCATGGATTGGAATGGAATGGAACGGAATGGATTTGCATAGGATGGATTGAATAGCATGGAATGGCATCACATGGCATAGCATGGCATGGCATAGCATGGCATGGCATGGTATGGCATGGCATGGCATGGCAAGAAATGGATAGGAATGGAATGGAATGGAATGGAATGGAATGGAATGGAATGGAATGGAATGGAATGGAATGGAATGGAATGGAATTTAATGGAATGGAATTTAAAGAAATGGACAGACGTGGAATTGATTCGAATGGAGTTGAATGGCGAGAAATGGAATGGCATGGCATGGAATTGCATGGAATATCATGGATTGGCATGGAATGGAAGGCAAAGAAATGGAAAGAAATAGAATGGAACTGAAATGAATGACAAGACATGCAAAAAAAGGAATGCATTCAATGGAATGAAATGGAATGAAATGGCATGGAACTGCAAGGAATGGATGGGTATGTCATGATCTGGCATGGAAAGGAATGGAATGGAATGGAATGGAATGGAATGGAATGGAATGGAATGGCACGGAACCACGGGGAATGGAATGGAATGGAATGGAATGGAATGGAATGGAATGGAATGGAATGGAATGGAATGGAATGGAACGTCATGGCACGACATGTAATGGAACGAAATGGAATGGAGCAGCATGGAATGGAATTGAACGGCATGGAACGGAATGTAATGAAACGGAATAGAACTGCATAGTATGGAATGGAATAACATGGAATGACATCACATGGCATGGAAAGAAATGGAATGGAATGGCATGGAATGAAATGGAATGGCGTGGAATGGCATGCCATAGAATGGAATGGAATGGAATGGAATGGAATGGAATGGAATGGAATGGAATGGAATGGAATGGAATGGAATGGAATAAAATGCAGTGGAATGGATCGGAATACCATGGAAGGGAACAGAATGCAATGGAATGGAATATTGTGCAATTGAAAAGAATGGCGCGGAATGGAATGGAATGGAATGGTATGGAATGGAATGCAATGGAATGGAATGGAATTAAACGGAATGGAATGTTATGGCATGCAATGGAATGGAATGGAATGGAAAGGAATGGAATGGAAATGAATGTCATGGCAAGGCATGGCATGTCATGGAATTTAATGGAATGGAATGGAATGCAATGCAATGGAATTGAATGGAATGGACTGCAATGGCATTGCATGGAATTGAATAGCATGGACTAGTATTGAATGCATGGACTGGCATGGAATGGAATGGAATGAAAAGGCATGGCATGGCATGGCATGGCATGGCATGGCATGGCATGGCATGGCATGGCATGGCATGGCATGGCATGGCATGGCATGGCATGACATGGAATGGAACGGAACGGAATGGAATGGAATGGCGGGGAATGGAGTGGAATGTAGTGGAATGGCGTGGAATGGTATGGCATAGAATGGAATGGAATAGAATTGTATGGAATGGAATGACATCACACGGCATGGCATGGCATGGCATGGCATGGCATGGCATGGCATGGCATGGCATGGCATGGCATGGCATGGCATGGCATGGCATGGCATGGAATGGAATGGCATGGCATGGCATGGAATGGAATGGAATGGAATGGAATGGAATGGAATGAAATGGAATGGCAAGGCATGGCATGGCACGGCATGGAATGGCATGGCATGGCATGGCATGGAATGGAATGGAATGGAATGGAATGAAATGGAATGGCAAGGCATTGCATGGCATGGCATGGCATGGCATGGCATGGCAAGAAATGGAACCCAATGGAATGGAATGGAATCGCCTGGAACATCATGGAACGTCAAGGAATGGAACGACATGGAATGGAAGAGCATTAAATGGAACGGAATGGAATGGAATTGAAGGAAATTCAATGGAATGGAATGGCATGGAACCAAACGGAATGGAATGGAATGGAATGGAATGGAATGGAATGGAATGGAATGGAATGGAATGGAATGGAATGGAATTTAATGGAATGGAATTTAATGGAATGGAATTTAATGGAATGGACAGACGTGGAATTGATTCGAATGGAGTTGAATGGCGAGAAATGGAATGGCATGGCATGGAATTGCATGGAATATCATGGATTGGCATGGAATGGAAGGTAAAGAAATGGAAAGAAATAGAATGGAACTGAAATGAATGACAAGACATGCAAAAAAAGGAATGCATTCAATGGAATGAAATGGAATGAAATGGCATGGAACTGCAAGGAATGGATGGGTATGTCATGATCTGGCGTGGAAAGGAATGGAATGGAATGTTGGAATGGATGGGATTGGAATGGAATGGAATGGAATGGAATGGAATGGAATGGAAATCATGGAATGGCTTGGCATTGCATGGCATGTCATGGAATGGCATGCAATGTCATGCCATGGCAGGGCATGGAATGGAATGGAACGGCAGCGAATGGCATGGTATGTCATGGCATGCATTGGCATGCCAAGGAATGGCATGGTAGGCATGGCTTGGCATGGCATGGAATGGAATGGAATGGAATGGAATGGAATGGAATGGAATGGAATGGAATGGAATGGAACCACATGGAATGGAATGGAATGGAATGGAATGGAATGGAATGGAATGGAATGGAATGGAATGGAATGGAATGGAATGGAATGGCATGGAACCACGGGGAATGGAATGGAATGGAATGGAATGGAATGAAATGGAATGGAATGGAATGGAATGGAATGGAATGGAATGGAATGGAATGGAATGGAACGTCATGGCACGACATGTAATGGAACGACATGGAATGGAGCAGCATGGAATGGAATTGAACGGCATGGAATGGAATGTAATGAAACGGAATAGAACTGCATAGTATGGAATGGAATAACATGGAATGACATCACATGGCATGGAAAGAAATGGAATGGAATGGCATGGAATGAAATGGAATGGCGTGGAATGGAATGCCATAGAATGGAATGGATTGGAATGGAATGGAATGGAATGGAATGGAATGGAATAAAATGCAGTGGAATGGATCGGAATACCATGGAAGGGAACAGAATGCAATGGAATGGAATATTGTGCAATTGAAAAGAATGGCGCGGAATGGAATGGAATGCAATGGAATGGAATGGAATTAAACGGAATGGAATGTTATGGCATGCAATGGAATGGAATGCAATGGAAAGGAATGGAATGGAAATGAATGTCATGGCAAGGCATGGCATGTCATGGAATTTAATGGAATGGAATGGAATGCAATGCAATGGAATTGAATGGAATGGACTGCAATGGCATTGCATGGAATTGAATAGCATGGACTAGAATTGAATGGCATGGACTGGCATGGAATGGAATGGAATGAAAAGGCATGGCATGGCATGGCATGGCATGGCATGGCATGGCATGGCATGGCATGGCATGGCATGGCATGGCATGGCATGGCATGGCATGGCATGGCATGGCATGGCATGGAATGGCGTGGAATGGAGTGGAATGTAGTGGAATGGCGTGGAATGGAATGGCATAGAATGGAATGGAATGGAATGGAATGGAATGGAATTGCAAGATATGGAATGGCATATAATGGCATCAAGTGAATGGCATGACATGGATTGGAAGGAATGGAATTGAATGGCATGGAATGGAGGGGCATGGCATAATAAGGAATGGAATGGAATGGAATGGAATGGAATGGAATGGAATGGAATGGAATGGCGTGGATGGGAATGGTATGCAACGGAATGGCATATCCTGCAATGAAATGAAATGGCACGAAATGGCACGAAATGGAATGGAATGGAATGGAATGGAATGGAATGGAATGGAATGGAATGGAATGGCATGGCATAACATGTCATGGAATGCAATGGGATGGTATGCCATGGAATGTCATGGAACGGCATGGAATGGAACGGAAGGAAATGGAACGGAACGGAAAGGCATGGAATGGAATGGAATGGAATGGAATGGAATGGAATGGAATGGAATGGAATGGAACGACACGGGATGGAATGGAATGGAATGGAATGGCATGGCATGGCATGGCATGGCATGGCATGGCATGGCATGGCATGGCATGGCATGGCATGGCATGGCATGGCATGGCATGGCATGGAATGGAATAGAATGGAATGGAACCACATGGAATGGAATGGAATGGAATGGAATGGAATGGAATGGAATGGAATGGAATGGAATGGAATGGAATGGAATGGAATCGAGCAGTTCTGTACAGAACGGCATGGCATGGCATGGCATGGCATGGCATGGCATGGCATGGCATGGCATGGCATGGCATGGCATGGCATGGTATGGCATGGCATGGCATGGCATGGCATGCCATGGAATGGCATGGAATGGCATGGAATGGCATGGAATGGCTTGGCATGGCATGGCATGCCATGGAATGGCATGGAATGGCATGGAATGGCATGGAATGGTATGGAATGGAAGAGAATATTTCAGTTAGTCTGTCAAACTACAGTATGTTACTAAGGACATTTCGTTATAAAAATCAACATTTAAATCTTGCATTCCCTTTTTGTGATTATGCAGAATTTGATTCATAGGTGTTTCTAGTTAAGCATTTCTACTCATAGCTAGCATATCTTTCCATGAATCAACAATCTCTCTATATAAAAAAGAAACCCTTTTCTTCAAAGCTATTCTCTTTATAACTGTTTTTTAAAATCAAGTGCAACTGTCCTCCAACCTTCCTGAAACTGGTCATGGAACATCTCTAACACGTTATTTCTCACAGACATTGCAGACAATGTTTGGCTTTAAAAAGAAAAGAATACACAAAGCAGTTTTTAGGATTCTAAGGTTCAAAATATTTGTTCTACTTCATCACTGCTTTGACTGACCTGTATGCAGTTTTAATTTCAAAAGGAGTAATAAGGTGTGAAGCATTTGCAACTGCAATTAAAACCAGAAAAGACTCAGTGTGCTCATGACTGGGAGAATTGCTGTTTGACTGCTGTATGATTTTTAGTCTTCCAAAGCATTTGTAATATCACTCAGGAGTGCTGTTATCCCTTCTTTTTCTTCCTTATTTTTGTTCTTAAATAGGAAGCTGATATTAAGGCTGTCCTTGTTAAGATTAATGTGAAAACACCTCAAGTTTTGTCCTTAGTGAAGAGCAGAATCTGACCCACACAGTACAGGAAGCATGTCAGGAGAGAACAAGAAAACTAAGGGTTGATATTTTAGGTATTAGAAATAAAATGACTATTAACTCAGACTGACTTAATCTATAACTGATGACAGTTTCTGAGTCAAAGATACAAGTTGTTTTCCTCCATTTTGGTATTTCCTTTATTTCTGCCTTTTATTTAACATATGGATGAGTACCTCTTCTGTATGGCCTCTATCCCCCAAACACAACTTAATCTGGTGCTTCTAAAATCTAAATAGATTTATGGAGACTGACCAAAAACTGGGACAACTTCTAGTCAACAAATTTAATAAATAAAGCTCACATAACACTCATACAGATATACTCCAGTTCTATTGAACTGTTTGTATTTGTGAGTTTGCTCACAAACTTAGAGAGTATTTTGAAAGCTCTGTTTAGTTCTCTTCTGAATACATAGATTTGTTCACAAGAACTTCACCTGTGAACTGGCAAGAAAATCTCTTATTCTTCCTCAGGAGTAGCCTGCCAGTTTGGGAGCTGCATAGCACAGTGGGCACAGCATTTACAAGGTTACTACAAGGAGCTGTGAAGAGACATACACAAATGGTGAATGTTTTTCACTTCAGAGAAGGTGTTTAACTGTAGATCAATTAAATATGCAGCTGTAAGTTTTACTTACATGTGACAAAAATGTGACAGTGTAGGAAAGCTTTATTCCAAACACTTGCATAGACTCTAAATAAAGTAGAAATAGGATCAATAATTGTATTCCCTTGACTGCAGTCAGTAGACTTGAAGAGTAACTTACAAAGTATTATTTTCATATTAGACAATTCCTGATTCTGAAGCTGACTGCAGTTTAGTGCATAGCTCACATTTTCTTCCCTTTATCCACTTCATCACATAAAGCAAGTGAAGCCCTCTCAAAGGTTTCCTATTATTATCTATACGCACATTTTTCAGTATTAATTTGATGCACCATATTATTTTATGATATGCCATCCCTTCAGCTGGCTGAAAGCTCCAAACTTTGCCAGGAGCCAAATAGTTCAGAGCTGCTAAAATATATTTCCCAACCAGGGCTTTTCAAACTCAGGAACCAAGTTACTTTAACTGACTATTGGATTATACCACTTTGGAAGCTTGTCACCAGCATTTCCAACATAAATGAACGCCTAAGTCTGCACCTTCCTTAAGAACAGGCCTAAGTAACTAGTTGAGTTGCATGGCACAGCATTAAGATGCTGCCTTTAAAAGAAAGAATCTTAATACCCCAGGACAGCTGTACTGTGTGAACGAAAGATATCACAGTTTGCTGCTCACAGTAGGGCTCAGATGCTGCCTGGTTAAGTAAAAGTCTTAGCTGCACATTCTGCTACAAATCAACCAAATGCTGCTTCTACTGCAGCAGGCATATAATTTTGCAAATGAGAATGGGATGCTGGTTTTGGAGCACTGTTTATGAGTCTTTTTGCAATAGATGGAGATCATACATCATTTTCTACATGTCACTCAGATTCTGTTAAAAACATGAATTACTACTTATCCATAAAACAAAAGAAGGAAATCTATTTTATTATTCCCCTGGAAAATCTAAACAAATTATGCAACATCACACTTCCACCTACTAGAAAGCAATAAATTATGTATGTAGACAAGGAAATAAGAGTGGAAGTATCAAAGGAGAACAAAATATATCATAAAAATGCTGTTCACACTACAAGACATAAGGCTTTATCAGTTTTTCTATTCTGATCCATTATGCTCTGGGGATCATCCCAGCCTCAGAGCAATTCTTTTCAGTTAATGTATAACTCTAAAGTGAATGTGCTGTGGGGCTTTCTTTTGTTTTGTCCGTCCTGGTAACCAAAAAGGAAATTATAAATGTCACTGTAAAGGTACCTGTATTGGTGAGATACAATGGGCAATTTCCTCATATAAAATCTCCAGCATGAAAATGTATTTAAACTAAGGCATAAAGGCCAGCATCACAAGATAGTTAGGGTTTGAATAAAACTACTAAGTAGAAACTGGAAATTACCTCCAGATGCCCAGTAAGGGATATCAGCTGCATGCCTGAAAATTTCTGAGTGAGAGAGTGACACAATTAACTGGCTAAATTACTTTGTCAGAGAAAGAGATAGCTACTCACCAGTTTCCCATTACTTTTTGATACCTAAGCAGTTCAAATTTCTCAGTGAGATGTATCAGGAATACAAGGCTGTGGGATAGGGGGGGGGTTGAATTTTCAGAAAAAAAAAAAGGATATTTCAAAACATTGGACTAAGTAAATTCTGCATGTCTTTTAATATTTTTTTTTCTTTTTTTATCTTAAACAGTTTGAGTTTAATATGATTTTTCACAGGGTACAAGGAATCTTCGTTCTTCATTTTCTTGAGAGGAAGCTCATACACAGTGCCAGCCTTTCTAGCTTTGTGACTGTTCTGAAATAATTTGTTAATGGACATTCAAAGCTGGTTCTTATTCTTCAGAAACATTCCTTGGCTACATCACTCACCCCAGCAAGGGTGTACAGCAGCTTATTGCAGTGGTCAACTACAACTGGGCTGTTGTGCCAAATGAGAGAATATAAAGTAGATATGAGTGATTTGGCTCAGGCCTACTGTTGCAGCTGCTTTCATCTACCTAGACTCATCTGTTTCTGGTACAACATTCTGAAACTCTTCAAGCTTAATTCTATTTACTATTAATTGCATTATGAGAAAGCTGAACAAATACCACATTCACTTTTCACTCTTGGATAATTTGCTGTAATAGGAAGGTAGAAAGCAGGCTGTTAATCATGCTAAAACACGTCTAAACCAAGACAGCTTTGGCTAATGCAGGCAATGCAATTTTCTACCTAATGGTGAGCTACGCTGCAAGAAAGAAGGATACAGGAGATTTCTCAGGTTTTAGCCTTTAGGGCAATAAAGTCTGTTAACAGAGGGAATTTTTTTCTTGGTTACCTTTACATTTATGTTTGTGAGTTTTTTTCACAGACTATCCATCACACTTTCCTATTATTGCATATTTTCCTCTATACCAGTTCAAAAAACAAATTAACATCAAAAAGTATAATTAGTGAATTATTTACCTTTGATTCATGCATGATTCAATTTTTAATTTATTTACAGAAATTTCTTAATTGAAGACCATGTTGACCATCCAGATTTCCCTATAAGTAATTACAGGCATTAAAAAATTATAATCATAAACACATATCACCATCTCTCTAAGTTCTTTACTTCTGTAATCCCCCTTTCCTATCTTGTTCTATCTACCTCGAGGAAATTATATGATAGACACAATATATGTGCTCTCAGTTTGTCCTTTAAGTTTCTCTGAAAAGAATGACTGGGTTAAAATAGACTGAGTTAAAATAATTTCCTTGAGGCTTGGTCTTGCTTTAAGTAGGAGCTAAGTTCTTGGGAATAGAAGATTCAGAGGTTACAGAGTGTAGTAAGTGAACAGGAAGCCTGCAGGGGAGTAAAAAAAAAAGAAAAAAAAACAAAGAAAAAGAAAGAATAAAAGACTTACAGCCTGTTAGAACAAGACAGAAGGAACCTTCCTATGGGCTGGGGGTGAGGACTGCGTGTACTGTAACACAGAAAATCAGAGAACTGGTTGAAATCAAGACCTGAAACAAGTTTCTCTTCTGCTGGCTAACTGTGGGCACACCATCCTGTATATAATTTCTTACAGTTACTTAAGACTGAACGCACATGGCAAAGCAGTCCTCACAGTATGTGGAAAGATCTACGAAGAGAGTTATATCAACTAAATAACTATTAAATTAACTGTCATGCAAAGTACCTATAATAATTCCCTATTCCATTTACTCTAAACTCATACAATCAGATGGGATTTTTTTTCTTTTTTTTTTTTTTGTTTAAATTTCTTTTGTTTCCTCCTAACCTAGTAAGATTAGCTTAGTTGGTTACAGCATGGTGCTAATAACATCTGAAGGTCCAATCCCTGTATGGGCCATCACTTAAGAGCTGGACTTGATGATGCTTGTAGGTCCCTTCTAATGCAGGATATACTGTAATCTGGAAATAATTCCTAACTGCCACTATTCTGGTGGCAGAAAGGAGGGCATAATTTTTTTTTAAAGCAAAGTAATTAATGGAAAAGGCTATCAGTCTTTCCTTTAATAATTTATTCCTTATCATGAACCAGACCAGAACAATTAAGAAAAAGATGATTAAGAAAAAGTCTTAAAGTGTTATGAACTTCTGTTAATTCTTGCATCCATATGAAATGAATGGAGAAGATAAAGATAGAAATCTTGGAACAGGAGACCTGCTGATCTCATACTACAAAACATTAATGGCTTAGCTAGCTACACTAGCTAACACACTATATTTCTGTTGGTTTTTGCAAGAACTGAAGGAAGTATAAAGAGGATTTCTGGAGAAATATGCCCAAAACGAATTGTGTTTGCACTGGGATAAAAATTCATAGCTTGAAGCACACAAAAAATAAACAGTCCAACAGAACTAATATTAAATTTAATATTGGGACAGGCTCCTGTGAGCTATTTGCTATTCTGTTGACATGTAATAGTCTGTTCAGCACTGCAACTTACATTTTTGTACTACAAATATGAGCACAACTCCTGAGATAGGTAAGAAAAAATAATTCAAAAATAATTTTAAAAAATTATTTCTTTTCTTTTCTTTAAACACCATGGTGTTTTGTAGCTTAAACCAACAAATCTTGATTGTCATATTGCCAAAAAAATTTTATCTTTTTGAATGTTTGAGTCATCTAGCCCGGTGAACTTCTTGTACATGGAAAATTTTTTGTTAGAGGGAAAAAAATTCAGTGTCTATTTAGTTTCTTTAGATTTTCAGAATCCACAGCAAAAGAAGATTACAGGAACATCTGAAGGTCAGTTACAAAAAAGCTCCATAACAAAACCTTCAGAACAATTTAATAATTACTATTTGACATACATTTATGCATGCTCCAATACACTTAATTCAACTTTTTAATCTTTTACTTAGGCTCAAATTAACTTCTCAAATGCATAAAGTAATAGTGTTTACAGAACACAGAAGGCAAAACCTCCTTCTAAAAGGCATTAAATAGAATTAATACCGTTGGCTTAGCCTAAGGATAACCACTTTTGAAAAAGTGATTAATAAATAATAAATTCCTTATGTGCAGTGTCTCCATTGCCGGGTTTGGCTCGTATTTGCACAAGTTCTTTACAGTTGCTCGAGGCAATCAGTCGATGGCAACGTCTTTATCAGTCGATACAATTAAAATAAATTACTGTGTTCACGACAAAAAGGCAGAATATTTTACAAGAACATAGAAAGCGAGGGGACAGCAATTGGTATGAGCAATGATGGGTAAAAAATAGTGGCTATTTTTCTTGCAATGGGTTTTGGAACACACTTTGCTTTCTGAAGCTGGCAAATCTTCCATTTCTTTTTTTAAGTAAGTAATTGGCTTAAGAAAAACAGGTTGGCTTAAACAAACAGATTGTCACAGACTTTGGAAGTTTTCAAGCTGCATGCTGGCACCCAGGGGTCTAAATAAGTGCATGTCACCACATATTCTGAAAGCCTTCTTTTTATTTACCAATAGCCCAGAAAATTAGGCAATATTCAACTTATACTGCATTAATCAATTTTTCTACCTATTTTTACTAGGTAGAGTAGATCTGTTAATGTCTTGATGCAACAAAATATAATTCCCCGCAATCATTACTAGCCAGGTATAATATGACATATATCATTTGCTCCTGAAACTGAGGTTGATGGGGAAGAGAAAAGAGTTATAATCCTATTTGCAGCTTGACTTCATGAAGCCTGGAAACTCCTCTCATTCCTGTCAGTAACACCTATAAGCTGCCATAAGTAAATCCAAGCTATATAGCATGACAAGAACAAACAGACACTACTAAATAAATCGTGTCAAAACATCTTCTATAAACAGCTTCATAAAAATACATAAATTGTCATCTATTTTGTACTGCTCCTATGAGAGGAAATGTCTTCAGTGAATCTCTTGGATTTAATGACATCTCCTCAGACTTAAAAAACTGAGATGAAATATTAGTCTCCAGATGCCAAATTTCTTAATTTTTAACGCTATCTAATTAATTTTATGTTTTATCCCTCACAGTAATAACATGATTATATGTAGCTGGGAAAGTTTATACATATTCTTAAGGAAAAGTAATTGAACACTTCCTTGGAGCTCATAATCATCTAGTCATCTTCTACAGTTCACTGGGTCATCTTCTATACTTAGCAGGTAAAAAGACACTTTAAAAAGTTTTTAAATTATTTAAGCCATAGTCGGAGCAAGTTGCATAGACAGAGTGAGAAAGGTTCACCATATGTTTGAGAGACCAGCTCAAGTCTCTGCTGAGACCTGCCACATTGAATCACTTTTCGCTTATATGACATTGTCTGTTGAGAGCACCTGTATCCTAATAGGTCAAACTCCATGGATACACTCATTCTGACACTTAGGAGTAGAAAGCTGCTGTTTTCCTTTGAACAAGTAATTTATGTGAGAACTGGTGACAGAGTGTCTGTGCTTTTAACTCTGTACTAGCAACATGGCCCAAAGCTCCTCCACAAATTTCTTTTCCAATGGAAGAACATCAGTAATCTCCCTCTTGACTGTGTAACATCCCCACTCACTCCAAACTTTCTCATGTATACACGTTATCAACATCCATTGCAAAGCAGAAAAAATGGGATTGGTTTTACTGCCAGGTACTCCCACATTTTTCTCATAAAAACTTTAAGCTTTAATTTGTTTATTAAACTCAAAAGCCAATTGTATTTTCTGGAATAAGCACTGAACTTAGTAACTTTCCACTGTGGAACAAAACTGAAAGAAGTTGAAATTTATTGGAACCATGGATTACTATTGCTACTTGTAACTCTAGAGCTTATTGTAGTATCTTTCCTATCAGTCCATTTTGAGAGAACTTAGAGAAATAAACAAGCAAAATTCCCCAAACAAACAAGTAAAAAACAAAAAAACCCCACAAATTTTGATTCTAAATCTCTTAATTTAACAGGATCAAAGTTCCTTTTCAATACTCTCTGTCCGTATATATATACAAGGTTAACCATGTACTTGTTGTCAACTCCTAGATGAAAGAACAATATTTTAGACAAAGAGTGGGAGTGGAATGGCTGATAAATAGATGTTTAGAACTTATAATTAAACTTCATAGAGGATGTGTAATAAAGGGGGAAAAGCAGACAAAATTTAAATCTGTTTCATGCCTACCTCTTTAATCCTGCCTCGCCCTCCCCCCAAAATTACAAAAGAAATAATTGCTATAGGGCACTAACTGCTATCCTTCACTGGTTAAGCAGAACTTGAAAAAGAAACTGCACAGAAGAACCAAACAGTATAAATCTAACAAAATAGCCCCATACAGCAGTTCAGGAAGATGCTACTTCACCTGAGGAAAAGAAATATACTAGTGGTTTGAGATCAACCCCTTATAAACAACCTTTAGAAAAGCTGTGGATAGGGGAGGCCCTATACTATGCAGTCAGAGTAAGACCTATACACATTCACCTCACCCTGACTGCATAAGTTTAGGAAAGAGAGAGTGACTGAGAATCTGAAATTGGTAGAATAGCAACATGAAATAATTCAAGCAAGGTTCAACAATAGCTGCTGTCTTTATTTTCTGAATCTTCCCCTCTTCTTTTTGTCTGCTAGCTGCAATTCCTCTCCTTTACTTCTCAGATAGTTATTCTCAGCTTTTGTCTTTTCTTGGTCGTTGTTTTTATTTCTTTTTTCCTTTTTCATGTTTTAGCCCTATAAATGTTACTTTGCAGAGTTTCAGTCAGATAAACACAAACTTGCCTTTCCTGATTTCTTTTTAAACTTCAAGCTAAGAAGCCTTGGGATCTGATACCAAACAACAAGCTGAAAATCACTGATTTCCAAATAAAATTTTATTAAAAGTATGGTTCTCACCAGAATTGCCACCATATGGCGGGCCACTCAGAACTCTCTGCTGTCAAGGTCAAACAGCAAAGTCTGACAATCCTCTTCAAAGCCCTCTTCCCCATCTCAACCACTCAGGTATTCCCACTGCTTAGTTATGCACATATGCCTCAACCTGCTTCATTCTTTATTTTCCTGCTTATCATATTGAATTTAAACATAAGTTAATTTTCAGTCATTCATACTAAAGGCTTAATAAGCTCTAAATCGAATTTTATTGAATCTCCAGGCTGTTGAAAACTCAAAACATTATAACATAACTCACAACTCCGGATCCTTTTTCCCCCCAAAACTGAGGAAAGCACAGTTTGTTTCCAACTAGGAGTCAGTATGTTGTTTTCCCTTAACCTGAACTGAATTCTGTCTTTTACAAACCTATATTGATATATTTTATATCAAGCAAGCTTTGTCATACTTTTCCTCCATTCCCTCACCACCAAAACCTCCTGCTGCAAAACCAATATAGCTTAACCCACACCTGACATGAACAATCTGTTTGTGTCTCTATTTCTTACATTTTTTCATATTTTAATTATTAACATTGTGAAAGAGAGATTTTTTCCTGAACTTGAAAAGCTCCCTACATGGTTAGATTTTAAATATAGCTATGCTAACTGTCTAAATAATAGCAGTAGTAAAGTAGAAAAGTCATATTTTTCTGTCCACATTCAACGATGTTATATTGTGCTGCTGAGAAAAATCTGTGTATGATATATCTTAACCTTTCCACTTAGCTGCTATGTTACATTAATAAAACTACTGATGTCTGAGATGTGAGATTATAGAAATTACTTAAACCTCTCATACAATAATTTTAAGTGAATAAAGGAAGTATCTTTCAACCATTCCTTCCAGCTTATGTTAACATCATTGTGAAATAATAGCTACCCAGCTTGGATATGTACAGCATAGTAATAATTTTCTATTGCAGAAACAAAAAAACCCCTAGTACTACAAAAGTAGTGCAAATAAGCAGAAACCTGGTTGCTTTTACAGGTTTTTTGACATAGATCTGTACAGAATACAAAGACTAACAGGCATTGAGTTTAGCTTACTAGCTGGATTTCATTTATTCTGAAACTTCCCCATGCTACCTTCTGAAGGAGGTTGGAGCAGTTTGGTGGTTCCCTTTGCATGACACTTTCCCCTATTTAACTCCTACCATTAGCTCCATTATTGTTTCCAATTTTTATGGCAGAATGTAATTGATAATGAACCCAAAAGAAGCCAAAAACTTAGCTGGAAGATTCTTAAGTCTTTCATAGAAAAGTGCATCTCTAAGCAGGACATTTTATTCCAAGAAAAAGCTTAGTCTGTAGTACTATGCAATATATCTAGTAATAGTAAAAAGTCCTCTCTAATCTATCTAGTACAATTAAGGCCTGTTTGAAATTCACTCTCACTTTTCAAAGAGAAACTTTCAGTGGGATCACTTAATCTATTTTGAAGTTTGAAATTACACAGATTCTGCTCCTATGCAAAGTATATTTTGTATTTAAGATTGTCAGTGGCAGTCCCACCATGCTGCAACAAGATGAGCAGAATTGCCAGTAGGAAAACTGCTGAAATTCCAGAAATAAAACGAATTCCTAGAATATACCAATATTTTTTTAATGAATATTTTTATATGTTTTTTCTCTTTATACAAAAGAAATACTATTTTAATTCTCTTGACAACTATTGTGCTTTGACAGCACGTTTGTAGAAAAACTTTTAGGAGAAAATTTGCTTCATCATCGTATTTTACTGTCTTACAGCCACAAGTGATTTTCTTATTTAGAGTCACTAGTAGCCTTCTGTTGTCCATACTGTGGGTAAAAATAGATAAGAAAAATATTTTTTCTAGAGAAAGACAAAAAAATTAAGCACTTCTCTCTGGCTTTTTACTTGCCAACAAAAGTCTAATAAAAAACACCTTTTAACTTTTGTCTTGATAATAACACATTGAAAAGTTTTCATTAAGAGGCTTGCTTTATTTTAGCCTGTCACTTTGAAAGAAAGACATAAGATTAATAATTTACTACTCACCATTTAGCACTGAAAAATACACAATAAAGATGGCTTAAAATAGATCTGCTCAGCTGCTTCTCTTCATAGAGAAGTAAATTAAATTAAGTGAAGTTGCTGGTTGGCTCTTGTGTATTTGGAGTCTCTTCATCAATATGAGTCATCAAACACTCAATAGGGTATATCATAGATACATGTTGAAAAATGACAGTGTAAGGGAAGTTTATATGGAACAAGATGTGGAAAGAACATCCTTCTGTTTTCTTTCCACAAGATATGCTGGAAGAGTTTTATGAGACAAAAAACTGTATTTCACAGTCAGAAGTTTCTCCATCCGTTAATAAACCCATAACCCCTGTGAAAAATAAAAATAAATTGAAAACTTTTGAAATGTATCCAATGCACTTACAGAGTAATATTTAAAGGAAATGGATCTTGTAATCACAGCAATTCAAAGTGGTGACATTTCAGCTTTGAACTGCAAGTTTACTTTTCATTTGAAATTTTCAAGCAGTGCAGCTGCAATGAAATATCTTATGGTTAATCTCAGGAGCCCAATAGAAGATTTTCAAACATAATGTTGAGGCCATATGCACTCAGTGAAAATTTTGAAACCTGTGTTAGATACCCAGGAAATCCCAGTTGAAATTGGCACAAATCACCCAGTCAGTAAGGGCCAGGAGCCATATAAGGACAGTACCCTTGACCACAGCATCACTGGCTGGTCAAAGGAGGTGACTGTCCTGCTCTGCTCTGCAGGTGTGGCCTCACCTTCAGCACTGTGTGCAGTTTTGGGCACCACAATATTAAAAAGGCACTATTAAAGAGTATCCAAAAGATGGCTATAAAGGTGGTGAAGGCTCTGGAGGTGAAGCTGTATGAGGAGTGGCTGAGGTCACTGGGTCTGTACAGTCTGGAGGAGATTGAGGGAAAACCTCACTGCAGTCTACATCTTCCTCCTGAAGGGAAGAGGGACTGGCACTCATCACTTATTGCTCATGACCAGTGACAAGACTTGAAGAAAAATCATGAATCTGTGTGAGGGGAGGTTTAGGTTGGATATCAGGAGAAGGTTCTTCACCCAGAGGATGGTTGGGCACTGGAATAGGCTCCCCAGGGAATTAGTCACAGCTATCTGACTTCTGAATTCAAGAAGCATTTAGACAATGGTCTCAGCACATGGTGTGATTCTGCTCAGGATCAGGAGTTGGATTTGATGATCCTGATGGGTGCCTTCCAACTCAGCATATTCTGTGATTCTAAGTATGCAGTTCCTTACTTATTCAGAAGGCTAATGGAGGAAATACAGAAGATATCATTTGTCTTAGCTCAGCAAAGTTATCAGAGTCATTTAATGTCTCTTATCATTAGGTAGCTGCATTCAGGAACACTTTCCTAAAAACTAAGATGACAGCATAATTCCTTTTTTCCTTCCTAATAAAAAAACCCCTACTAACACCTGTTAATATTAACCATGATTAATATAATGGTTTAAAAGGAGCAAGAGGAACTGCTTTGAAAGTACTTTATATGGTATCTTCTGTTATAATATATTTGTTTAAAGTATATCAGATCAAACTATTATTAAAATAATTTGGGGAAAATGGATGCTATTCTAACTGAAAACATATTTATTGTGCAGATTGCTATTTTTCAGAGAAAGAAGAGGTGAGGGAGAGTAGATGAAACTTATTTTCTGGGCAATTTTCAGTTTCTTTTGGTTTCCCTAGCTAGATCACTTGTCTCACTGGAATGAATGACAACCTATAAAGAGCTGGATAACAACATGAAAGAGCCAAGAGGATCAAGCTACTTAAGATTACCAAGTGCGAGGTTAAGTAGTGAATCGATCTCAGTTTGTGAGTATCTACAGCAGGACAAAACCTTTATAATGAGTTCTTCAGCACACAAAGGCAACAAAGATGTAAGAACTGGAAAACAAAGCCATACAAATTCAAACTAGCAACACAGTGCACACTTTTTATGATAAGAAACTAATCATAGAAACAATTTAGCAGGGTTTGCAATGGATTTTCTGTCACTGTCATTGCTAACATCATCTGATGGGATAGCTTTTTTTATTTCTAAAAACCAATATTGCTGCTCAGGGATACACAGAAGGCTTATTTAGTGTGCTATAGAATTTCTAGGATCATATTGTTTCTTCCTTGCTCAATCATTTATGAGCAATTATATCAGATACCACTAAAATGAACACACATTAAGGGTTTCCATCTACAAAACAAATTTTTCACTTGAAGTGTAAGTGATGGCTTATTTTTCCTTGCCTTGAGGACAATAAAATTCCTAGAAATCCTGAAATTAGTCAGGTTATGATTTGGAAAGGAGCAGATGCCCCTAAAGAACCATAAAAAACTCTGTGTACATTTATCTTTATTCCTTCTGTTTAGGGACTATATGGTTCCAATGCTTCCCTAAAGAAATATTCCATGTTTCTGTTTACTTGTCGCCCACAGCCACTACTCTTCTGTAAAATGGCTGCTTCAAATAGCAGAATCTGATTCTCTATTTATGTATAAATCATCTGCAAGCTCTGGTTTCAGGATGGAATTGCAAAGCAAAGTTCTGTACTTCCTAATTATTCTATGCAAGCTAGTAATACATCAATAAAAGGGGCAAATATAAAGCCACAAGTATAAAACACCCTTGCTCACTAAATGTATAGAGTTTATGTATTTACTACTTACTTTTTTTCACTGTATAATTTTTCCCCTTCATTTATATACCTAAAGTTTCTCTTGGGTGTCAAAATACACTGTTATCTAAGGGAAATCAATGTTTGTAAAATACTATGATGCCAAACTCAGGTGCACTTCAGCAGCAGTTCATCACACTTTCTTATGCAGCATCATTCCAATATGATGGTAATGGCAACTAAATTCCAACAGACTACATATACTTCATTTTTAATCTCTCTAGGGTGATTTTTCTTTACCTGAGAGCTTTATGGCTTTACATTCTTCCTTGCATCCCAGAACTAGCTACATTTGCTATGAGCATAAATTTGGAAAGAAGTGACTGTAAAATGTGTTAAGCAAAAGAAAAATTTTAATACTGATGATTTTTCTGTCATCCAGCAGACTTGTTCAGCTAGTAGCTGCACATTGTAAGAACTGCCTTTTAATATGGTTTTAAAATTGGTATTGACTGTGCCTCCTAAAGGTCAGACCTGAAGGTATTGTGCTCTTCACTGCTATTTCCCTCCCTCTCTTCTTGATTGTCAAAACCAGTCAATGAATACAAGTGCATACACCTTGAAAGAAAGGTTGCCCAGACTGGATTGCATTGTGCTAAATTGCCATGGATTTTTTTGTTATGCATCATGTTTGGTTCAGATGGAGTTAACGATAAGTTTTTTGCTTTGGGGCGGGGAGGAAATTCCTATTGAATATTAGTTGTGAAAACTGTCTTTATTACATGAAGGTCAAGTAAATTAAAGCTAGGTATTTGTTTATTGGTTGATAATTGCTACTTTTTATCTAAAGCATTTAATTATTTCCATCCCCCCCTCCAAAAAAACAAAACAAAACCGGAAACAAACAATTCTTGTGGCTCAGAAAATAAACTGCACAGGAAGCAATTTCCATAGGAAATAGAAAAGGTTAGTTTCTCATCTTAAGGATGGAATGAAGGAAAAAAAAAATCCTTTCTGCATAGCAATATCCCCAATCCATTTGGTTTTATTTAAACCTTGTGATATGGGAGAAGTGAGTCATGTTATATCTAGCCTATAAAAAAAGTTCCATTGAAAGATGAAATTCAGGGTAGATTTTTTTATGTCAAGCACTCCATACACATTTGATGAAAGTGCAAAAAATGGAAATCAATGCTGATCTTGACCCAAGAACATTGGTTGAAGAATAATAGCAGACTGGGACTGGATAAGAAATGAACTGCAGATCAAGCATGAAAGATTTCCTGCAGACTGCGCTTGTGCCGAGATTTACCTTTAGCTCAAGAAACAGACCAGGTTCTTGAGCAGTCAAGGGTTTCTCTTTCAGTCCCATAGAGGATTTTTTTACATAAATTTCTTTTAATTGCCCATTTTTTTTGGTATATGACTAGAATCAGGTATATATGACAGCCTCTGGTTGTACTTATATAGAAAAGATTAAACTACAAATGTTTTATTTCGCAAGTTCAGGAAGAGTCAATAATTCATATGTGGTGTAACCACAGGCAAAATTCCCAGGTATTTCTACACATACCAACTAATATCCATGGCATACTCTCTACTGTATGTGAGAGCTTCATTTCACAATTCCTAGTTATTCTCTCTTTTACTGAATATAATTCCTTTGTCCTTTCTGTGGTCCCTAAGGTTCTAGTTCCTGAGATTCTAATTATGTTTTTTGAGAGCCCACTTCCTGAAACTCAGTAGTTCATTGACGGAAAACAATGCAATTTAAAAAAACCTAAACTGAAACCCAACCCAGTATTGAGGATACTATGAAATTCCATTCTGATTCAGAAATACAGCAAAAATACAGAATCGTCTGAGAAAGGAGTGCTCTAAAATGTACAATTTCCAACACTGATCTTGTAAACAAATGCACTGTTATGAGCAACCACTGACAAACAACGTTGTCTTTACCAGCTTTGATTGGGCTGTAGATGTGGTAAAGCTTCTGATTTATATATTTTTTTTAATTTCCTGAAAAATAATTTTACAGTGATGCCTAGAGCATGTGAGAAGCTATTTCCTTAGCTTTGTCATAAATCTAAACAAATAAATTTTAATAGTAGTGGTACTTTCCTCATGGATAAAACTGTTACTTTTTGCTGTAAAAAAGGGGCGAAAAGGAAGAGGTAATTGCATTTTTTCATTGCATCAATTTAGAATCAATTGAACTCTGCTACATAATGAAAATTAAATGAGAGAATCATTCACATTTAAGTGTCAACAAGAAAAACGTATGCTAAAACATTGTCACCTTCAGTTACTATGATGCTATTCATTTTTATACTGTTAAATTCTTTACTTTTACAATTATCATTTGCATTAGAAAGATAACTGTAGAGATGTTGCAGAATACCATCTGGAAACAAATATTGAATAAAACAACGTAAATGTGCCCACAGAAGATAGCATTAAAAAGTGTTCAAAGAAATATGCCCCCAAATACGTTGGAAATTTATACTGCTCGTAATTTCTACTCCTATCTAAATCTTTAGTAATGTGCTTAAAAGTATATATACTGAAAAGACTTGGATTTTAGAATGCCACTGAAATGAAGTACTCTGGATATGTACTAGATGAAAGAAGTCATGTCAGACTTCATAATATAAAAGATGTACAAGGAGCCATATCAGGACAAGAACGTCAAAAACTTAAGAACTTATAAAGATGAAAATTATACTAAGAACTGAGGTATTACAGATAAATTGAAATATAAGGAAAAAGTCATGCATGATAAAAACTACCTGGAAGTACAAGCCAGGAATAGATCTGTTCATTGCCCATCTATTTTTAAAATTTGACAAAAATAGAAAAGTTCCAATTGTGTACATCTCAATGACCCATATGTGGATTGATGATTCATGCACATCTTACAGATTCATGATTATTAGATTTCTCCAAATTTCCATTTCATAGATTTTGAGCATGACACATTGTGAAACTTTCAGATATCTGTTGAGGTGACAGTTAAGTGGTGATGATGATACTCTGGAATCTTTGAATAAAGATTTTTTGACAATAGAAGAATAATCAAAGTAATTTTAAAATCCAGCACTTTGAAGAAATGATCAGAAAGGATAAAAATTTTCATTCACTTTTATATGAGAAACAATAAGACAGACCTTGCAAGGTAAATGTAAAACTATAGTAAAGCAAAGCAGGTGATACTTTGAGATGAAACTTGAAGGCATAAAATAAAATGTTTTCAAGCACAGAAGAAGTAGGATGACTGTAGAGTCAGTGGGGCCAGCAGATTATCAAAGTACAAAAGGCATATTAAAGAAAGGGAAGACCACTGCAGAAATCACAAGGGAATCCTTTCATCACTGTTCACTACGGAAAAGGTCAGAAAGGTTCCTTTCTTCACAAGGCATGAGATAGAGAAACTTTATTTTTTAAGAAAAGCATCAATAGAAGAGGTTTTAGTACAAATTAATAAATTGAACGGTAACAGTTGTCAGGACCATGCAATTTTTTCAAGACCGAAGGAAGTCTAGTATGAAGTTGCTGAGTTACTAACTAGCATATAAACTATTGCTGTAATATGACTCTGTGTCAAGAGGAATAAAAAACAGACTTGAAGAGATAAAACTCTTGAGAAAGGACTCATGTAAAGACTTAGGGAACTACGGAATAGCAAATTGGATGGCCATCAGGAAAATTAGAATTACTATTTTAGAATTAATAGATGATAGATAAGTATGAAATATTTGCAAAAGCTCCACATGGCTTTTATAGATTTTGTGGAGGACTACTGCTTATCAGATTACTTTGAAAGTGTTAAAAAACATAGATTAATTGATATAACTAATCTGGATCTTCAAATAGTTTTGACAAGTTTCCATTCTCCAATATTTGACCGATGTTGTTTTTCCTTTTTTCATGCCTTTTATTACTTCTGTTTTTATTAAATGCATTCTTTTTAGGTTAACTATGTCAATGTAATTTCATTCTCTATTCTTTATTGTTTTTTTCAGGTGCTATAGTTTTTAGTTACTAAAAAAATGAAAATCAGAAAAAGCTTTGATGTACATTCATAGAAAGCTATCTAGGCTATGGATCTGCCAATTTGCAGGATTTCCTAAGGTCCTTCCTTACACAATGAAATTCTGATACTACTCCCTCTTAATTTAATGATAAGTGCATCTCCAGGGAAAATACACAACTCAATTTTCAGCCTAGTGTTTTTTCTCTTAAAAATGTAATTAATATCAAGTTAACAAGAAACACTGTCAATTCACAGAGGACAATGTACTATACCACACAGAAAAATGCACTGAAGACAGGCAATTTTTGTGAAAGGTGGGAAGAACACTCCTTGTATTAGTCTGAAGAATAATTTTGTAAAAGTAATATAAAAATATTTTTTAAGAAATCCAGAGAAGGAACAGCTTCCAAATACTGTATTTTGATGGCCTCCTTCTAATAGCCTTTTAAATATTCTCTTTTAAGTGAAGATGTATTAGGAGACATATTTGTACCTAGCCATAGATGGTGGTTACTTTTTAAAATTACTTTTTTCAGGACTGCAGGTGTATAAATCCAATAAGAATATAATTGAGCTAGACAATGTAGCTATGATTGCAGTTCAAAGTTTCATCTCAACTGTGAACTCTGTGTCTTAGTCATGCAAAGGATTTAATTCTTTCTCTTTATAAAAAAAGAAACAGGCCCTTGTTAGCCCTGTTTCAGTCCTCTGTTATTCAGTTAGAGTATTTAAATTAAATTTGTTTCATATAAGCAAACCAAATTAAACCTTACAAGGAAATGTCTCCAGAGGTTCATTTACTAGAGCTTTGTTTGTGAAGGACAGAAATTTACCCTTTGAGTGGTATCTACAGCATTCAGCAATATCAGATACAGCACATCACTACCCACTTAATTTTATAAAATATTACCAAAATATGTCCTTTTAATTTTTTTTTTTTTTTTAACTAGAAAGATGAAAAAGCAGTGATAGAGAACACAATGTTTAATAAATACCACGAGGAAGTTATCCAGCCTTAGGTCAATTTGTTAGTACTGCTCGCTGCTGTGCTTTAGTTATTCCATATTTTATCTCTGTTTAATTATTTCATTTCCTAGTTACCACCAAAGATTATCATGTAAAGAGATGGGTGAGAGAAAGGGGAAAACTCTATGTCTGTCTCCCACTGCTCTCACAATAAAAAAATATAAAGCCTCCAAGCCAGCAAAAATCTACCACCTATTTCAGTATGGAAAACATCATATGTGCTAATATTTAAAACCTTAAATATTGCCAGGTAGTCTATTTATTATAATTTAAAATATCCCAACCAAGCACATCATACTGTTTGAAAAAAAGATTATCTTGGCCTCTGCAATTTCAGTTTTGTGTATTTGAGCTATACCTGCCATTAGCACTGGACTACAAAGCATAGCCTTTGAAAGCAAAAGTAAGCACAACAATTTTTTTTTTAAATCGTCTTTAGTCTGAGAAGGTTAAAATGAAGACTGTCTGAAAAATTATGTGATGTAGCCCAATATGGAGCAACAAATAAAGAACAAGTGACTAACCGCTTGTCTATAATCAATAAAAAAGCCACAAAATTTTAAAAAAAAGATAATATTAAATCTTCAACTTACATAAAAAGTTATATAATCCAAAGTGCCATTTGTAAAGGCATTATAGTGCCAAAGAACTGCAAATGTCCAATAAAAATGCTCAAGTTCGTATAATATACCATATGTGAACACCTCCACCCTTATTATAAATCACCACAGATTTATTGTTCTAAAAGTTCTGAACTGAATGTATTTATTCTTAATGTCAGTGTGAAAGAATTCTAATAAATATTTAAAACTATTTTGGTGGGAGTTTTGAGGTTGTTTTGGTTGGTTGGTTGTTTTTTTCTCAACTTTTGCACTGTAGCTTTTGTTCTGAGAAAAGTCTTCCATTACATTGCAGCCATAAGTGGGATCACACAAAATTCAAAGTCACATCAAAAGCAAAAAATCAAAAGGCAAGAAATGAGAAGGCTTTTTTAAGGATACAGTAAATATTTTCAAACAATCTCCCACTGGTGATGACTTTGTGTTAGTGGTTACAAAGACACATTGCTTAAATCACCAGAGGTTGACAGATTTCCCATTTCTTCTTTTTCTACAAAGAAAATTTGTCAAGAATTTTTGAAAAACTATTTCTCTTTTGGGGGCAGTTGCTATCAAACTAGTTGCAAATTTTGCCATTTCATTCATGCTTTTGGTTAGTCCAGATTTCAAAAATCTCCTACTAACCTTCAGAAATGTGGCTCATCACATTAGTTTGTGTAAGTTACACGCTTAGTCAGTATATGTGCAGAACTCAAAACAGCACAAGAATTGCTGTTTATAAACATATTTCAAAATTATGCTGTAAGTATTTTGAGGATTTTTTTGTCCTTGCTATAAGTTATGTTATGCAGGAAAACAATATTACTAAATAGAATTGGAGTAAGAATATAGGGAGAAAATGGACAGAGAGAAGCAGAGATATATTTTTAAAAGTCAAGGGAGTAGGCAGAAAATTAATACATGTAATTTGAAAAAAAATGGGAACATGATAAATGAAAACTCAGAGATAAAAGCACCCAGGAAATGAGATGACATATTTTTAGCAAGTCCAAGTATTATCTGCACTAATGAGTGCTAGACAGGAAAAAGTTTAATGATCTTTCTTGAAAATGAGAGAAAACTCAGAGAACGGGACTGCAAGGAAACCAACAAAAAATTCTGGCCATTGAAGACCATAGACAGTCTTAGTGTTTTTATACAATGTGCTTTATCACCTGCAGTCACAAGGAAAAGGGATGTAGTTGTAGTGAGTGAAGGATATGAATAATACTTTATATAATTTCTTAAATTATTCTTTTGTACCATGAAGATTTATTTCAGAAGCCAGTATAAAAGTACTTCTAGCGACACTTATCTTAAAGGATGGAGAAATATTTGTCTGCTCAGCTGTTACTCCTAGGTTGAACCATTTTTGGTATTGCTACTCAATCTGCCTAATGGGATGAAACACACTTGCAAGGAACAGGGACACACCACCATTACTCCATAAGAAGCTATTATTCAATGTGCACTTCTTTCAGAATCTGAGATGACCTGAGATTTATTCTTTAAGGTGAAAGGAAGTTTAGTAAATTAATACTGCTATAACCTCCAAAACTAAATTTTAGGAGCTCTGCAATAATACAGACTATCATTTTAATGTCAGTTGTAAGTCTAAATGAGTGTATTTAACGAGAAGATGGGCAGAAACCATGCATAACCTCTGGCAACATGGAAAGGGATTTCTTAATCCACTATCCACTTTCTAGTTGATTGACAGCACACAATGCAAGACAGCAAAAAATAAATTCCATCCCATTCATGTCAGAGACTTAAAAAGCAACAATTCCCACCTGTTCCTTGTCACAACACACTCATCAATTTTGATAATTATTATGATCATGTACAGTTTTAAATATTCAAATTAATTCTGCTAATTATGTGGCATCACTGGGATATGATCAATTAGCCTTCCGCATGCCCTGCATTTGTCTTAGACCTGTGGATTACCTTATAATTACCTTGCTATTTGCTGCTCCCAGACACTGGAAAAAACCATGGTTGCAGATTATAAAACACGTGCAGTGCATCTTTCCTAAGTAGAAGATGTTTCAGGAAAAAATAGTACTTCAGTGCTACTGGTTCCTTTTATAGATTCAGTCCACGTGATTTCTACAACAGATGAAGGATGTTGAGTCCCCAGATTACACACTTTCCTCTTCCACTAACTTTAACAATAGTTTCTAGCACTGTATGTTTTCTTGTTTCCAGTTTTCTCTAGAGAAAACTGTCAAGAGATGGAGATCAATACTTCATGTTTCTCAGTACCCCTCAAGTTTAGTTTTTCATCTTTTCTAACTCATCGTTAGCCTTACTTCTTTATAATTTTGCATCTAATATATAACTTTTGCAACAGTCAAGACATGCTTCTGTTGTGAGCTACTATGAAAAACAACTAATGGAAAAAGTGCCCTCTCAGTACTAACACCAAGACATGCTCAGTCAAAGTGACTTCCTTCTTTTAGGAAGGGATACCTCCCTAAAACAAAGGGATACCTCTATCATCTCTAATGGCCAGTAGTAAGGACTACAACACTAACCAACATCCCAGTGTGTTGTATTGCAATGCAGAGATTTCATTTGTGCTACATTATGAATATATTTTTGTTTGAACAGTGACACTGCCTAATGCTTTGCTTGATCTTGACTAGGTTTCATGTGATGGGCATAATTTTCTGTTTGCATCACCTTTACATGTTCTGCATTACTGTATTGCATTTTCTCTGTAATTAATTAGGAGAAATGTAAATTAAAACATTCAAGATTTTGTATCAATTAAGTAATAAGGAGTAACTCTTCTAAGTGATCTAGAAGGAAAGCTTCTTAGTATATATATACACTATGTTAAGCAAAATAGTGCATCTAAAATCAGTTTCAATGACAATGGCAGCATTTAGAACTTTTCTGTAGCTGTTACAGTTTTGAGGCTGTTTCTGTTACATAATAAGCTGCAGTAGGCATAGTTTCATAGAGTAAATAAAACTATGGGTAAACCCTGCACTCTTCAGACTCCATTAAATAGAATTTTTGTTCTTGTACTGGAGTGTGTAGCCCTAAATAACACTGAGCAGTTCAAACTCTTACAGATAGGCCTTATTAATAAAGGCCACAAAAGAGAAACAGTTCATGATATCAAGGATTCAGAATTCAGATCAAGTAATTTATGAATTATTATTTGATAGTTTCTTGTGTTTGAAACTACTGTCATCTACTTCATCCTCTCCTAAAAAACAAGAGATAGTTGATTTCAGAGTGAACAAGTAGCATGTGATGACTTATTTTCCCTACAGTCTTCCAATATTTCATGCTTTTTTTCTTTATGGAAAAAGCACCAGCAAAACACGACTGCTATAGTTGTAAACTGGCATTTGTACTTCTTTGTAAAATCTGTAAACAGCATAGATTGTACCAAGAGAAACATGATATGTTCTAGGTTGAAAAAATAATCACTACACTTAGAAATCAGATAGATTCATTAGCACAACACTTTCCTTGATTGGTCCAAGCCCTGCTTAGAGCCAGGATATAGCACCTAAGAAATGTATTTAATATTCATAGAATAATAGAATTGTCATGCATGGAAAAAGGCCTCTAAGATTATTTTAAGATTATCTAAGACTATTCAGCTGTTAAAAGTAGTGCCACCACATTCACCACTAAACTATATCCCAGGGTACCACATCTACATGATTTTGAACACTTCCAAGGATGGTGACTCCACCACTCCCATTAGCCAAAGCCTGTTCCAAAGCCTGACCGCTCTCTTAGTAAAAATATTTTTCCTAATATGCCTCCAATAATACAGCTTGAGGCCATTTTCTCTTGATCTGTCACTTGATACCTGGGGGAAGAGACTGACCCCCACCTGCTTACGACCTCCTCTAAGGCAGTTGTAGAGCACAATAAGGTCACCCCTGAGCCTCCTTTTCTCCAGGCTAAACCCTCTCAGCTCCCCCAGCCACTCCTCATAAAACTTGTACCCCAGACCCTTCACCAGCTCCGTTGCCTTTCTCTGGACACGCTCCAGCACCTCAATGTCCTTCTTGTAGTGAGGGGCCCAGATCTGGACACAGGGTTCAAGGTGTGATCTCACTAAAGCTCAGTACAGAGGGACAATCCCTGCCCTGGTCCTACTGGCCACACTACTGCTGATCCAAGCCAGGATGCCATTGGCCTTCTTGGCCACTTGGGCACACACTGGCTCTTTTTCAGACAGCTTTTGAGAGGCAGCCCTGAGTCCTCCTCCACTGGGCAGTTTCCCAGCCACTCTGACTGTAGAACTGCATGGTGTTGCTGTGAACAAAGGGCAGGAGCAGCATTTGGCCTTGTTCAACTTCATACAATTGTCCTCTGTCCCTTGATCCAGCCTGTCCAGACCCCTTTGTAGAGCCCTTCAACAGATCAGCACTCCCACCCAACTTGGCATCATTTAGCAACCTAAGGATGCACTTGATCCTCTCATCCAAGTCATCAATAAAGGCATTAAACAGAACCAGCCCCAGTACTGAGCCCTGGGAAACACCACCAGGGAGTGGCTGCCAACAGGATGTAACTCCAATCACCACCATCCCAGCGATCCAGACAGTATTTTGTCTAAGAGGACATCTGTCCAAACCATAAGCAGCCAGTTTCTCCAGAGTGCTATAGAAGACAGTGTCAAAAGCTATACTACATCCCAGCATCCACAGCTCTTTAAGGAGATAACCTTGATATAGAAGGAGATCAGGTCAGTCAAGCAGGACTTGCCTTTCATAAATCCATGCTTGTTGCGCCTGATTGGCCTGATTCTCTGGTTGTCCTGCATCTGCCACATTGTTGGATCTCAAGGATCTGAAGTTTTTGAGCTTTCTGTGCTTCCTGGCACAGACCCCCTTGAAAATACTGCTCTGGACCTGAAACCTTGGAGAAGACTTGTAAATACGAATAATAAGTTAGAAATCACAAATGTGTAGTGGGTTAGATGTGTGTATTTTCACTGGATGATGGGTTTTAAATTTGAGGTTTTTACAGTATAGTGGTAGTTAGGGGACAAGGTGGAGAATTTTGAGTGATGTCTTTTCTTCTTGTTCATCTTCTTCTCTTCCCTCTTCTTCACAGAACTTAGGTAGTTACCTTTGGATTAGTCAGTTGAAAGTCACTCTAAGGGTCATGGGAATTTATTATTGGGTCAAAAGTATAAATAATATAGGTGTAAAACTTGTATTGGCGTGTTTAGCTATAAAAGGCCTTGAAGCAGTCTCAGCTGGAGCCATTTTTCCTACTTCTAGCAAGCAGCTAGAGGTACTGTTGTACTTTCTGTAATTTTTGATAAGGTATAATAAACATCCAAGTCCAAACACAAGAATCCATCTCGAGTGCCTTTGAAATAATCTTGGCTCTGAACAGAAACAGACTAGACTGAGACAAACCACTAATTTGTGGTGCAAAGCTCAGCACACTGCTACACCACATAATGGCAAAGACAATTATCTACTCCATGACTTTGCTCTGAGATCAGTTGACAGACGTAGCTCTCTGGATTCTCCTTCCAACCTTTCTTGTAGATGGGCTAACCTCCAGTCAACTGGGACCTCCCCAGTTAACCTGGACTGCTAGTAAGTGATGGAAAGTGACTCAATGTGCACTTTTACCAAATCCTTCAAAACACTTGATTGGATCCTATTCAGCCCCATAGACACATGTGCCTCCAGCTGGTGTAGCGAGTCCCTGATCATTTCTCCTTGGATTATGGGTGCTTCATTCTGCTTCCCATACTGTCACTGTAAGGCTAGGGAGTGGCAAAGAAACACAGCAGCACAGACTTCTTTTAGAAAGCAGAAGAAGCAATGTATTGCAGAAGTAGACACATTTTTATAGACTGGTTTGCAGAATCGAGGATAGAATAAGCTTATTGGTCCAAAAAGAGCAACACCTCTTGTAAACATGCTTTTACCAAAACATTAGGTTCTTCACACACTTATTCTGTCAACAACGCCGGGTGCTAAACTTTGTTATTAATTCTTTCCCTTCTGTTTTCCTTTAAGTAACTTAGGAAAACTCAAACTGCTGTTTTCCTTGACTGTCACCAGCATCCACACCATACCTGCCTTAAAGCTCACGTCCTGGGTAAAAAAATCATCTTTGAAGACTGAGGCAAAGAAGGCATTAAGAATCTCAGACTTTTCCTGAGCCTTTGTCACTATGTTTCCTTGTACATGCAATGAAGGATGAAGATTCTCCTTGGCCTCCTTTTGTTGCTGAAATATTTGTACAAAACAATTTTCTTGTCTTTTACAGCAGTAGCCAAATTAATTTCTATCTGCATTTTGGCCCTTCTAAATTTCTCCTTGCATAACTTCGCAATGGAAGTTGGAAGAAGGGGTTGGCAACTCAGGAGTACTAAAAGGATATTTATATAATATTTCCTTCATAAAATATCCAGCCTTCCTGGACTCCTTTGCCCTTCAGGAATGCCTCCCCAGTAGACCAGTCTTTTTAACAGGACAAACTCTGCCTTCTGAAAAGTCAAGGTAGTAGTTCTACTGACCCCTCTCCTTACTTCAAGAATTGAAAATGGTCGTTTTGTGATCACTCTGCCCAAGTGTTCCTCCAACCACATCTCGCACCAGTTTTTCTCTGTTCACAAACAGCAGGTCCTGTGGAGAAGCTTCCCTAGCTGGCTCCCTCATCAGCTGTATCAGGAAGGTGTGTATATTCCTCACACTCCAAGAACCTTCTAAGACTTGGAAACACTTTCTCTCTGCTGTGTTGCATTTCCAGCAGACAGCTTGCAAGTTGAAGTACCTCATGAGAACAAGGGCTAGTGATTGTGAGACTTCTCCCAGTCACTTATAGAATAGAACAGGTTATCTGCTGGTTGGCCTTCCCCCGATCCTTAACCGTAAGTACTCAGCCCTTTTGTGACCATCATTGTGATCATCCAGACTATCAAAATACACTCTAACATACAGGTCTACACCCATGCCTCTCTTTCCTTTCCTGTCATTTCTGAAGAACTTATAGGCACCCATTGCAGCAATTCAGTTGTGCAAGTCTCACCACATTACTGTGATGGCAACCATGTCACAGTTTTCCGCTGCATAGTGACTTCTGGCTCCTTCTGTTGGTTGCTCATGCTGTGTGCATTGGTGTAGATGTACTTCAGTGGGGTATTGATCCTTCCACCTTTTTGGGGGATCATGCCTGAATTCCCACATTAGGAGCAATCCCCAGACTTTTCTCTAGCACTCCTGGTTTTATCCGCTTCTCCCTTTAAATCTAGCTTAAAATGCTCAGTGGGACTGGCTAACTCCTAAGCAAGGATCTTTTTTCCCTTTGAGACAGCAGTACCCAGTCTGTCATCAGCAGGCCTGGTGTCATGTAAACTGACCCCTGATCAAAAAAACCCAAAATGCTGTTGGTAACTGCAGGCTATGAGCCATGCATTTATCTGTATGACGTTCCTGTTTCTTCCTGCATCATTGCCTGCAATTGACAAAATAAAGGAGAACACTTGTGCTCCTGATGCCCCAACAAAGCCCTGAGGTCTCTATTCATTGTCCTCAAACTTCTTATTGTGACTTCATCACTACCCACCTGAACAAACAGTAATGGGTAATAAATCACACCAGGCTGGAGAGTTTCTTGGTGACATTTCTTATCTGGATCATAAGGAGGCAGCAGTCTTCTGCACGGGTTTGTTCAAATTGATATGTTGGAGCCTCTATTTCTCTCAGAACCGAGTCACTGATGACAACTACTCTTCTTTTTTTACTTAACAGAAGTGGAATGCTCTATAGAAGATGGCAAAATACCAAAAAAAGAATTCTGGACTCCTCTGTATATTAACAAAACTGGATCTCCAAATTCACTAATCTGAATTGTGTTCTGTGCTTTGTTCCTCCTGAAGAAATGGATATGCTTCTCAAAATTGCTACCCAATTAACATGTAGAAGGGCCTCTGAATATTTAAACATCTCAGCCAGAGGACTGACAGTCTCTGATGGAAAGGTCAGTTTTCAATTGAGAGATTTTTTTCCTATTTCTGTGCAATAGCCTATAATGAATGAGCAAACTGTGTTTCAGGATTGTAACTCAACTGGAACACGGAAATTAATTGTGCCAATCAGTCAGCAAGTAGCAACCTGTCGCAAATGCCTGCACATATTAACTATGAAATGAGTCAAAAGAATAAATATTCAGCATGAAAACCTTCTGTGAGCATAGCACAGTTATGTTTGCTTCCAGTAAAATTCACAGCACAGCTGTATTTGTTGTGCCAAACAGAGATAGAAGTCTAAAGCCAAAATTGGATTAATTAAGCAAGGGTTGTAGGATCACCACAGACTGGTCCCAGCATAACAAATGAGAGGATGTTTCCAGTTCTTCCTGTGTGCTGGCCAAAATAATTATTCTGCAGCAGGCTGTACATGGAAAGACAGCTCTGAAGGCCATGCTATTTGGGTAACCTTTTACAATTAAGCCACAAATTATTCTGCTTGTTAATGTTTGTCATCATGGAAAGACACTTCAAAAATCCTAGATATATTATTGCTGCCCACTACAACCATCTGCAACAATCAGCTCCTTGGAATAAATTTTGAACTAGTGCATTTTGAGCTAAGGCCATACTGAAAATTAATGGCTTGGAAAGGTTGTGGGTTTTATTCATTTTATTATATATGGTGTGTTAACCATGTACATATGGTATTATTCATGTATTAAAATAATTCTAACAAAGTAAAATTACTGAAATAAGTATCGAAGTCTCTATTTCTGTTGATGAAGAATGGCTCAGCTACCACCCCTGTCGACCTACAACTGTTGCTCAGAGGAAATAAAACTAACAAGAAAAATAGAACACCCATAACTGCACTCCTAGGAACTGAATATAACAGATGAAAAGCTTGAAACTAAGAGACCCAAAAATCCCTCTTTGAAGAAGTGGGGAGACATAGCCCAGGATCCATGAGACAGAAACCCAGGCAGATACACTCAGTCTAAAAGGGAGCTTCTTAACAATTGCACAGCAAAACCCAGAGCTCACTATTGAACGGCAATAGACATCCCCAAGTTTAAAAGTTCAAGTCTAAGCCAGATCTCAAAAACATTAGATGAGATATAACAGGGCAGCCAAGACGAATTCTTCTTGTAAATATTGATAATTTTGCTACTTATTTTTACTCTTCATCGCCCTGTTTGCCACCTCATTATTAAGACCACAATCTTTTGATTTGCTAAAATAATTCTGTTTTATTTTAACCACAGAACACTTTATGACAGAAAAGCAACTAGGTGAAGGCAATAAACCTGCAGCACATTTCCCCAGAGCCAGTAGATAGAAATCAAATGGTGCATACCTATCACATGTATGTACAACTTTAAAAGATTTAAAGATCTTAGTGTTGTTTGAGGAATTGCATCATCCTGCTAAATCAAACTGAAATTCAGTATAGGGACTGGAAACATCTCTTTTTTTTCTGGGGAACAATTTCCATTAGAACTTATAATAGCACTTGTTCTGTACAGAACAGGAAACAGTAACACTCCTAAATCTTCATGAAAATTTGGAAAATTAAAGTTGAATTGTTAATTTATAATTAAAAGACACTTGCTTGTGTCTATTAAGTGCATTTTATTATACCTATTATCATTATATTTATACATCACTATCAGTATGGACATTAAATGAGAGCATTAGAACTAATGCACTTGGTTTAGAATTTTCTTTCCACCGGCTCTCTTTTTGGCTCTTATTTTTCTTAAATACTGCTATTTATACCTTAACAATAACTCTGATTAAGACCTAATTCTGTGAAAGACTCACAGCTTCTTACTCAGTACAGAAAATCATAGAATCATATATTATCCTGGCTTGGAAGGGACCCAAAAAGATCGTCAAAATACAGCTCCTGACCCTACACAGGATCAACCCAAAAATCACACCATGTGCTTGAGAACCTTTTCAATAGAAATGTAAATGGAGAAGGGCACCTAGAAAGGAACCTGCTTACACATGGTCAGGATGCTAACTGCACTTCTAGCATCCCTTCCTGGGAACATAAGCTTTGTTAAAAGAATCATGCAATACTATAAACAAATAGTCTTTTTGTGTTTTCCCTCACTGAAGGATTCGTGAAGCCTAAAATCTTCTATCATGGAAGCGACTACTACTACTGTCAAATGTTTTGCAGGGAAAAAAAATCTGGAAAATTTGAGCACAGTACTGTGGAGGGCTGTGTAATTTTTAGAACAAAATATTTTGTGATGGATGTAGAATCAAGCTTCATCCAACATTAAGACCTGTCAGTGAGATTTAAGGGAAAAAAAAAGTAAGAAAAAGGTGGGAGGAGAAAAAAAGAGAGCTATCATATGATTTAATATTAATTAGAAATCAACCAGAAATTCCTTATGTTGAAGCTGCTTGAAGGATTATAATAATGATTACAAGACTTAATTGCAATTTTGAATAAAGTGATCTAAAGAGGTAACAAAGATGATTTATTTATTTACTTTTATAAATGAAAAAAAGTGTTAAACAACACTGACTCTAACACTCAGTGTCTGAAACATTAAAACCAGTTTAATGGATGATGGGTGTTCAGGGTTGTACTACATTGGGTTTTAAGAGTTAACATCGAAAAACTATTCTAATTAGCAAGGCTATTTAACTGTTCAGGTACAAATTTGATATATTGACACCCACTGGTATAGAAGAATTCACATATTTAAGCTAAAACTTACCAGGCCTAAGACAGAAAAAAGACAAATCAATTACCAGACTTGTGATATTTCCACATGTACAATGGAAAATATAAAGGCAAAAAGAATGTCCCACCACCATCAATAAAAGGATAAGAGAAAGTTATGTTTTGACTCCATGCTTTCTCCAGTGAAAGAAGACAATTAAAGTCAATCAAACCTCTGAAGTTTGTAGTGCAGTTCGTAAATAGACAAATTCCATGAAATAAGGAGTAGTTGAAATTTAGTTAACACAGAATCCTTCACTTCTAAGAAGCATAGAGTGAGTGCTGTGACTTTTAAGCACAATTATCACCAAGTGAAAGAGCAGGGAGATAAATCTCCATGGGCATAGTTTAATATTTATCAAGATACAATTTAAGAAACTAAGCATGTAGGAAGCTAGTTTGCACTAGAAACATTTTCCTATGTGGAATTCATTAGGGAATCAAATGAAGAATTCTGTCTCCCAACAGAGGGTCTACATTATTGTAGCACCTGAGACTGCTCCAAGTGCATTTGCAGTCTAGTGTGACAACTCAAAAGTAAATTTGTACTCACAAAATTGCTAACAAGTTGTTACTTAGGTTTTGCAGGAGAGAAGATGGGAGGAGAATCAAAGTATTCTTATTAAAGCATGAAAGAAATTATTTATGGGCATGATCAACTATCTTTTTGAAGTAGGTACGTATAGAAGCTTGTGGGCTAATATGCTGAAGTGTTTGATGAAGAAAACCATAAATAAATCCTATCCCTGAATGCTAAAATGATGCAGTGCTCACAGTCATTTTGTAAAGCAACATGAGGATAAATGCCAGTGCACAGTCAACATATCTTTGTAGTAATACTAGAGACAGAACAGAGATAGTGATTATGATCAAGTACAAAGGTACAACAAGATGTACAGATTTTTGGAAGTGAAAAATCTAGCTTTCACCTTTCGGAGCAAAATTATATTAAGAGTCATATTGCAAGCCATTTCATCACAAAACTTCTTAGTTGATAATAATATCCAAATGATAAGGTGAGGCTGATAAGGTGGTCAAGACTACTAGAAAATGGTTCAAAGAGAACATACTTCAAAGTATATTTATGTACAAAGACTAAACGATCAGCATATTGCATTAAAGATGTGTGTCTGACAGAGGACTTGAAGATACCAAATAGATCATTGAATGAATTACCACAGGCTCTTAAAAATAAGTCTTATTCCTAGAAAGAATACTTGTAAGTACTTGTAAAATAAATAAATTATTTTATTTATTTCAGGAGTTTTAAACATGACATCAGGTCCACATCAGACTGCAAAATACACATTTCAGAGGTGATATGTAACATATGTAGCACAGATGTAACATTTCAGAAATGAAGCAAAAAGGGCACCTAAACAAATGAGGCATAACTCAAATCTAGAAGAGTTTGGACAAAGTCTGATCTCCAAGGCTGGCTGAAGAGGAAGACATACAAGGAGAATAAATAGTATTAACAATGGCATAATCCTGAAGGGGGATTGTGTATGGAGGAATCTGAGTTATCATTTTGTCCATAATGTGATATCAGAGCCATTTTCTTTGTGGAAATGTCCCTCCATTTACTAGAGGGACACAAGAAATCAGATGCCTATACAAAAGCTGAAGAGCTTAATTGTTAAAAAGTAATGACAAGCAAGGAGCAGTATAGGTTAAAAAATCAAAAATATGGAAGATGGACTAAAGCCTTCCTCTCTGACTGTTTATTCGAATGTTATACAATATCACCATATCTCAATAAAATGAAACCAAACCAAACCACACTTCCATGATAAAAAGTCCATCTGGTTTCACAAGTCTTGCATCCCTTTGCATTATTACCCAGCATTCAGCACATAAAATATTATGAGAACAGCCTGGCCTTACTGAAATCAGTGGGAAATTCAAAATTTTCTTCAGAGAAGCCACAATGAAAGTTAGCAGTTCCATTGATTTCAGCAAGACCAATAATTGTCTGAGGTTATGCACAAACATGAATCTCCAAAGAAGCAGGGTTTTGAACAATTTGTGTGCATTTATGAACTGAGAAAAATGTTTTAAGTCTGGCTGCATCACTGGCATGATCTTCAAGTGAAATTAAATGCACCATTTCATTATGCTGAACGTCAGCTATATGCAGATTAACTGAGATGAGTGATCTAGATCAGCAGGTGTCAGTCCCCTGCTGTTAAATAAATTTAGACAAGTAAAGGCAAGAGCAGCATCTTGCAGCAGAGCTGAGGAGCTGTGTGTGTTCTAGTTCTGCATTTGGGAGCCTGAGCAGACAGGGAATCATCGTTCAAGGTTTCAAGACCTGCAGTTTTTGGTGTCCTAGTTTTTATGGAATAGAGAAGAGGGAACATGTCCAGACTGGGAAAAGATCTCAAGGTGTCTAGGCTGTTTGCTTCTAGACATGGTATTTCCTCAAATACTCAGGTTCTTTCCAGCTTACATGGGACAGCCTAATTCTCTCAGCTGCACAGTTTCTGAAGTCAAAGTCAAGGGGGAGGTCCCAGAACCAACACATTGCAAAACACTCTCACACAAAGACACAAAGATGGAAGAACTCTACATACCACTTTGCTTCCACATAAAAGACAAACCCAAAAAACGTAGGGGTTCGACCTCTACCTTATTTTAGTTACAAATTTCCTTTTTGTTTGTTTGTTTGTGTGTGTACTAAAAAAGAGAAAAATGTTTACGTTCAGAATTGCAACCCGTTCTGACACTGACAAGATTTCTCTCTGTAAATTTTGTATCTGGTTCACACAAGCAAATTTCATTTCCTGTCAAATAAATTAAAACTGAGAACTAAGAAAGAAACAAACTGCAAAAGTTTGTAACACCTAAGTGGTGCAGCTTATGCCAGGTAAGTGCATTCCAAGTACAAAATGTGTTCAGATGATTCCCAAGTCATAGAAAATGCTCTCTTTTTTTTGTAATTCCTAAAAAAAATTATTATCTAAAAAGATTGGATCTGCTCCTTTTTTTTTGTTTTGTTTTGTTTTGGTTTTTTGTTTGTTTGTTTGTTTTTTTGTTGTTGTGTTTTTGGGTTTTTTTCCCTGCAGTTTTGTTTGTTTAGTTGCTTTGGCATGTGGTAAGTAAAAGCATTAAATACAAATGACCCATCTTCAGTCTTATTCTGTTTAGTGCCTTACCCCAAACTATGAATATTGGGCATGACATGCACAGCTGCTTTTTCCAGTGCACAAGGAAAACATAAAATTGCCCTTGTACAAATAACACTTCCTTTTAAGGCTGTATGTTAACTACAGCAATGTGATTAACAACCACCACTCTATAACTTGTCTAATCAACTCTCAAATGGATATTAGATCCAGTTCACTGACTGGCTCTTTTCCCTTCCTGTAATTTCTTCTACAGCTGATCTTAGTTCTATAACATTATCCACAGATATAAAGTATTATATTTAAAGTCATTAGGCTTTCAAGTCTACTAGACAATACTAGCTGTAATGTAAATATTTAACTTTAGTCTTTTATGGTCTTATTTACTTCAACTATGTCTTTTTTACATTATTTGCATTTCACATAAATCCTGCAAATAAAATTAAAGAAACACATAGCTAACCTTTTATCGAAAATTCATGACAAAATTGAACACTGAGTCCATGGCTTTTTGTTTATCTTCACCTTATAATAAAGCTTTAATTTAAAAAAAGTACACACACACATATATATATATATATATATATATATATACACTTAAATTACTACATTTAAAAATTGTCACAGTAGTTTTAACAACAACGGAAAGAATACTCAAATACTTAAGATGTCTGTTACTATTGCCTAGATTGGTCTGTTAACTTCATATCTAAGAATACTTCTATTTAAATAAAAATATAAAATGTAGTCCATAATGTGCAATCAGGTCAACTTTTTGATATTATGTTAAAAAAAATTATTTAGGAAATATGTTCTAATGTTATTTACCACACTTCAATTTTTTCCTGCCCAAAACTGATAGTAAAATAAGTCAAATTCATCATATGGAAAAGTACCGAAGTCCAATATTTGTAATTATTGCTTGGAAAAAGAGATCCATTGAGTCTTTAACATTAAAAGTTCAGTTCTTTAATAAAGATTTTTTGTAATTTTATTAGCACGGTGTCGATTTGGTTTAAAGATGTTTGGGTTTTTCTATATAGAGGACATTTGAAGGACTGACTCTACTAAAGGAGAGGAAATTTAATGACAAAAACCTATTTTAAATTAATTTTGCAGAATACTTATGATAAATGAATCTCACCTTTATAATGATTAACACCTGAGATATTATTTGGTTCCTAAGATATATTCAGCTATCCCTGGAACAGAAACTATATTTCATTATTTGTATCACTGATCAAAACAACAAAGATTCTACCCATCAGGAGAAAAAAAACAATGAAGGAGCTCTTTACTGACAACCTACATATCAATGTTTAAAGAATCCTTACAAAGAACCTATTCTGGGGGAATTGTTTTAATATATTTTCAGCTTGCTTATCAGAAAATATGCACAGTATGTCTAATAAATTTCATAATGATTTTTTTTTAGTTCTCATTATGATCTCCAGGTAAAAAACTGGAATGTGCTGCACCATGTGAATTTACCATCACCCTGCCTGGAGACTTGCCTGGAACATCCTCTTCATTTTCTTCTTGAACTTTTCTCTTTACTGAAGACTAAGGGTAAGGAGCAAAGACACCACCTCCTATCCCAGCAAGAGTTTAGCACAGGCACAGCCGGGGCATCCTGAGGTTCACTGTATTCCTGCAGATGAACACCCAATACAGGCTTTGAAAGCACTGAGTCAAGGCTATCTGCTAGTGGACTGCATCACTGTTAGCCAAGCAATTCAACTCAAACGAGTTCATGGCAGAGCAACATCAAAATAAGATGCTCAGAGTCTCCATTTTCAGAGTCCATCTTGAGTATTTACTTGATCAGACATAAAGCAAAGCAGTCCGGGATTACCGAGTACACAAAAATCTTAACCTTCCAGGAAGCTGAGAGTATCTCTGGAACTGCATGCTTGCCTTGGGTTTACAGTCTTTGTGGGATAGTCAATTTTAACAGCTCCTAGAGACACATAGGGGCTGGATGAACCTTCCCTCCATGAAGTGGGTGTGTGCCACTCTCTGTCCCAGCCTAAACCAAAACCTGGGGTATCTCCTCACCTTTGTATGTTTCAGGACAATTTTGCCTTTCTACTTGGATTTCCACACAGTGAAAAACAGTGTCTAAATAGATAAATAAGAAAGAAATCAACATTAAATAGTTTAATTGAACTGTGATTTTTATGTCACTTATAAAGAGAATATGTTTGCACAATAAAGTGTCCACCTTCCACTTAGCATTGTCAAGCATACAGGAAAAAACGAACCTCCAGAATGGGAACTTCTTCATGAAGTGTAATCTATATAAATATATGTATTATTTCTGTGCATAAACATACAGATTTTTTCACAGTAATAATCATACCTTAAATATAATCATAATATAATAATCATAATATAATAATCATAATCAACCTTAAAATGCACACTGCATTTGTACACAAGAAATTGACCTGCAAAAACTGTAAAGTTGCACAAGTACAGAAACATACTGGAGGGTGGGGTGGAGAGGGGACAAAGGGCAATGTGTGCACTTATACATAAATTATTGGTGTATATGTTAATGATACGTACACAATCATTTTGTATTTTAAAAAATAATTTGTATCATTTTTTTTTTTATATAGAGATAAAAAAATGGTGCAAGAAACTTACAGGTGCTATCTGTCAGGTACAAACAAAAGTATTCACAGATGTCCAAGACTTAGGTGCACTGAAACAATATGCTTGAGTATTTAAAGTATTTCATTTTTTTTGAAGTGCATCATTGAAAGTATGAAAAATACAAAATATTAAAATTCTTCAGACATTAGTACATGCTATGTTGGCAGTAACTCTAAGTACTGTTTTCAGAGCTCACGATTTATTTCAGTAGCCAAATGGATTCTTAAGAGCTCATACAGCACCTAGGGTAGGTACAAGCAGGCAATTTGAGGTACAGCACAGAAAAATGTTTTCGTATATTAAGAAACAAAGATATTTATGAAGAAGTCTAATTAGTCTGCACCTTGCAAAGAGTAACTAAATGATCTGGAAAATGAGAAATCTTTGAAAATATTTGTTCCATCCACACGAGGCATTGGAACACAGGCTGAACCTAACAACAACATCACTTACAAGCTTCATTATCATGATCCATAGGAAGCATTCATTGTCGAAAAAAAAGAAGTTTCAACATAATTTCCTGAAGCAAATGTTCGTTTAAGGGTACATTTAGTGGAACAAAATTTTGGATACGATTCTCTTTCTAATTTTTCTAAATTTAAGCCTCCCCAGGCTTCTTTCTATCTGAAGTGGGGTTATAAGCTGATGTTGTTAACGGAGGTTTACAAGGGAGGATAGCCACCCACTTACCTTTGAAATTCACTGATAGTTTATACAACTTCTTTCCTGCCTCTTTAAGGGATATTATTTTAAATAGAAGCATGGAAGTTTAGGATGGTATTTCTATATTATACAAGAATCTTTTGCAGTAGGCAGTCTTATGTCACTTTTATGAATTAATTAATATTACCCATTCCTTGATTCTGAGCCACAGTTGAGCAACTATAATTAAATGTATTTCTAATTTTGTTTAACCTTTTAGTATTAATAAAAAAAGACATGGTTTCTATAATGAAACCAAATGACTCCATATAAAGGACCTATGAAGCTCTTATGTGATATTAGGTGTTTTTTAGGGGAGGGTGAGGTTGGTATTGGTTTGGAGTTTTTTTACACCTTAGAGCAAGATTATGTAACAAAAAAAAAAAAAAAGAAGAGATTACTTTTAAGTAATGAGTTATTAAACATATTTTTGGGAACAATTTTATTCATATTTTTAATTTTCCACACACAAGAGGATTTTGTAAATGGCTGAGTCTATCACATATCGTATGGAGATCCAGCACACTAAAAGTATAATTGTTGGTGAAATACTGTTTTTACTGAAATCAAATGTAGTTTTCCCTTGACTATTTTTAACTTAAAATAAAATTCAAAATTTACTTACTTTAAGACATTTTGAGGACAGTATTTTGCCCTATATTCAAGATTACATATAGCAAAATCATATATATTAACGTATCCTGGCAAAGCAGATATTATTGAATTCTAGGTTCAGTTTGTTTGTTTTTTTTTAATTATATTGCATGAGTTCTGATGTTTGCAATGCCACCTAGCCAAGAAGTAACTTCCAAGGCCTGGGTTATGCTGCACAGGACTATGATTGATATTCCTTCATGGCACTCAGATGCTCTCTAAAATTGGGGTGAGTGGAAGGGTCTCTCACTTCCTTGACTTCTAATTTCTCTGAGCAAATGATCTGTTTATCCCTTTCTGACAGAGGGCACATTTCCTTCAGCTCACCTTTGCAGCACCTTTCTGCTTTGGCTCATACCAGACAGTTTAGTTTGTTTAAAGGGAGACCCCTAGAATCCTAATTCTCATTAAAAAACTATTTTCTCTTTAAAATCTCCACCTGTATGCTGTGTGACTACTGAACCCAAAATGTCAGTGTTTTTCCAAAACCAGATAGAATCATGTTCCTGTCTTAATAAATATTAAGCGGCTTTTTTTTTTTTTTTTTTTTTTTAGTTCAAAAAGCAAAGTTCAAAAAGTAAAGGAATAACAGGTAAGAGGCTCAGTTCCTGTTGATGAGGGTGGCCAACACTGAAGGCAGGCCAGCTGATCTCCAGGACAAATATTACCTAAATTTCTGGGCAGAGTACATCAGTAGGGACTACCACTGATAAAGTCATTTGGTACCAGTGTAGATGGGATGTGTCAATTTGGGCTGTGTTGGTCAATACCAGCAGAGGAGACGATGCCTTTGGCTCTTGGACACAGCCAAAGCCCATGGCACAGCAAGCTCTGGTGTGTGCAACTTGCTCTAGGCAAGGCACAGATTTCAGGGCTGTGGTGGCAGCAAGAGCTCTTCCTTGGCAGGAGTACAGTTTCAGAGGGATATAGTTTCAAAATATTAGTAGCAAGACTAAGTATTTCATAACCATTTAAGAAGGCCCACTTTCAAGCACAAAACATGAAGCTCCCCTTCACATTGCACTCATTTATGACAGTTTCCAGGTTAATTTAAAGATTGACCAGCTGCCTGCTTGCGAGTAGGCAACTTTAAATAGATTTTCAAGTAGGGGAATGAATATTTACCTGTGTCATGGCATCACTAATATGTTTTTTACCACTGTTATCCCTAGCTGAGCTTCACTGACAACATCTTATTCCCAACTGATCAGGAAAACTTCTGAAAAATGGTGCAACCATCATAAATATTGAAATGTAGGACTTTTAGGTCTCAAACTGAACCCTGATTATCTCTGAGGGGAAGGCTAATTTTTAGACTCAAGAGTATTTTTTCCTGTTATAAAAAAAAATGCCCAAAATCAAGAAAATTAATTAAGTTCTAGCTCAGTGAGAACACAGAAATCAAATTTGGTTCATGATTAGGGCAATTTATTAGAAAAGTATTGGATTAGTCATCCTTTGAAGTCTTGGGCAGCCTTATGGATATTATGATCCAAAAAGTAATTTACAGAAAGCTGTGTTTCTCTTTAAATATTCATAAGATATTTGACACTACAGGAAAACAGACACTGGTTTCTGATTCACAAACACAGACTTGATAATGCAATAATATCTTCTGACCTGAAAGTTTAGAAAAGTGTACTGATATAATATTTTGTGTGGAGTTTGTTCACAGTTTGTTCTTGTTGGGGTTGGGCTTTTTTGTTTTTTTCAAAAATGAAGACAGAAATCCAGGGAAATAATTATTTGGTATTGGTAATTGTAAGTTGGTTCTAGCTTTACTGACTTTTTTTTCCCTTTTAAACATGCCAAACTGATGGTTTTGCTACAAAAGCAGTATATTGAAAATAGAAAAATAATTAAATTTATTTATCTGTTCCATAGGCTACTAATTTTTTAGCACCTGTCACAAAGTATCTCTAGATGGAAAAAATTCAGTTAATTTTACAAAACTAGTAAGTGAATTCAAACCAAAACTTGCTTTGAATGATAATATTAATTTCTTATCACACAAATTTTAGAAAACATGAAATGTGAGGGGCTTTTTCCCTACAAGAAAATATTAACTTTTTCATAAATTTTATACACATAACCTATGCAAACGAAATGCATTACCAAAATTATATTAATCAAGTACTTCACAAAAAGTAAGTTAAAAAAACCCCAAACCATCCCATAGAGTGTCCAGGCTGAATTTCTTTGATATAGAAATATCAAAGAAAAAAATAAAATCTGGAAGCAAGTAATCCAAAACTCTGCTGCAGGAAAAAGGCAGCCCTAGAGTTGGACTAGCAGTTGGGATTCCTGTCTGTGTGCTTGCTCCTATGACTCAAAAGCAGAGCTGAGTGCTTAGAGAACACATTTTATTTTCAGCAAAAGCTGAATCTGTTCATGTTAAGTTTGAAGAGTTTCTTCCAGGGAAAGTTTTTGGCTCTGTGGTTTTTTTTTAGTTGGTATTAATCTGTGTTTAAAACTTGCTCTGATCCTTATAATGAGATGTCACTTGTTACAATCATTTTTAATATTTGAGGGCGAGTAAAAAAGCAAATAAATGATGTCATGCCCTATGAGAATGTTTGCTGTCATGGAGATTAATAGGGAAAATGGATTATACCACCCATTGTTGCTGCATTGGATCTGAAATCTTGACTATGTGAATAAAATAATAATTACTGATGATGGAGTGTATGACAAAGGGTATAAATACATTTTTGGTTAGTTCCTAAATAATACAAATTCTAATTACATATTACATTAATTATTTTTGTTTTAAAATATCAAAAGAGCTAAATCGTATACTCATTTATGAGATTATACTTTTGGTAGAAGCAAATAGAAAAGCTAAATTAATACTACAAATAATTGAAGAACTTATGGAGACAGTACAATCACTTTGTTCTGTGGCTTCATTCACAAGATAAAATAAATATTCTAACTTTAATAACTGATATCAGCAACTCTATGTGCAAAGAGAAGGGAGGACAGATCATAGTTTTTCCACTTGTGCCAGTGCAAGATTTGGCAGTCACCCTTTTGTACAGTTATTACCTTTATTTGTGTAAAGATAAAAAATTGTCTTTAACTGGTTATTTTCTTTCTACAAGAGAAACAAGGAGGCCACAAATAGGAGCACAGAATGGACCTTTAGGACAACAACCATAACATAGACATAGTAGCATGTTATGAAAACACTTTGTAGAAGCTTTTTTAAAGTGTTTTTTTCCTCTCTGGAGCTTGAGACAGAGCCTGGAAGAGTTTATGAGGTAAAAAACTATAATATCTAGACACTATTTTCTTAGATGTTCCTGAAACAGGGCAAATTTTGCACTTCTCCTTTTCTGAGCTGAATGCAAGTTTGCTACCAGCACACAGTAATTACTCAAGAGCAGTATAAACCATGGTCAAGGGATTAAATGACGACTTACAGAAGTTGTGCAAGTAGTCACATCAGCCACTTGTCATAAAGTAGATGAGAATAAATTTCTGTCTCTTGCAAGTGTAGTCTCTTTTATCCTGTATTTTTTTTTAATTACATTTTTTTTCTTATTTTTCTCTGGCTGACACATTGAATTTTAAAACCATACGCCTTTTCAAAAGCCCACAGCAACATTTTTGTTTTGCTTCTTCCCCATAGTACAGTCTTACCATGGAATTAGTTGCAAAATAGCCTATTGAAATTAACTTCAGGGAGGTTACTTAATTTAATTTTATGATTGCTGGTTGGTTTTTTCCTAAAAAAAAACCCCATGACACATTTCCTGACATCACAGTTAAAGGGATATTAAGAATGAAGTAAGAACGTACTTGTAGAAAGACTAAATTGCCAACACCAGCTTTAATATAAGATTAAAGCTCTACAGACAACAGTTATTTGCTAGCAGTAAATTATACTACAGTATACACAGTATGTATATAAAGTGTGAGGATAATGGCAAAATGAATACTACTCTGTCACATAATGAAGAATAAAATGAGCTCTAAGTTACACAGAGGATCGAATAGTATGGTAGCTGCTGGCAGCCATGGGACATTTTGATAACATGTCTAAATATAATTAGACATGGTTCTTTTATTATAAAAAGTGAGCTACTTCACTAAGAAATAGGCTCTGAAAGATGTAATTTATTTCCAGTTGCAGAGACAATGAAGTACATATTCTCTGGAAACTTGAAAGGATTTCCTGTGACACAGATCGGTGTCCTGTTTAGTCAAATTTTTAACAGCTTTAATTATTTAACTCAACATTTTGTTCTATCATTGATCAGAACCTCTGCCTCTAAAATGTGAAGGGTATTTAAATGATATAAAAAATTGGTATAGTAAACAAAAGAAAAAATTCAAACATCTTCCTTCCTAAAGCAGATACAAGAAGCTTCACAACAAATACTTTGTTTTTTGGCGCTAGTTTGCTCTTTGCCTTTTTCCTTTATAAACCAAAGACCTTAAAACCCTGAGTTGAGATGAACTACAAGAGTGATTCACACTCTGTGACTAGGTAAAATTTTGAGGTTTTTGGATATGAATAAAGATCTTTATATTCTCCAATAGTTATCTGATTTTCAGGCTTGCTTTTCTTCTCTTTTTTACTGAAGTTTAGAGCACAGTGAAAAATTAAACATTGGAAATTTATCCCATTGCACATTTTGAAGATTGATGAAATTCTATCCTCCTTGAATGACATACTGAATACATGGAACTGTGAAAGTGGGAGCTATGAAGTGAAACAGCAAAGTTATTTGTGATTTATAGGCTCCCAAAGGCTTTACATCAAAACAACAGGAAGGGTTTTCATATGGTCTAGAATGAATTCTGCTTCTTAGCTAACACGAAAAAAACCCCTAAGAATGAAAGTTGATTTAAAGGACCTAGTCTTCCTACAGGTGAAAGCACACCCCTATTGCTACTTATTCTAAATGAGACCCTCAGTTTTATTCCTAGCACCAAGAATATCCTGTCTTCTGAAGGATTTATTGCCCTCCAATCTGAGTTTCCAGCAAACAGCTCTCTTCCTCAAAAGATGTGATCAGTGGCCTTAAACTTTTAAAGGTATAACCTTCATAATTTTGAAATATTAAGTTATATTATAGACAGTTACAGTAGACATAGTCTGTCATGAACTGAGCTATAATTACAACAGGTTTATGCAGCTACTCAGAAACCCCTTCTGGATGTAAAGTAGAAAAATTCACTCATGACTCATCTAGCCATCTATATGCACTCATATATCTAACTGTAAACTTTTTCCTCTTAGCATATATTGTGTGTATTGAACAGAGGTAACACTGGAACACAAACATAGCAGTATCCCATCACACTGTAATGAGACAATGAGAGTAAAGCAACACCACCCTCACTAGTACAAAGGCTTTCACAAAACGAGTGGGGGGAAAGGCTCCTTCACTCTCCCTCCCCTGTAGTGTATCCCACAAAGGCCAGTCCCACCCTGACATACTCCAAGTCCCTGCAGTACCCACCAAGCCACACAACGCAGCTCCTATGGCTGCACTGCCTTCCTGGGAGCTCCTTGGGGTCTGCCTTAGGCACCTTGAGGCAGAATCACCCATCCCAGGCCATTCTTCAACCACACTAACAGATGAGGACCTATTTTGGAAGGAAGATAGATAAGCACAACAACCAAATAGATCCACATAAGCGTATGGAATAAGATATTTGAAGATGCATCTGTGCAAATAAACATTCTTTTCCTACGGCTTTCTGGAACTCCTTTCAGCTCCCTTTCTTCCTTGTGCTGAGAATGACCTCAAAATAATAGGTATGTGGTTGTAACATTTCATCATCTACCCAGAAAGCTTTGGGTTATTTTCTTCGAGGTTCTGTTTTTGTTTGTTTTGGTTTTTTTGTTATTTAAATGGGTTTTGTTTGTTTTTATTGGGGGTTTTTAGGTTTTGATTTTTGTTTTTCTTTCTTCTGCAATCATCTGAACTTTGAGATGACCATTCACATGGTGCTACTGGAACTTGGGAGATGTCACAGAAAGTTAGTTAACCTGGCAGCTTAATGCTGCTACTCGGTATGAAAGCTGATTTGAGAGAGATTTCAGGGAAAGCCTGAGATTGTGTAACCTCTCCAGGGTGCTGAGAAGCCAAGACTGCCTGGAACATTTGAGCAGAGTCCTGGAACTCAAAAAGGAGGTCATCTCCACAGTTTGAAAGCTGGCACTATCCAGCTTTCTGTTATGACATATCCCAGAGAAAATATTATTTGACATAGGTAAGATATCTCTATGTTACTACTTTTATTTTTTCACTGATAGGAATAGTGCAATTTTTTTTCCTTGTTTGAAGATTTTGCCAAGTTTTGCATTATGTCTTAACTAAGAGAACTGAACTGTATTTTACAGAAATCTCACTTGCTGAAAACTTAAAACAGCTCACTCAGACACCACAGTCCCGAGGACTGTATCATATGCTCAAGTGTGATGGGAGCATTTATTTCATGTTACTGTGTTTAAATTAGATATTGGAACCACCGAAATCTATGAAAACAAAAGGTCAAGATTTTTTTTTCTCCCCTTTTCTATAAGCAGAACATGATTTTCTACTGTTCAACTTGAATTATAGAGATATATAGTAGGCAAAGATGACCAAGAAAATTTAGTTTAATGGAAGACATCACCTTATCTTTTTAAGTTCTTTCCCCTCTTTCCCAGAGATGGGAAGCAAATCTGCACATATACATGTAATGCAACAGAATATTCAAAATATATAATTCTGGAATTTTCTCTCTTTTTTTTTTTTTTTTTTTCTAGCGGAAACCAAACCTTTATCAGGCAAAAAATCCATTTTCTTAATATAGCCCAGACAAATATTCTAAACCAACCCTCCAAATTACCATTAAATAGGTACTTGTTCACACATGAATGTTTCAGGAAACTGCATGCTGCATAAATAAATTATCACATTGCTACTTTCAGTAAGAAGTTTGCCAGTGCAATAGTTTAAATAACAGACATATACAGGCTTTCTGCCAACATCATGGGAAGGGTGAAGGTTGTCAGCTATTTCAGCCTTGCCCACAGAAGTGTGTGACTGAAACCATTTCAGTACAGGTGCTCAGAGCAGCAGCAAACACCCTTGCAGATAAAATATCTTGAAAACCAGGATTAAGCATTTCGGAGATTTTGAAAACATAACCACTTTTATATTGTTGCTGAGTGATTGAAACAGACAACTGATGCAAATTCTTTATCATGATGTTTCACAGACTTCTGACATTATTTTACTGCAATAACAACTGTTAATTAAATTCACTCAGCTAGAACATATTCTAGTAATCACTGACTTAATTTACTGAGAATTTCATATTTTAAATTATTAAAGATGAAAGGTACAAAAGAGAACCATTTATCAAACCTGCCACATTTTTTACAGTATAACGTCTATAGATTTCTTATAAAGAAGCAATCTAAATCAACATGTCCACTATGACATAATTCTTTTTCTTTTCCAGTGTCAGAGCTATTATTTATGCCAAAGATGATCCTACTAACTCTTCTTTTTGGTGTCATAAATAAATGTAGTCATTTGTCAATAGTCTCATCCTCCCCAAGAACATCTTTTATGTGAAGGGTTTTATTTCGTTTTTCCTTTTCCTACTTGTGAAGATGTCAAAGTTTCCCATGGATGTGTTATTTCCTTATTCTTACTATATATAAGTTTTAATAAGTTTTTACTATAAAAGTTTTAATATTCAAGATGTTAAGTTACCAGTGTTGACATTATATCCCACTTGGAGTCAACAGGACCTATAAAGCTTAAATACATCATATTAACTGTCTATGGCATCATCACCACCAGGGCAGGAAAAATTATCATTTCCACTGGTCCTGGGTAAAATTTGAAGGAAACTGTGCCCTAGTTTAATGTAGTTGACAGCAGAATGTCCTGTATAGTGACATGGCCATGTAGAGTTAACGGATAATGTCACATCCCCCGCATGTCAGAGACGATTTTCTGAAAATAGTTGGAAGACGTTACACTAAGGTTCCCAGAGAAGGAAAAAAACCCCAAACTATAGTCCAAGTAATTTACCCAGAGCAGTCCCAATGAAATAAGAGACACCTCCAAGCAGCTGTCAGCTCCTAGAGGTCTGCCTTGAGAGCAGACACATCACAGCCCAAGGAAAGTAACACAGTTTTCCCAAACTCTGGTTTATACACTAAAGAAAAAGCAAACTGTGGATCATTAAGCATGACAGTGACATCCACCTACGGACTATCAACATGTCAAATTACACAAGCATTTATGTTGATGACCAGAAGAAAACAGGAGTCTCTGAAAATCTGATCCACCTATTAGTCTTTGATTTGCTCAATCAAAAATAGCTAATCCATGTAGCAGATAGCCTAATAAATTAAAGGATTATGTAAGACCAGTTAGAATGGCTGCATAGCTTATTAACGCTACTTTAAAATGTTTATCATGGCAAGGAACTCTTAAAACCACATTATGGCCGTGTCATCAGAATCAGGAGCTCAAGGAGCACAGCATTGCAGCGAAGATAAAATCCAAGGCTTTCTTAGAAACAGTGTATTTTCTATTTCCTTTTTAAGCTATTTTTTAGCTGCACAAACAGCTGTAGGAAAACACTATTGCTATCTCTTTGCCTGCTTCCCAACAGTTATTGCATTGAACAATGTAGATAATGCACATCTAATGAGTATTACATTCTCTCTGCTTCAGATCAGGCAGCGCACGGTGAGTTTCCCTGAGACTGATTAGTGTTCGTACAGAAAATCATAGAGATTAAAGTGCAAGCAATTACTTTCCTCTATAAAAATGCAGCTACCTTTAACACATATATTCAGGGCAGAGAGGGAAAAAATAATCCTGGATACTGCTAACACTTTGTGGCTATGCCTCTGCAGTCATTGTTACAGTTATGCTAATATGGAGATTCAATTCTGCAAATGCATTTTGCTGCTTGTCATGGATTTTATCATAGATCAAAAATAAATTACTATAAAAGGAACCTAGTATAACTAAATTTCAAGATTTCTGAGAGCTATTGATTGCCTTCTCTCATTAACTGCTACTTAAAACTGTTCAATAAATTATAACAAAATAATAAAGGATATCATTGCTTTAATAATCAAGTTTCTGTGTTGCTTATTTGTGGAAATGACTGAAGAATATATTAAACCTAAAGACTAGAGTAAAGTGTCTAAGTCATGAGCAGACCATATTCCTATTTTGTCTAAAGATGTCTCATTCCCCCAGCATTTAATTGAAGCAGTGTGCCCATATGTCACAGGTTGTGTTCAACGACAGCAAAGTTCTGGGGTTCAGGCAAGTAGCTAGCTGTGGGGAATATCATTCCTGTGACACTCTGCTAACATACTCATTCTAAACCCTTTTTGGAGAGATCCTTAATATGACTTCTGATTGCCAGAATTACTTCCAAATTCAATAACATTTGATAATGGGGCAGAAAGGAGAGGGGAGGGGAAGCAGGAGGGTGACAAAAGGATAAAAAGGATATGGTGTTAATCCTACTGAAAGTAAACATGGGATTATATTTTCTGGGTGTTCAGAATGACAACAACAATTCTAGTTCAGCAGAAATCTCTAATAATAGAAGCCCAGGATGCTAACAGAGCTCTCTGAGAGTAAAAGCACAGCCCAAGGAGGTTAGTTACTAGTGATTAAAGGAATGCAGTCTTCACAGCTGTGTGGAAATTGATTTACAGCTATAAATCCAACCAAGAACATATCCAATAAATTTGAAATAGTCAGGTACAAAGACAGTATAGAAGTGACAACATCAAAGCACGCAAGAGAATCACAGTCCTTATGACAATGAGAACCAAGAGAGAATTTATTCAGCATTATTCTCCGAAGTTAAGGATGCTACACCTGACCAGTGCCAATTCTTCAACACCCACCTCTTCTTCAGTAAATATTTTTTTTTATTTCCATCTTCCTATATTTTATATATGATTTCTGACATTTTAAAGAGCAACCTCTGCATGTGTCTATATCTAACACAAGGCAACAGATATCACAGCATCAATTTACAGTAAAGGCAAATGAAACAACAGACATGCGACAAGAAAAGACCTAGGATGATGGCAGGGGAATAAATTTGTGGACAATGGTCAACAGGGATTAAAGCATGGTTGCAATGTAGGAAAAAGTGGTCAGGGAGTAGAATGCATTGGGCAACTGAGAGGATAAAATCTACTGTAACACTTAAAAAACCCCCAAACTGAATAAAACCGACAACCTCAACAGAGGTACATGGTTGGAGTTTTCATTCATTTAAGTGATGCCCACCCTTTCTCCATCTGGAACCTGAGTGAAAATATAAGACAATTGTGGGAAAGGAAATAATTTTCTGTAGTCAGTGATGCAGAATCCAAGCTCTGAGTTCTGTTACACTAATTATAATGTTACCCAAATAAATGCAGAAAAAAGCAAATATTATATTAATGTACTCTTCAATCAGTAGAATATCGTAAAACTCCAAAATTTTGACTCTTTTTAATGAAGTCTATTTCTTGTTAAACTACACTGCATTTTTTGATGATTAGTCATTAACATTTCATAAGCTTTTGACGAAAGAAAAACCCCACCTTACACACATAAGCAAACAACCCCTACATATCACTTAAACCCCACGCAGCCTGATTATCTCCTACCTTTAATTTTTCAAAACCATGTTAGCATCAACATAACCTCACAAATTAGGTCTGTATCATCAAATTTTCCTTCTCAATTTTAAATATTTTTATCAAAAAGTAAATGGTCTATTTACATATAGATTGGCCAAAACTTATGCTACATATATGCAAACATTTTATATTTTGTATTAGATTCTTAAAATTAACTTTTAATTGTTTTAAATCAGTGTTGATGCTTATTTTTTTATCTGATACCATTTAAAAACATTTTCCCATCTTCCTGCTATAAGGAAGTGTTTCCTAATTTATGTGCTTTCTAAATTCATGGTTGGCATAAAAAAATACTTTATTTGTTTTCCTCTTCCCTAAAGATATGAAATGCATAAAAAATATTACAGTATCTGAATATGAAGAACTTCTGTTGAAAGAAAAAAGCTTAGTTCACAGTTTGCATTCTTTACCCACCTATTTTTCATTTACTTTTGTCAAAAATGACAATAAATAACAAAATTAATAAGATACCTATGGACATTGGTGCTACTTCATAATAACCAAACTGACTCCTATAACATGAAAAAGCAACTAATCAAGTGTCACTTAAAGCAGACAAATATAAGCCAAAGGCTAAGCCGAGAAACAGTATACTAGTAATGTAATAATATATTGTTCCCATCAGGCCTCGTTACAGTTCCTGGATTTATTTAATTCTATTCATGCCTAGCACAGCTCTCAGAAAGAGCTATTAGAGTATATCATCTAGCTTGTCACAAAAAGAAATACAAGTCATCCATTTCAATCTAAAAGTAAACTGAAAAAAAAAATCTAGACCGAAATCACCTCTACCTACTATTTCAATGTGTTCATTCTTTGTTACTGGTAAAGTTTCTGTGACATACATAAAATGATAACATATAGCAAAACTGCAGGAATGACCCTAATGCCTATTGAGATATAAGTTGCGATTTCTGCCCCAAATACAAGGTGGAAGAATGCAAGTTCAGGAAAATAAAGTAAAGGAACAGGAAACAATTTCTACATTTTCAACATTTAAAATATGTCGGCATTGCTTTCTTTTCAAGGGTCTCAACATGTGAGAACTTTAAAATGCCACAACAAAGGACATATGTTCAACTATTGTTTCTTCCATTCTTAAGAAGAGAAGGGAAGGATTTCAGTGGCTCTCACTATAGGGTATTACAATTTCATTGGTTTCTTTAGTTTGTTGGTTTTTCTTCTGTGCACCCTGCCCCCACAGCCCTCAAAAGAAAAGATCAGTTAGAGCACAGTGAGTTTCTGTGCTGTGTTTTAGAGCAAGATGCTGTGCAACAAACTCAAGTTAGATCATAATCTTCATAGACGAAATGAACAGGCATTAGTTTCAAGTACCATATTAAAAAATACAATAAAAATGTGATGGCACTCTTCTCTCTCCGTTTTTTTAACGTACTTTGACTCAAATTATTAAATGTATCTAGAGTGAAACTGAGTGAAAACAACACAGGAATACATTTTTTAAAAAATAAAAACTAGAGAAATATGACCCATGTATAAGATGTTTCTCCCCTTTTAAATTAAAGAAAAAATTTAAAAAGTAGTATTGTATGTTTTCAACATAAGTAGTATTTAAAGTACCTTTGTCTATGGCAAATTATATTCTAGGATCATAGCTGTGAGACTTCTATGTGAGACTTAAATTAGTTTATAAATTAAAAAATATATATTAATACATTCAAATTTGAACATAACACTAATTTAATTTTGTTGATTGCAACTGCCTTCAGTCTCAAACCCGGGCACCAGAAAAGAGATAAATTCCAAAACCAGAATTTTACTGATTACACAGCATACTGAAGACTGATTTTGTCGGCTTACATTGCAGCTAAGAATTTGAGAAATATAAGCAGGTATTTTAGCTACAACATTTTGTTGCAAGACAGAGCACTGAGCACTAAGAACTCTCTAATTTATATGTATAAGGAAGTCAAAACCTAAATTCACTGATCACTGGTGTATTTAGATGTTCTTTAGTGTAGTAATCAGAGAAAAAAATGGAGGATTGATTTATTTTAATCTACTTTCACCCTTCTCATGACTTTCCTGTTTTCAAAAATAAAGTACTCCATTATCAATTTTTCAAAGTGACAAAATTTTAATCAATTTTAGTAATGTTCATCATTACATATCAATTCTCAATATGCGAGTCTTTGTAAACCTGTCAGCATATTTTACAATTCATCAAAAGTAATTTATTCTAAATCACTTCAGAAAAATCAAGTATAGGAACACTTAAATGAGAACTATCCACAAATACATGATAATCCTCTTAAATAGTCAGCAGCTTACTGCTGCAGAATAGACACTTAGGAGGGATTCAGCTGATTAAAGGATAACTGTACCAGACTGGAGAAGTTTAAACCTCGCTTTCAGAGGAAAATTACTGTCACTGATCTTACTCAGATGGGATGGATTGCTTCTGGATTGGAACTCGCTTTCACAGCTGCTTATAGAGATTTACATGACAAACTCAATCTAGGTACCTGAATTTCACATTCACAAGCTTAGGTAAAAGGAAATATATCACTAGATTTCATTTATTCATTCTAATCGTAGCACATAGAGGAATTGTAAAAAAAACAAAACAAAAACTTCAGCTAGATGTCTTATCTTTTATTAATTGCCTCTAGATTCTCTAGGCAAATCATCTAGATCCTCTATAAACCTCTCATCTCTTGATAAGGTGGAATCAAAGCCTTAAGTAATGTGAAACTATTTACTCATGGGGCCTTCAGAAATGGAAAACTTCTGGAGTAAACTTGCCACTTTTCAATTATACTAAAAAATTGCTTGTGTTTTCAACTCTGCAACTACAAGCTCCTTAAGCCTTTTTTAAATTTTACCCTTACTATCTGAAGTCAAAGATCTTTTTCTGTATTTTGTATTTTATTTTCACTCAGTTTTGATAGTTAACAGCCATACCACAGCAGCAAAGTTTTTTCCTGAATCACATCAGCAAGCAAAGCCCCAGTCCCCAGAAGTACTAAGAAATTTCAACCATAAGAAAACATCCTGAAGGAGCAGTTCCTGTATCTGCCTGGGAGCAACAACCTTTTTGAAGTATGAGGCCTCAGAAACCTCTCCTATTTCCTGAACATAATCCATCTTAGTATTTTAAGGTATTAGTCATGATGTTTTCATTTATTTCACTTTTTATATTCCCTTTGCCTTGTGCTCTGCAAATAGCAGTTTCCAGTAAAAATAACAGGTGTACAAAGAGTAACGTTTTCTGCTGTTGATTATTCTCTAGTTACAGGGATATAATTTTTCCTCTGGGAAATGTAGTATTTTTGTTTACTACCTGAGTGAAATGAGGAGGTAGAACATCCAAATTTCAGCTTGGATTCCACCAAGTCCTAGGTCTGGCTTCCACCAAGAATTTCCAGTATTTCACTTGTTATCTATGTGTTTCTCTCCTTTCACTCACAGTTGAAGAAACATTTAGGTCTATAGAAGATAAGCTTTACTGGGGTAAAACTGAAACTTCCTGTTGGCCAAAACTTCCACCTTTGACCATCAGTTTTCATTTAACTGAGAGCTTTTACTTTACTAACTATAGCCTGAAGCAATAATGAATCATTTTCCAACAGTGCAGTGAACAAAAGATAGGTACAAATATCACCTATCAATAGCCTGGGGATTTTATCATTATACTATCATTATGACCATAATTTAGCTTTATATGAAAACAAGTTTAATGACTTAAAAGTACCAGAAAAATTGAACAGAACATATAAACCATAAAAAAATATTCTTTCCACTAAGAAAAGGCAAATAATAAAAAAGAGGAAGCCACACCAAAAAACTTCAGACCTTCTGCTGAAATGTGTTAATCCTATGAGACACTGAAGCCTCTAGCTGAAGCAGTGTCTACAGTTTTGAGACATAAACAGGAAAAGCCTAGGAAAATTAGTCTCTTAAATACTAAATACTTGCTCAGAAACATTTTGCTTTAATTCCTTGTTTCTCCATTTACCTTTATATTTGATGCTGAGACTTCAAGAATTCCACAATAATCCTTTTCTTTGTAATAAAATTCCAGAGACAAAAACCTTTTATTATTCTATTAGTAACTCTGCCTGTGCTGCACCACAGCACTTCAATACTGACCTATAAAAGCAATCTTGTCTAGAGATAACAGTAACTAGGTCTGCATCCTCAGTGAAGAAAAACTGATGGTCATTCCAAAATTTTCATTTATATTATTAACTAAGCAGATCTCAACTAGAGACTATATTTGCTTGAAATATATGTCCTTTTGTAGAAATCATTAAAAGAAAATGCTCAAATTTTTCTGGTTAAGGTTTTGGAAAATAAACAGCATAAATGGTCAAGGTACACTGTTAACTTACATTTTCAGTAATACAATGAAATTCTTTGTTGGTGACTGGAAGTGTGTTGAAGTTGTTATTCAGTGTTCAGAATAATCTTCCCAGTGAATGATATTACTCCTATCCCCACTTGAATAAGTACTTGATTTGTTACAATGCTAACTTCAGAAACCAGATTTATATAAAACAAAACATTCAAAGCAATAAGCGAGCAAAGAAAGAACTGAAGTTCTCATGTAAACAAAACTTGGCTATCAGAACAATTTATTGACTGTGCTCCTTGCGTGGGAAAAAAGTGATGATTGTTAACTCAAGCAAGGCTAATATTCAACATATAGGTAAACTAATCTTTTGCAAATTCCTTACAGACGTACTGATCTGACTGTAATCATTAACAAAAGAAAAAACAACATTACTTCTGTTTAAGGAAGAGTGCTCCACAAGAGGTTGCTCCAAATTAAATGCAATTCAAAATTACAGTAATAGAAATAAGTGAAAAGAAACATAACAAGATGATGGAGCAAAGTTAATATGAAACAAAATTAGAAAGAATGTGGGAGTTAAAGTGCTACAATTAATTTTTTGTTTAAGAAAGTGAATTTCTGAATGTTTTAAAATACAGGAACCACTTGAATGATTTCAAGTTTCTGGTATCTCCTTTATTCTTCCCTTCCCTTCGGCTACACGAAAAGTGAACCAACTCCCAAATGATTTACTAAAATTCAACTAACCCTTCCACAGGCAGGAAAACACACTACTTTGCTTTCCAGACTACAGTGCTACAGCACCAGTGTGGGTAGTTCCTTACTATGTTCCTCTGTTCCAGATATGTTTCCTTTTGACATTTTTCATCTAAATAGCTGTGAGAAGGTGAAATAAAATTGCTTAATTTAAATGGCAAGGGTAGGAAGCTGTGATACACCTTTAAGCTGCCTATTACTTTGTCTTACAATTACTTTCAAAGAGCAAATTAGTTTCCTGTAGTTTTTCAGTATCTGGTGATTTACAGCAAATTAGTTTTTCTGTAATTTTCTCATTTTCCTCCTAGATTTCTTTTCACAGTTCGGAAGTCAGACTTATCTCTTACAATATTTTGTTTACTTTTCTGCAATAGCTGAATGATGCCCATATTGAAAACGGAACTGGATCCTTGACTAGAGTAGCTCTTTTTTGTTTTTTGACGCTATTAGAACAGATTATAAACACCAGTGACCTTGAGCTGGGAGGAAGAGAGCCTTCAAGATACAGTGGGTAGTAGGTAGGGAGGTGCAAATGTGTAGGAAATGACATTTTTTTCTTCATTCATAAAGGCTGCAACAATGGGGGCTGGCATTTTTGGGGAGTAGGGAGGAGAGCCTGTAGCTGTACAGCCCCTCTTCGTGGGCTGATGGTGGGGGATACAGTGCACAAGTCAGGCTTAGGGAGAAAGCCAAAGTCCCCGTAGCTACTGAGTACTTCTGCATTTATGATCTCGGAGAGATGTAAATTCTGTTCCTTGTTTTCAATACTATAGAAAGCACACAAAATTAATTTATAAAGAGGTTTCAACACACTACACGATTATGTTGTTTCTAATTACCAAGTTTTTGCAACACATGTTAAAAATATTTCAGATTTTGTCAACCTTCTTTCCAAGAAACTATTGATGATGAAAGCAAAAACTTAATAAAAATTAAAAGCATTTCTATTAACAGCATGAAATCCAAAATTCAAACCTTTTATCTTTAAAAGCTTAACATTTTTACAGTTGTTTTTTCAGTTCTTAACAATACAATCCCCACAAAACTCACAAAATAGAGCTATCACCAGTTGGTTAGACAAAGAAATGAGTAATACCAATAAATCCCATTACCTTCAACTCTCTTAAGAAGCCAAAATTAAAAAGAAAAACACTAAAAAGAAAAAAAATCTAGAACAATTAAAATGTCTGATGGCAAAACTTTAATTTTTTTTTAAGAAACAATATTTAATTGCTTCTGGAAAGATGAATTTAAGTAACATGATTTTGAATTACTAATGAACATTTCACACATCCCAAATGGCAGTTGCAGTTATGAATTATGTGTATCTATCTAGTTTATCTGAAGGGAAGTAGTCCATTATGCATAGTACAAAAGGTAGAGCTCATAAAAAAAATGTGAAGAAAGAGTTCTACACTGGATCTTAAGAGAGCCTATGGCTTTGAATTTTTCATTTTATTTCACTTACTTACTGGAAAAAGATAAACCATTACTTCCCAGAGATGTCAATCTATTCACACAGGTCCCTCATGAAAAATACTAATTTATTTTATAACTCATGGCTGAAGAGATGATTGCTGAGGTTGAAAGCTAGTGGTAGATCAGTGAAGTCTGCTAAATGATCTGTATAGAATATTTGAAATTGCCACATGTTTTCCTTTATGACTGTCTTTCTAGTTTTGAACATTTCTATTTTTGGAAATTTCATAGCAGCAACATAACAGCTCTCACAGTTTGTGGGAGCCCTGTGTCCTTTGTACCACCACCAGAGATTTAATCATAGCTATTAGCAGGCTGAAAGAAGCATCCCGAGGGAGGAAAACTATTGTTATTAAATGATTTTGTTACTCTTGGACACTAATATTTATTAAAGTCTGTGCATCAATGCAGTCCAGTTTGAGACTGCTAAACCAATGAAGATGCATAAAGTTTCTGAATGATTGTGTTAGTACTTCAGCCAGAAATGATAAATTCTAATTGTTCCAGATACCAGATATCTGACTCCAGCATAACCCCCCATTCCGACTTTTTCTTAGTTTGGTTTTCTTTTTGATCATTGTAAGGTCTTTGCCAGATAGACTTTTTTTAAAGCATTCCTTAGTCAAAGTATGCTTTCTTTATGAAAGATCTGCCACAAATATAAAAGCCAAGTTCACACTTATTTTTATGTATTGTCCCTTTTTGTCCCTTTCTTAAATATTTATTTGTGCAAGAGAATAAATATGTGCAGGGTGTCTAAAGGTCATAATCTCAATTTGAACCCCATACTGATATTTTGTTTCTTAATCCTACACTGTGAAATTTAAAGTTTGCTTCTTACCTTGATTTTTCAAGAAATTATGTTAGAAGTATTTCACTACAAAAATGGTTGTGTTTTTGTAGCCATCTCTAAAGAAGTAATTCAGGATTATGCATTAGCGTTTATGTGAAACATCTACACAAAGAGGCTGGAGAGGAGAGTTATGTGCAGGACATTCTCCACTGTAGTATTGCTCCTCTAAACGATTGTATCAATAAGTTTTATTGCTAAAATAATATTCTATCATCTTTATTAGCAAATTTATTTCAGTATTTTTCTTGGTTTTAAAGGAAGTATCACAATACAATATAGAAAACAGCATAAGAATACCAATATATTTTCCAACAGACAGTAGTACCAGCAATTGTATTGATAAAAAATATATTTGTATATTGCCACTCTAGAAATTCATGCAGTAAAGCAAGAGAGAGTTTTAATTAATTCATCATTTAAAGGCTGGAGAAAATTTGGCTATGTAGGACTGGGAAATAAAAACTGAGAACTTTTATTTAAGTTGAGAACCAGAGAGAATTAACACTTGAACATTCATCCCTTTTCTCTGATTTTGAAACTAAAATAATTTAATGGGATACAAAAATTGCTGATGCATTCTTTCCAAGAGGTACCTTTGGGCAAGCTAACTCAAAAACATGTTGAGTGCTTCTATTATATTATCCCCCAGTATTCACTAAAGGTCCATTAACACCATCCATATTTTATTACTTTCATTTGTCTTCCCCTCCAGTCCAGAACACTTAAAGGACAAGTTAACATGAGAAAAATACCACTAAATTCTGCATTTTTCTTCTTATAAAATGCTAGCTTTGTATAGGTTTTCAGCAAACGTGTAGATACAGTACTTCTACAAAAAACAAACCAAAGAGATAAACTAAAACACCCCCTCATGACCTCCCCCCCCCAAAAAAACCCAAGCCAAACAAAAACCAAAAAAATCAAACCAGCAACCATGCATAAAAATCACCACCCCAACAACAACAAAAAACCCCTAAACCAAGTAAATTTTTTTTCATTGAAGTTACAAAATTCTCCTCTATGGAATTCAAAGTGCTTGATAAGCCTTGTTATGACACAGTATACATTTAGATGATACATGACAGACTTCATATTGTTAAACTGAGGCAGACAATTTACCTCAATACCACATAACCTTCATTGAAAATAAAAAGATCTTGAAAAATAAGGATATAACTTCTACTCTCTTCGCAAACCATATTTTACTATATTTTATTGTTACTCAGTATTTTTTTCCTACACAAGGAATTGAAAGGTTTACATCATAAATTTTTATGATTACATGGAGAAGTAAGTAATAGTCCAAGAAGGTAATAATTTTATAAATTGTAGGAAAATGAATGGCAAATAGATTACTGGTACTGCTGCCTTTTAGATAAACCCTCCAATAACATTAATCATTCTAAAGGACTTTGATTCAAATGCTTACGTTCAGAATTCCTTTTCCATACAGAACATTCATTGCTCAATGCCAATGTCTGATTACTGCTGCTGGACATCTTCCATTTATTATCTTTATAATTTTTGGGCAGCTGGTCTTAATACTGGGGAACTTAGAAGAAATATCAGGGGAATTCAATCAAGAAAGACAGAAATTTCCATGATACAGATGATAACATGTAGAAACTTATTTGAAGGTACACTCCTAATATTTGGCTGTGAAGAGCCTTCTTTGTGAATGTTTGCTATATCGTGTGTTTCCTATTTGTGTGATTTTCTAGATGAAGAAGTTATAAATCTGTTCTGCCATAACATTCAGACACCACTTCTGTGACATCCTGCATGTAGCCATAAATACATACCACACGTCCAAGTGGCCACAGTAGTATCATGACTAAAAGGAAAATCAGCCATGACGTGTGCTCACATTTCTTCTGAGATATCTTGACACTATATTTAGCTTCCTGATAACAAGTGAAAGCAGATTTTAACATCTATTTGAAAAAATTGTGTCCTCCTCTAATTTATGTAGTGATAAGAATTGCTCTGCCCTTTTAGTCATATATGATGCTAACCACACAATATCACAGTCCTGTGATTCATAAAATAGAGAGATATTGCAACATTAAGAAAGACAATTGGCAGCAGTGACTGACAAGGGGTAATTATTAAATAGGTTGAAAACAGAGAAAATCACTTTATTTATTAAGTCTTTAAAGCTTGATCTAGGCATTTAATTATTTTTTTAGTCAAAGGAGATCATCTGATTTCTTTCATCCATAGACCCATATACTTATATGAAGAAGTACCAGAATTTTTCAAACAGAGAAATATGGAGAAATAAAGTTATTTTTTCTATATAATAGGTTACTAATCCTTATACAGCCTTACTTTTACCAGGTCTTTATTCTGTCCTTGTCTTCAGAACACTTCTATACTGAGTTCATCTTTCTGCTATCTATATTTCATCTGTTTAATCTTTGCTTTCTTTTACACCAAAAATTAAAATACTAGTTTCTTTGTCTCACTTCTCTTTACTCCATACTCAAATGTGTCTTGAATTCTCCTTACTGATCCAAAGGTTAAGTTACTCATACTAATGCATCGCATTTCAGTTTACCAACAGTTATATCCATATATACATTTGAACAAATACTTCTCTATTGTTTTCCTTCATCCCAATCTATTCTTTTCTGTACCTGCTTCAGCATTTTTTGCCTTTATGTATCTCATCATTTAGCAAAACTGGGAGGTGTCATTCCTATTTTTTTCTGAGATGGAAATAGCAGAGACTGGAGATATATTTATTTGATTGCAATCAGATTCATTACAACTCCATACTAACACCGCTGAGCCTCATGCTTCTACTTCTGCAAACTATGAAATAGCAGAAAAATCTTCATTTGCTGTCTTCCTCCCCATCCCCCCACAAGAGCTGCAAGTGAAATGCTTGTGTGACCTTTCCTTCCAGTGCTAAGTTCTCTCTAGTGCAAGGTCTAGTTTTGAGGGAATTCAGCTGTGCAATGTTTTCCATTTTGTCAAACCTACCCTAAGCTGTGATAAAATACAGAGACTATAGCAAAGCAATGTAGGAAAGACAAAATTTCTGTCAGAGCTAAGCTCAGACATTAAAGAGGAAAATAAAAATATGCAAAAGCATACAATTCATCCAAGGATGACTAGAGACTGACCCTTCTGCACACGACCAATGAAATCTTAGGCTGCAAAGACACATGAGGCATCACAGGAATGGCAAACATCTTAATCCTTAGGCAGTAACTAGCTTAAACTTAGCAGCTGTGCACATTTGCCAAAAACCAAGTACTTTGAAAGTCTGCGCTGTTTAGAAACTGCTTGCATTCTCTGCTTGTGCACAATAAAAAGTATATCAAGTGATCTGGCCTGTGAAGGATGTCAAGACCAAGACTGACCATTATAATCAATCAAAACCCACATCCCTGATGACCTCTGCTCCCTCACAGTTTACTATATTTGGCAAAGCTAATATAAGAGAGAGGCTACCACTACTAAGTATCTCACAGGAAATTGCTAAAAGACTGGATTAGATTTTGTGTTGAAATTCAAAAATATATCATCTTTCCATCTGAATTTTTGTCTATTCTTCTGACATGGATTGCACTTCCTGCCTCTAGGATATGTTGAAACAGTATAAACATTGCCATGGTGCCACAGAATCATAGAAAACTCAAGGCTGGAAGAGACTTTTAAGATTATTGAGTCCAACCATTAACCTAGCACTGCCAAGTGCACTACTAACCACGTCTCCAGATGCCATATCTACTTCTTTTTGAATATTTCAAAGGATGGTGATTTCACCCTCCACCCTTATCCACTTCCCTGGATAACCTTTTCTGAGGCTTGACAGTTTTTTTCAGTGAATAATGTTTTTCATAATATCCAGTTCAAACCTCCCCTGGTGCAACTTGAGCGCCTTCCTCTTACTGCACCACTTGAGTCTGCTCCCCACCTGGCTACACCCTCCTTTCAGGCAGCTGTAAAGAGCAACAAGGTCACCCTGAGCCTCCTTTTCTCCAGGATAAACACCCCTGGCTGCCTCGCTGCTCCTCACAGGACTTGCTCTCCAGGCTTGTGCCTGTTGTTTAATGTTAATTTTCCTTCTGTGTTGATGGCTCGTCCCAATTTCTTTCCCCTAAGTTAAGTGCATAATGGTTTTTCCCTTTCCCGCCTTTGTCCTAGTCAGTCATCCTAAACCCCTCCCCTTTACCTGGAACCTTCCCTGTCCCTCACCCTAAACCCTGCCCCACTGGATGTCAATCCTTTGTAGCCCCTCCCTTTATTCTAGAAGTTTCTGTGTCAAGCATTCCCTCTTGTATCCATGATTGGTTGTATTGTGTGTATCCCCACCCTCGGTTTGCCTTATTGGCTCAATGTTCCCCTTTCCCCGCCTTCTGTACCTCCCCCCGTTACCCGTTATTGGCCAGAGTTCTGTGCCCTCCCCTTGCTCCTCCCCCGTACTTAAGCCTGTGTAGAACCCCCTCATACTGCCTTTTGCAATTCCCTCTCCCAACTTCCGGGTCTGTTACCTCTTCCTTCAATAAATCCCTTCCCCCAGAACCGTAAAGGGTCTCTCCTGCGCCTCTTTATCCCTCCCTGACGACTCCCCCAGGCGTAGCTGTTGCTACACCCCTTCTGCGGCTCCCAGAGTGCTGCCGGGGAGGGGCCACTGACAGACGCGGGCTTCCCGGAGCTAGCCGCTAGCCCAGGTGAGGTGGGCAGTGGGTGGAAGAAACGTCATGTGCCTTTCTCTGGACACACTCCAGCACCTCAGTGTTCTTCTTGTAGTGAGGGCCCCAGAACTGAACACAGGGGTAAAGGTGCAGCCTCACCAGTGCCAAGCACATGGGAGACCATCACTGCTCTTGTCCTGCTGGCCACACTATTGCTGATCCAAGAGAGAGGCTGTTGGCCTTCTGGGCACACACTGGCTGATATTCAGCTGGCTGTCGACTAGGAGTCCCAGAACCCTTTTCACCAGGCAGCTTTCCAGCCAATTTTCACTCATCCTGTAGCACTGCATGAGGCTGTTATGACCAAAGGGAAGGACCCAGAATGCAGCCTTATTGAGCCTCATACAACTGGGCTCAGACCCTTGATCCACCCTATCCAGATTCCTCTGTAGAGACTTCCTACCCTCCAGTGGATCCTGAGAGTATCAAAGGCTTTAATAAAGTCCAGGTAGACAATATCCACTGTTTTTCTCTCATCCACTGAGCAGGTGACCTTGTCGTAGAAGGAGATTGGGTTGGTTCCCTTTCATAAACCACTGCTGTTTGAGCCTGATCCCCTGTTTGTGATGGCCCTCAGGATTATCTCTTCCATGACCTTCCCTGGTATAGAGATCAGACTGACAGGCCTGTAGTTCACCAGATCCTTCTTCTAGTCTCTTGTAGATGGGAATCATATTTGATGACTTTCAGTCAACTGTGTCCTCCCAGGTTAGCCAGGATGGCTGATACAAAATGAAGAGTCTCCTTACCTCTCCTTTTATTTTTGATGCATTTATAGAAAGATACTTTGTTGTCTTCTATGGCAGTAGCCAGACTAAGTTCTAACAGCTTTGATTGCTCTAATTTTCTCCCTGCATAGCTTCACTATGCATAGCTTCAATATGCTGCCTGTGGTGAGCGATAGGAAACAAAAAACGTGGCCCTTCCTGTCACTCAGGCCACTTTTCATACTATAGTTTGCATAAAACCGTTCTCCTGTCAGTGGGTAATGTGTAGGTGTTTAAGTACACAAGTGAAAGAAAATTGTGCTGTTCTGATAGAAAACTGCATTTGCTGAAGAAGAAACAGCAAATCAAACAAGAAGTTCAGAATGGTTTTGACTCACTAGTGATTGAAAGATCAGCTTTCAAAAGGAGTGAAAAAAAGGAAGGATGGTAGGTATTTTTGTATGTCACAATGTGAACTAGATAGCTGAAGGGCATTACAGGTACTTCGCTAACCAGGATATATGTAGAAAATGAAGAATCATCCTCAGATTATCTGATACAGAAGTAGTTTTTAGCTCTGGGAATTTGAGAGAAAGTCAGCAAGCTGGAGGATTAAAGAACTCTGCTAGTGGACACTAGAATGCTCCAGGCAGAGAAAAAGCATTTGCAGTCAAGAAGTGATTGCAACTATTCTCTTCTTACAGAAGAACTTCTTTCATTTAAGCACTTCTTTCATTTTAGGAAGAACTGAAATACATGTATGAAGTTCTAGTTGTCATTCTGCCTAACCTATGGTCTGTTTGGAATAAGAAAAATTCAGCTCTGTGCTTTAACTATTATTCTGCCTATGAACTAGGGAACAAAATGATGCTTATTGTTCCTGTGAGAACAAACAGTTGCTTATGAGAGCTACAATCGTCCCTTCCCCCAAAACAACAAACAGCCTAAACAAAAAACAGCAACAAAAAAACAAAGCCAGAACTATCCAGTTGGTCCTTGTGTATAATCTGCAAGGCTGTGTGAAACCAGGCAAAGTACAAATTTCAAGCACTTTTTTATGCCTTATTAAAGTCAATTAAAAATAACCTATAGAAAAATTATTTTTAGTTTGAATATGCTGAAATCTATCTCAATGTCGATAGACATTCATTTGCATTCCTGTGAAATCAGCAAAGTGATTTCACTATGCTTCAGATCCAGCTTCTATGTGCTTATGTGAAAGACAGAAACACAGTCATAAATTTCAAGTATTTACATGTCACCATCAAAGCAAATTATGCAGAATGTAAGCTTAAAATGGAAACTTCCACCCATAATTACAAAGAACTAAAATGCAATTAAACAGTATCTTAAGGTATAAGCTGTCCATGAATAAAAATTTCCAATTCATTTTAACTCATAATATCCCCATCTCTCTTGCTTTGTTTGGAATTTCTTGGTATTGTTGTTAATGCTCTGTTTGACTAAAATTTATAGTAATTTATCTGACTGGCTTTGTGCATGCACAAGTCTGATGCATCATAAGAAAAGAATGGGACAGGAGATCAGCAGAATTGAAAGAAAAATCAGACCATTTAAAAAAAAAAAAAAAGGCAGATAGCACTGTTCTTAAATATATTACCCTAAAAGACATAACTAGTAAACAAAAAATACAACTGGTCTGTGAAAGATGTATTGGGTTTGCATGGTCAAGCTTTGGTAGCTGCAGGAGCTACAGGGGTGCCTTCTGTGAGAAGCTGCCAGAAGCTTCCTCCATGTCTGGCAAGGCCAGTGCCACTGGCCAATTAGAAATTGTGATAATGCCTAAGTGATAACATATTTAAGAAGAAGAGAAAAATAAGTTATTGCACAGGTGTGATTGAGGCCAGGGAAGAGCAGAGTGAGAATACATGAGAGGAACTGCAGACACCAAGGTCGGTGAAGAAGGAAGGCTGGAGGTGCTTCCAGTGCAAGAATTGAGATTCTCCTGCAGACCGTGATGCAGAACACGACTGAGGCAGCTGCCCTGCAGCCCACTGAGTACCCCAGAGATGCAGAGATACACCCAGAGCCTGTGGGGGAGACCCACACTGGAGCAGGTGGGTGCCTGAGAAGAGTCTGTGACACCATAGGAGGCCCGTGCTGGGGCAGGCTCCTGACAGGGACCTGCAGAGCCATGGAGAGAAGAGCCCTTGCTGAGGCAGGTTTCCTGGTAGGACTTGTGATCCCATGGGAGATCCACGTTGGGTCAGGCTATGCCTGAAGGACTGCACCATGTGGAAGAGTGACCTGTGTTGCAGCAGTTTATGTAGGACTGTTGGCCGTGTGATGGACTCACGTTGGAGCAGTTCATGGAGAGCTCTTTCGTGGGAGGGACCCTATCCTGGAACAGGGGAAAGACTCCTCTCCCTGAGCAGTGGGAGGAACAATGTGTGATGAACCAACTATAACCCCATTCCCTTCCTGCCTGTGCCACTGGGGGGAGGAGGTAGAGCTAGAAAAATGGGAGGGGTCGGGGGGAGGTGTTTTTAAGGTCTTATTTTACTTCTTATGGTCCTGATTTTGCTAGTAATAAATTCAATTAATATCTCCAATCTGAATCTGTTTTGCCTGTGACAGTATTTGCTGAGTGAGCTCTTCTGGACTCATGAATGGTTGTTATATTTTCTCTCCCCTGTTCAGCTGAGAGAGAGGGTGAGGGGACTTTTGTGGGTGTCCAGCATCCATCCACTACAGATGTTTAATGTAAGCCTTAAGAAAATTTCAGGTTTGTTTGGACAGAATAATACTGGGCACTGTGGGAACCATCACTCAAAGGAAAGCGTCCATCTCCTTCCTTCTCTAGCTTGCAAGAAGAAAGCAAATACCTTGCAAGAAACAAATAACACCAGGTGATATTCTATGACAAAATATTGTGGTAGCAGGATTTATGTTCAGGAAACTGCAAGTCACATTAGATATGTCTACCTACTAGATCACATGGGTAAATGCTGAGAAACCCTCTGAAGACTCAAGTCACTGCCTATTACTGAAATAATTTTTCAGCATCTGGATGGTTTATTCTATCCTTTCCAGATAATTAAACCAATAAAATAAGTGTGCATAACTAGAAAGAGTAAATATTTGATCTTAATAGAGGATTTAAATCTTCAAGTGTAACTAAGTATCTGTATCAAAGAGCATTTATTCTTAAAGTTTTATCCCCATATGGATGTCAAATAATTTAAGCACAAATTTCTTCTAATGAAAACAGACATTAAAAAATTCCACAATGCCCTTGGGAACTCTGGAGGGTTGACCCTGCCTGGACACCAGGTGCCCACAAGAGCTTCTCTGTCCCTCCCCTCTTGAACTGGACACAGGATAGAAAATAAAAGGCTTGTGAGTTGGGATAAGGACAAGGAGAGATCACTCAGCAAGTGACCATAGGCAAAATAGACTTGACTTAAAGAAAATTAGCTTAGGGTAGGACAATAAGAAATAAAACTAAATCTTAGATCACTTTCCCCCCATCCCTCTGTTATTCATAGGCTTAACTTCACATCCTATTTTCTTTCCCTCTCCCCATTAGCAGTGAAAGGGGATGGGGAATGGGGGTTATGATCAGCTCATAAAACATTGCTTCTGCTGCTCCTTCCTCCTCAGGGGGAGGACTCCTCACTCTTCTCTGACAAGAGACAGTAGCCATGAACTTCTCCAATCAGCATCCTTCCTATGAGCCTTAGTCCTTCACAGATTGCCCCGGCACGGATCTCTTCTAAAAAGTAAAATCCTTCAGAATCGACTGCTCCTGTGTGGTTTCCCCCACAGGGTCACAAGACTTTTCAGCAAACCAGCTCCAGGGTGAGCTCCTGTCTCCATTGGGTCAGAGGTCCCTACCAGAAGCCTGCTCCAGCATGGGCTTCCCACAGGGTCACAGCCACCTGTGGACATCTACCTGCTCTAGATTGAGGTCCTCCATGAGCTGGAGGTGGATATTTGCTCCACACTGGTCTTCCTTGGGCTGCAGGGGCACATCCTGCCTCACCATGGTCTTCGCCACAGTCTTCAGGGGAGTCTCAGCTCCAGTGCCTGGACCCTCTCCTGCCCTTCCTTCTGCGCTGTTCTGGTTTAGGGCAAATTTGGGAGGAAACCTTTGAATGGGGTTCCTCTAGGAAACAGATTTAAGCAGTCCTGCCCCCAGTTGGTCTAGGGAAAAATATTTTCTTGAAGAGAAGTGGAAAAAAACCTGTTTATTTAACAGGTAAAACACTTCCCAGCACAAAAATGAACAATATTTAATAGCAAAGCCTCTTGCTGCTCTGAAGAGATGACAAATTCAGCAGAGTCCCTTACATGGGTTGCAGCCCAGCTCACTCAGTCTGTTCTCAGTCCCTCCTGTGCTGGGAAATGCCACAGCCCAGGCCAGGCGGGACACAGGTGTGGGCTCCTGGTGCTCCTCTGGGCTTTTAGTCCAGAGCAGGTTTGAACAATTTTAAGAAAAAGGAGAAAAAGCACAGTTCAGGGAACTTCTTTGCCTCAATTGGATAGATAAAACTGACCATAAAGCAAAAGAGAGCTTTTTCCTGCTATCCACTGCAGACGACGAAGTCTGTGAGCAGGAATGCGGGGGAGTCAGTGCAGTCTCTGATAACAAACTCCACACTTTTTCTCCCCTCCCTTTACTCCTGGAACCAGTCTTAAAGCTGCAGAATTCATTATTTAACACCAACTGAACAGACCATTTGGGGATACGGTCACTCTAAGACATGCACTAACCTTTGTGATTGTCAGGCTGGTTTTCTCACATTCTGTACTCTCTCCAGCTGCTATTCTGCAGCAGTTTTTTCCCTGTTACCATCTCCTCTGGCTGGCTTGGCCTGGGCCAGTGGCAGGTCTATCTTTGGCCAGGTGGCATTGACATTGTTGGACATGAGAAAGGTTTCTAGCAGCTTCTCACAGAAGCCACCCATGTATCCCTCCTGCTATCCAACCTTGACCATGCAAACCCAATACAGGAACAGAAAATTTCCTTAATAGCCAGGTATAATTTTATGCTTCTTTACCAAGAAAATGCCAACTAAAATAATCTACATTTAATTTCAAACAACTATGAACACGAATAGCTGGAGGGTCAACACAGAAGACTTGATTAGATGTGGTTTTTGAAAAACAGTTTTAAATGCTCAGGTATTGTGTTTCATAAATTTCTGCATCACTGTTTTTCCATTAGATAAGCAACATTTTTCCTGCCACTGAGGACGGTATCAAATACATTAACAATTTGTTTTTTAACCCAGGAAAAGTTCCTTATAAACCCCTTTGCTTCACCCCTCAACTTCGCTTGAAATCTTTAATAAAAAAATCAATTCACAAAGAATCGACATCAAGAGCTAGCAGACACTCCTATTAACTCCCTATTCATTACTGTTTAGGGAATTCATCGAAAGAAGAGGGTTTATGATCACTTTAGATTATACTTCATTCAATTCTTAATGATGTTTAACATTTGACAGATGTTTTTCAGCTCAGTCATTGCATACAGAGATTTACAAATGGTGTGTCAGAAAACAAATTTAAATTAAATTTTTCCCTATTACGAAAAACTGAATTTTTTCCTAAATTTAATTGTTTAAACCAAATATTTAAGAATCTTTCTTTTAATATTATATATTTGCAATGAAACAGCTAGATTATAGATGTATAAACAAACAAAATTGGAGCTTCCAAAGCCAACTTGTCAGAAAATCTATCATAGGACTCCTGGGTCTTTTTGAGTTACTACATAGCCTTCAATTTTGAGAATATTTTGATTGAAAAATTTTATATTAATTTAAATCTAAAATGTCCTTTTACCTTGCCATAAGTTGACAGGCAGGGTGAAGCAAATATTATATGAATCATATATACCCTTTCCATAACTTATTCTGCTATTAGGACAGCATTTTAACTCTTAAGGTGACAGCGTTCATTTTCCTTCACTGAAAACATGAATGTTCAACACTTTATATAACACTCTAAAAATATAATACCTTTACAGAATCCTTCTCCTTACTGCCATCCTGAATGTCTGAATAAAGCAGAGAAGACCTTTCAGGAACCAGTTATTGGGAACTACATGCTATATCACTTATCTTTGCAAGCTCTAGATATTTTTAAGTGTTTAGTATTAGTTTATCTCCACATACCAGTATCAACATAAATTACATTAATAGGCCAAATTAATCTCAATGATAAAATTGTCAACTTTTACTGTTTCTCAAAAATTATGAGGAAAAAACCCATACTATTCAGATATTTAAATTCTTTACGTGGCTCCTAATGACAAATGTCACAATAATCTTCCATTATTCTGATAACTGTTAAAATTTTTGAGTATATGCCTTTAAAGTATTGCTAGCTATTCAGTAACTCTAAGTAATCTCAAATTGCCTAAAATTTTTAGTAGTCAAGTCCTGTGAAGTCCTATTCTACTTATAGTTTTAATATTAATCTCCCAGAAGAAAGGAGCTGTTTAAACTATTGTCAGCATTCAACATTAATCAGGTTTTTGATCAATTTGCATCACACCAGGGTCCTCTCCAGCATTCTGTGCAATCTGAGATAGTTTTTTTCTTTCACAAGAGCAATGACATCTAATCACTAACTCTAGCAGAGAGAAGAAATGTAATTTGTTGCTTTTGCTGAAAAAATTACTTTTACTTAACAATTTAGATAGTTTATCCAGTTACATTGATATGCTTAAAAGGCCATCTCCAGAGAAACAAGCTAACTAATTTCATGATCAAAATAAAAATTCTAAAATTAAATAAATTTTAGGAGATAAATTTAAAAACATTACTAAAAATGGTTGAAAAATACCTAAATTTAAAATAATTCATTAAAAACAAAAAAGTAGTTTTTGACACTCAAGATATGCACATAGAGAACTATAAATACGTTGTTCAGATATTTATTTTAAAAAGCCCGAAACACTGAATATATTGATTTATAAAATTCAAAGGTAATGCCTATTAACAAAAACATTCCTGCATGTTAGTAATCTATTTTGGGTATTTTAATGCCACATGAAAAAAAAACAAAACTCCTTTTCTCCCCCTCTCTCAACAGTGTTTACCAAACTCTTAGCCAAACTTTAAATTTAAACTTTTACAGATTATTTTTGTAGCTGTAACTATATTACAAACTTAGAACTGCTAAATCCTAATCACTGCAAATTTTGACCCTCTAAATAATGATAAAAATCTTTTGTGGAGGGATTAATTTATGTGGTAGTTGGGTTTTGACTCCTGGAACAGCCTGGAACAGACTTAAAGGAGCCTGAACATTACCTGCTTCTTTTACTTTTTTTTTTTTTTTTTTCTCTGGTATAATTAAGTGCTGCAAAACTTCCCATAACTGGAATTCTGATTATCTCCTTGCCCAAGAGTACTACATTACATGAGGTGAATCCTGTGCTGCTGTGGCTATCCCAGGAAATAAATAGGATGAAAGGGGCACCAGTAAGGTTTACAGGGAAGAATCAGAACTACCCTGCTCCTATGGAGCCACCAGTTATCCACACCCTTTCCATCAACCAAGACAGGAGAGCATCTTAGACAACATCACTGGAGAAAGCAATACCATGATATTGGAGCCATGCTTTGAAGGGACAAAGAAAATAATTTGCACTGCAAAATGGAAGTAAAGGAGATTGTGCCAGTTCCTCCACTGCAAATTAGCAGTGAAATCTCAGCCACTGCCATTGAAAGGGCATGAATCTTTGCATCATGGAGCAATTTTGCATCTTCCCATAGTGAGCAGGGCCCTTTGTCATTGACTACATGGAGGATTTGCACCATTAATATTCTTCAATAATCAATGAATTTTTCATCAGGAAGGCAGAAGGTTTTTGATTCCCAACAGTGTCCCAGCATAGCATAAAAAACCCCAATATTATAAACCACCAGTGATGGAACAGGAAATAATCAACTCATAGAAATATTACTTAATACTATTTTCCCTCAGAATTGTGAGCATTGTGTCCTTTTTGTGCTCTCTTCCCTTGCTTCTTTTTAAACTAATCCTTATATTTTACACCATAAATAAGCTTTTTTTTTTTCTTCAAATATAGGATCATACAAGGACCATACAAGTAACTTTTCTAAAACAAAACACCACAAAAAATTACAACCATCAATAATCCCCCACCATATACCAAAACCAACACACTTGTTTCCACATTTTCAACTGCAATCCGCAAAACTTTCTCAAGTCCCAAGAAAATAGATTGCCACAAGAAAGTTTAGTTAACCCTTAAATATTTGTAATCCTCAAAAGAAAAATACATCATCAATTGTTGTAGTTTCTTTTTTACTATTTCAACCACAAGTACTGAAATGTGCATACATAATTAGAAATGATGACATGAGAGATCAAAAGGAAGTTATCTACTACATATTTTTAATGATTTTGAGAAAGAATTTTGATGTCATAGAGGAAGACATAATTAAAACCTCAAAGTTCTTAACAACAAAATTTGTTATAGATATTTCTTCCAGCCTTTTTAAAAATCTTTGCAATCAAGTCCTTTCTACTGGCACTTTTTCTGTAGTTCTATTATGTCACTTCTATATTATATCCACTTTTCAAGATTCTAAATGTAGAAAGAAAAGGCTCCTACAATTCTTTTTCTCAGAAAAACAAAATCCATTACCCTTTAAAATTTCACATAACTCTTTCAGTGTCCTTTGATCAACTTCCTCAAAGAACAAGATAAACAACTTAATTTTTCCTGTTTAAAAGTACAGTGTGTTTTATTATCAATGCATTAAAGATCTTTTGAATACATTTGGTAACTTTTACACCACTAAGTGCATCATATTGAAAATATAAAACCAAACACTAAAACCCACAAACACAGTCTTAAAGGCAAGATTAAGCATTTCATCTATTTGCTTTAGTGTCCAGGAAATATTACATTACTTTATATTATGGCTTGCACAGGAAGAATACTTCATGCATTGAGCATGTAAACTGACTTTGACAATTAAATATGCAGGAATGAAGGAAATATTTTACTCAAAATAAAATGTTCTGTTGATATAATATAGTTCCAAATATCAATTCACTTACGTATGGTTTAGATTAAGTTCAAGCTAATTGTAATCTAAAAATGTTGATTAGATCATGCTGCAACATATAGGTCATAACTCAGTTGCACCATCATCTTGTCACACTACCTTGAAAAGTTAAAGGGACTTCAAGATGTTTGTAATAACAGTAATCAATTCCTTTAACTTCCCTTATAAGACAAAGAGGGTTATTGAACCTTTATTTATAATTTTCTCTCGCAATTCAAACTGCATACCTTTATTACTGGTGAATGGAAATACTACTTTCTTTAGCTGGACAAAAAGATATGGTATGTTTGTCTCTTGTACAGCTGGCTATATACACCCACAATTTGGCTGCTAATGTAAGAAAATAATGTAGGAATAAATAAATATTTTATGAGTAAAACCTACCAAGATTTCATTATTAAGCATCATCTCAGATCTGTGTTGTTAAAATACTCTTTTTTGGTCTCACCTGCTGAATAGCCTTGGATTATCAAAGGTAATATATGGTGGCAATAAAACTTGCTGCTCATCTCAGATTTTCTGGAGTATTGTATATTTTATGGGGTCAATTTTTAGAAATTTGTCATTTTCACAGTGCTTGCAGTTTTATGGTATTCGAGTGTTAACACCCAACTGCACAAAGGAGTTCTACTATCCTGTATTTCTTCCTTTAAATCTGCAGTACTGCAACAGAATCAAGTAGATATAAGCCTGTATTTTTCTATTTTTTATTTAATAGTAGTGATATCCTGTTGAAGCTTCCAGAGGAGTCATAAATTTTCTTTCCATAGCTGACACATGTTACAAGAACACTGCTTGAGTGTTCTCACCAGAGATATGGGAAGATCTTATTTCAGCATGTATTTTCTTTCTGAAATATAGCACAAAAATTTGCTCTCCTTTTAAGGAAAATTGTAGGTTTACTTCCTTTAGAAATGCATTCTCGCTGAATTCAAAACTGTGTGCAATGTAATGCTCATACCAGTGTTAATGGCAGAATGCCATTTCCCTTTTCTAAGTGCTTTAAAAAAAAAAAACACAAGAAAAACTCTCCATCAATGCACAGCTGTTTAATATCAGGAGATATTTCAGAATCAATGCTTTTGAGCATAAAAAATTATGTCCTTGTACATAGATACATGCAGGACAACATCTTTGCAGCTACAGAAGGGGTTTTGTGCCCACCCACCCAAAATAACTTCAGTAAAGGATATGTCAGTGACAAACAGCATCATTTTTTTCCAAGTAACACTTCCTGGTTTGCAGAGAAAAACCCCCACAATGCTAATTTCATTCTATTTTTAATCAGTGCTTTTCACAGCAAGTTGCACAAAGAATGATCATTTCTGTTTTTAAATCTTACTAGAAAATAACAAGAATTACATCTAGATGATTCTAACAGGCCTGTTTTGGTTCTGGAAGGGGTTATAGGGATGGACTTGCATTATACATCACAGGGGATTAAAGAATTTTAAGACCTCATTTTTATTGAAAGATTCACTTGGCTGAATGCACACTAATAAGTTGCACACACAGAGTACTATGATATTTATTAAAGTAGGTCATCACTTCCCTGTGATCTGGTTGTCAAGAGCTATTTTCTATTTTATGTGCCAGTGGTAATCTCTTTGTAGCAGTAACTGCATGTGGTATGTCAACCAATGAGACCTGTATTCATAAATGAAGCACCCATGGTTACAGCAACAAAGGGAATGCTACAGAACAGACAACAGCATGAGGATGGACTGCTCTCAATAGTTGAGGACACTTGGGTAAAAACTAATGTTACTATTTTTTTTTCCATATTGCTCATATTTTACGTATCTATATGCTGTTATGATTATCTTTCAAAATGCAAATAATCTTTAAATAAATAGTATCAAACACGTGGAAATTATTTCTTAAAATAGAGACAACTCCTGTTCTTCAACTGAATTACTACATTTTACTCTTGCCTGCCCAAAATCATTCCGCTTCGACTGATTTCACTGTCTTTAAAGGTTTTATTCACCTCTTCCCACACTCACAATTATCTTTATCAGATACTAATGGGTAGAGCACTTATATCAAAATTTTAGCAACAACTCAAACAGTGCACTGGCAGTAGATAAGATGATGTAGGTGTAAAAAACTGCACAATATCTAAGCAAAATTATTTTTTCATTACATGGAAAAGATATAAAGTATTCTGAAAAGCTTATTTTTCTTACAAGCTATGTTTATCCAAAGATGTTGGCTGACTGCAAGTAACAAACTGAGCTTTAAAGACTAAATCCAGATAATAATTAAAGATATATAAAACGCATTCAGTAACCCGGTCTTTTACACTTTAAAAAGGTGAGGGACTAGATTAAAAATAATAATAATAAGTCCCTGCTCAGGATATTCATCAAGTTTTGCTGAGGGTGATTGTACTTCTTTTTAATTTGCTGTAATATAGGTGAAATGAAACTGTTCCCCTCCTTAAATCTCCAAACTTCATCCTAATTTCTGAAGCACTCTTAAGCATTACGAGTAGTTCTTCACTTCAGTAATCTGTTCCTTGAAGCACTGACTAAAGTGAATTTCACAGAATTCAGCTTAGCCAGGAGTTTACAGTTCACTTGTCTGGCACAGACCTTCAAGAGCAAGTTATCCAACTCCAGGAATACATTCAGCAATTCAGAAATAAATCATCTGTACTTACCATTGCAAAGGTTATTTTTATTATGGATATTTTTGGATCTCTTTTTGACTTCCAGAAGGTAACTTGAAGATTTTTACACATGCCTATGTATTAATTTAAAGATAGCACATAATTACATGTTGTATTTTACCTCGTTCACATAAAAGGGTATAACTTCTTGCAAGATGACTTTGAATTCACATGTGATTGTAATGAAAATCAAGGACATTATCAGCTTTAGCATGGATTGTGATGCACTGCATAAAAATGAGGTGTTTCTTTTGTATTTAATGCAAACAATATAAGGTGAGTTAATAAAACTTTCATACCTAGCATCACCAGGTACAGAAAAAAGTCTTTTGTCTGGTTAACTGAGCAATTAAAACTAGAATTGAGCTTTTGAGTATATTTTAAATTTCACACAAGCTGTACCACCTCTATCTTAGTAGTTTTGCATTATGCCCATTAAGGCATAATACCATCTATAAATACATTAAGTTATCATATTACTAGAACTTTATTCCTATGACTACTTTGTATGCAAGTTTTAATAAATTGACAGCTGTTCAGAGATTGTCAAGTTTTGTTGTGTTGTTTAAATTTCATATTTCTTTTGTCACTAGTAAGAGCCAATAAAAACTTAGGCATTACTTTAGAGGGTGTTTCTTTTAGTTTCCATATATATTCCCTGTCCCTTTTATCCTATGTTAATGGTGACCTATATTTTCCATTAAACATTGAAAATAATATTTTCAGTGTAAAGCTATTTTTAAATAATCATCATTCACAGTTAATTGTTAAGTCATTTTCCTATAAATTCACTTGGTACAATGAGACTACATAAGAAAAATCAAGTAAAAAATAATCATTACACACTATTTTGAAGTAAGGATTTAAGGATTCATCTATGCATGAGACTTGCTTATTAAAGAAATAATCACAGGATTCTGAAAATAACTAAAGCCTTCACAGGTTTTTGTATATAGACCAGCAACTAAACACAGATGGAAAAATAATCCCATGGAATAAAGTTCAGTTTAAAAAGGAAAAATATATAAATAAAAGAGTCAGACCCAAATCTTCATTCAATGTCAATCACAGGACCCATCTAAAGAAAGCACAGCAATACATAATAAACAACATGGTATCTCCATCAAATATATTCACCAAAAAATTTATTTTCCTCTTTATTTGTGACTTAAGGCCTTCAGTAGGGAAAAAAAATCCTTGAAGTCTTTTTTATGTGATGTTAGGAAGTATTTGATGACTTTCAATTTTCAGGTTATACAGAGACATTTTTTTATAGACAACCAGGATTTTCAGGAGATCCATTGGGTACAATGTGTTTTTAGCATTATATCAAGTGACAAGAAATAATCTATAGTTCTAGACTCTGTTGTTATTAGCAAATTATTTTCTCCATGAAAACACTGTTTTTCAGGGTGAATTTTTTTTACGTTTTGAAAAACATCACTTTCAAAATTAAGTAGAATAAGACATTTACCCAAAATTTTCTTGGAAGTTAAAGCCTGACTCAAATATCTTTATAACCAGCCAAGATATTAGGGCAACTGAGGCAAAAGGTTAAATAGAGAAACAGAGGAGTCTGCTAGCTTTCATATGATCCTATGTTTCTAAATCTTTTGGGCCCTTTCTGAAAGATTTGTCTATCTAATATGAATTTTCTGTTTCTTTATAGTCTACCTTTGTTTCTTCATTCTTTCTCCCTTTCTTCCTCCAGATGTTTGATGGATTAATATTCCTCTTCATAGTTTGAAGTTTTTATTCGACATAATTTTTTGAAATTATTTTTAAAAAGCATTGGAACAAATATAGTATCAGGTTTTGGTTTGATGTTCTTTTAAAATTGGATTTTTTCCTGTTACTAATATGTTTAAGTAATACAAGTACTTTCCAGTACTAAAATATAGCATGCTTCAAAATGAAAAGAAACTTCATTTACTGAATTCATCAGGTGAGAAAATTAAGACATTGAAGAACAAAGGTTCTTATCCAAGTTGTCATACTTGAAATCGATACTTCAGCAGCTTTTTATAAATCAAAATATAAAATGGTCTTTTAATCAGTCCAGTTACCTCCCTCAAATTTCTTCAGCCTTTGTTCTCTGCTAACAAAGCACTTTTCAAATTATAGAAAAAGGTAAAGGTTTCCCTCCTCTCAACTTTCCTCCCTACAACTTGATTATAATTGCTCCTATAATCTTTGTATCTGAAGTCCTTTGGATGCAAGATGCCTTTTCACCCGAGATATTATTAGTGTTGCCTGAAGATATTACGATGTAGGCATGTTCTTTGACCTCCAAGCATTTTGCAGAATAGTAGAGCAGCATTACCCCCAGAGCACATAGGCAGCTATACCACAGAACACATTTTTAAGGAAGACTTACTCCACTGAAGCATGGAAATGCCTTCGTATAGAACAACTCTTGGACTTCCTCTGAGTATTTTAATAAAGTGCAATTCCAGAACCAAAGTTCTAGTCTAGTTTTGGTCTTGAATTTCCCCAGGTGGTAAATGTGATATAATAGTGTCTCAACAGGAGAAAACCCAGGATTCTCAAAGCATCTTTGATCAGAAATACTCAAAAGCACACACACTACCTATCACATAATTTAAGCAGGACTGTTTAATTGGAAAGTGTATAGTGTGTTTTGATCTGCCAAGCATTCTTCAACAGTTGAGAAAACTCTTTGGAGATATCTTCTCCTTAATAGCTCAGTGTTTGCATCACAGGCTGAACAAAGCAGCTTTGCTGAATCCCTGCTTTTACTCTGAATATCTCCATATGATTGCCTGTCACAAAAACTCTTCAGAGAATGGAAGTCTGTCAAACACTGACAGATGATAGAGGTCCAGAGTGTTCTTTATCACTACATATAAGAGAAATCTTACTTCATAGAGGGTAAAATGATAATTTAGAGATAAATAAGAGAGATCATGCTTTGTGTCAGTATGGAATTACATTTAGTGATGCAAGAAGGCATTTCAAGTCCTCTTTGATGCAGAGAGACAAAAGCCATCACTCCAGATTTTTCAGCATGTTAACATCACTATCCATGACTATAGTTTAAAAAAAACGCAAATAGTCAAAACCACAATGGTTTGACCAACTAGAGTTGCAAATACATATAAATATACAATAAAATTAAGTCAGCTTCCAGAGAAATTAAAATATGTGTGACCAAAATTCTGGACGTGTATATGTTCAAATGGTTTGGATGAGGTCTGTCTACAAAATTATCAAGTGGTCAAATATGTCTATATCTTACAGACAACTTCCAGTATAATTGTTGAATTAACTAATGTTTAAAAAGTTCTTAAAAATAATATGAAATAATTGAATCTAAAAAAAATTCATTTGTACCTCAGACACCATCAGGTTTATATTATTTTAAGGTTATTGAACGTAACTTCAAATACTTTTTTGCTTAGCAACCAATGCAAATATGAAGAAGAAAAACCTTGAGTGTTTTCCCCCAAACACTCTACTCCAGACACCGACGTACATTCTTTTTGGCAGGAGGCAGAAAGGGATATTTGACTCACTATTGGCACGTCTCTCAAGAAAATGTACATTGTAATCGAGGAGTCTCTACTAGGACTAGAAATAATCCTGTTGACAATAAAAACTCCAGTCCGTTTGTATCTAATTTCCCTACAACTTAAGGATTTGCACTAAGTTTGTCAAGGCTCTGCACAAAGAGCAGATTCTTTAAGCTGCAAACCATACCCTCCATATTTTTCCTCAAGCTGTTTAAATTGTACCAGTATATTCACAAGAAGTGTGATCATGAGTCTTTTTTTACCTCATGAAACGTGTATATAAAAATAGAATTAATAACTATGTTTCACTAAATGGAATTATTGATTAAATCAAATCTGAATCTCAAATTTCCTGAGTTTTGCTTTGCTATTTGCTGCTGGACTAGAATTGCTGCCTGAAATCAATGGGTATAGAGTGAATAATAAGATATAAGGAAGGCATATTACAAGTTGAAAATCTCTGAAAATCACTGACAAAGAAAGGTACAAGAGCAGAGCTGCAGAAAGCAGTAAAAGGAAGTACAGTATTAAAGACTTGAAGAAAAAAAACCAAAACAACAAGCCCTAGCCATATTGCTAATATTAAAATATTCAGCCCAAGATTTTCACTTTATCATGTTAAAACTGCCTTTTCTTCCCAGAGGAGATACTGACCTGCTCTAAGTACAAAACTATGCTGACATTATAAGCAGTGTGATCATGCCTCTTCCTCACACCACCTCTTCCTCAAGACTCTCATTTGAATCAAAAAGAAGGAAAGTTGGTTAGGTAAGTCTTGTTCTATAAGCTTCAATTTTTAGACCTTTTTTTCCACCTCGATGCACTTTCATATCTTTATTCGAAGTGAATAGGCTCTCAGCATGAAAAAAATCTTTATTCTCCACTATTTCTGTAACATAACAGCTAATACATATTTATAGTTTTTTAAGCCAGTTAACTAAAATCAAGATCACTGTGTTTTTAATTCATCTCTTGGTTTTAACCAGTGCAGAAACTGCAGAGATTATTCATAGCGCACTTTTTATCTCCTTGGATGCAAGATCAGAAATTATTCACAAAAAGTTTTAAGTTTCTTAGCTCAAGTGACTATGCAGTCACATAAATAATTTAACCAAAGAACTGAAATTGAGTTAATGTGCTGCTGAGAAGATTTTCCTTGCAATGTTTTCTTTGTTTCCTCCTCTTTACGGTTTTTTTTTCCTTGTCACTGCCTGCCTTAATCTCATAATTAATCTACTTGGAGATCACCTCAGGTCTTGTACATTCAGAGCAGACACATTCTACTGCATGAAGCTGATAAATCAAAGGCAGCATAGATTTCTTCAAAATAGACACTTGTTTTGGATTCTCCTCAACAGTTCTGAAGGGCTGACACACCATGTAAGTACAACTCCAGCCAGCCAGGAATGTGATTTTAAGGAAGGTAGTCCTATAATCAGTTCTAGATAGCGATTTTCTGATGGATTCCTGCTGTTTTACAAGTCCTTCTCTGTCAATCCCTACACATCTTTATTTCTCATGGTAATTTAAAAAAAAAGAAAAATCAATGCATTAAGCCATGGCATAAAAGACTGGTTCTATATAAAGTCCAACACAGCGCTACAAGTGCATCATTCAGCTGTTGCCTAATACTGCAGTTAATCCCTTGTGCTCAAGATTCTGCTGTTGAAGTCTGCCTGTGCTTTATGGTGTTTGGGGTGTGTCATCAATGAAATTGTAATCTCACCAAGTACTCGGCACTTAGGGATTTTCAACAAGTCAGTCTGGTCACTAGCTAAATACTTTTTATAGTGGCTGTCAGTATAAAGTGAAATATAGATCTTCTTTTGCTTAGGGGAAAACCACCAAAAAAAAAACCCCAATTACAGAAGACAGAGCATTGGTAAACACAGATACTTCCTTCCCCAATGTAGTAGCAAAAAAATACAATTATTTTAATTTTTAAAATTTATTCACCAATTTCTTCAGGAAATGCAGAGGCAGTAATATGTTTAAAATTAGTTTGTGGTTCGGGCTTATATTTCCTTTGTGGCTCTGCAAATGACATTAGTGATTCAGCCCTTCTGGCTGTATAGCAAAATTCAGTCTCCTCCCAAAACACTTTTCCCTTTTCTATGGCAGAAGAGCTTCTCATAGAAGCATGAACTTGGTAGGTTTGTGGGAGAGGAACTGAAGAGTGGTAGGTGAAGTATTTGGCAGAGCTGGAGAGGTGGTGGAATACAGAGGGCTCTAATACCCTCGACAGAGCATTAAAGATTTCCAGTCTTCTCTTAGAGTCATTTTGAAGCTCATTTCCAGCTCCCTTTGACTCATCTCAGAACCCCAAAAACACTTCTGCTGCAGAAATTGTTCTCCCTCAAGGTCCCTGAAATAACTAAGTTATTTTCTCTTTATCCTTAGGCCAGTGAGTTTCAGATATGGCTTACATTATTGAAAAAGCTGAAACAGCTCTTCGGGAAAGTGGAGTCTTAAATTTCATTTTTCTCTAGTGCCTAAGCTTCTTAATGTTGGTTGTTTAGTTGGGGATTACATCCCTGAATCTTCTTCTCGACTTCAGCGTCCAAATCTCTTCTTTCAAAAAGTTCTTTTCAAAAAAGCTTCCAGAAAATAAAGAAGTGAGATGTCTTTCAGCTAACAAACAGAAAGGTAATTAAAGCCAAGATGCTATTTCATTTTTCTTCTCTGCTTGAAAACATTCAAACCACACAGATAACTCCTCATATTGTAATTCTTTCATTTCAAGTCATTAGGGAAGAGCAAGGGAGGTCATGACACTAACCTACCAGCTCAGATGCTCACATGGTGCATTAAACAGCAGGAGGTTTGATAATGACATCTGAACTTCACTAACTCTATTTAAAAGTAAGACAAAACCCGATTGTACAATTTTAGCCAAAGCATTGCAACCTTGTCCTAAGGTAAAACCATATTTGAATATTCCAGTCCCAAAAGTCTTGATGGACAAACTCCCATATGCAACATGCATCACACCTTAGAAAGATCTTTGGTCTACACAATAAGCACAAAGCCAACTTTTTGTTCACTAATATTTAATAAGATAAAACTTTTCATGGTGACCATGTTGGTGGTTATACTTTTATTTTTGGATAGCTGTTTTCAAGCTTTTGGATGGTAAAAGGTCCAAATCAACAAAACTCGTATTTTCACTGGCCCAAGATAGCATGATAAAGCAAAAATATTACATTATCTCTCACTGTGAAAAGAAGTGAACTTGACTGATAGTCAGCTTATACAAAATTGTGACTATTTATCATCTTCACCAAGTTTTTCCTTTTATCTGGAAGAAAATCCAGTTGTTTCCCTGGATTTACTGAGGGTATTCTGTCTCACGAATTAAATATAAAGGTCAATTTCTTCCACACTGACATTCAAAACAGTATGTGGGACACTTTACATTACTATATTTTCTTCACTGACAACCCATGGGATTGTTAAGGTTGCAGAAGTCTTCTAAGACTGTTGAGTCCAACTATTAACTGAGCACTGCTACATTTACTGCTATACCATGTCTTCTAGTGTCACACACATATTGTTTGGAAACTTCCAAGAATAGTGATTCCACCACTTCTCTGGACAGCCTGTTCCAAGGCCTGCTCACCCTTACAGTGAAGAATTTTTTCCTGCTATCCAATCCAAACTTCCCCTGGTGCAACTTGAGGCTGTGTCCTCTTGTCTTATCCCTTGGCACCTGGGAGAAGACACCAAGCCCCACCTGGCTACACCCTCCTTTCAGGGGGTTGAAGAGAGCAGAAAGGTCTCCCCTGAGCCTCCTTTTCTCCAGGCTAAACACCCTCAGCTCCCTCAGCTGCTCCTCATCCAACTTGAGTTCCACATCTTTAGTGAGCTCATTACCCTTCTCTGTGAGCTCACATACTGTGAGCCTTTCTTCTCAGCTTCCCTAGATCTCAACTTTGCCATCCAAATGAAGACTCACAGGATTAATAATTGTCATTGAGGCTACTGAGAAATTAATTATGAGCACCGAACAGGAGGAAAAAAATCTAGTGTACCTCATATGAGCATGTTCTTAATTTTTTTGATTAAATACTGACCAAACGTCTAAATAATCCTTATTTGCCATCTATGTAAATTCCTTTTATATAGGAAGTGGGGATTTAAAGTGTATTTTCATAATACTCTTCAAAGATTAAAAGCATATTCCCACTTGTAAAGAAAGGTAAGAGTTTAACCCACAAAGTGTACCATGTAATCAAACCAATAATCAACATTTTGAACTGATGCCTAATACTGAAAGAACAACTCCTTTGTTGCTCTGGCTCCTATTGAGGTCCCTCAGTAGCTGAAATAGTTCTCTACAGAGTTGAAGGTGAGGTTCAGATCTCTTCAGGAAACTCCCAGGTATTTTTACCCTATGAGGTCAAGCTGCAACCAGAGCTCACTCTCCTGGATATGCAAATCAATTTCAAAACCACAGAGATGGTTCCTGTAGCACAGTAACTGTACCAGTACTTTTCCCAGTACCACCACTGCTCAACTGCTGAGCTACATGCTAACAAAATAGCAGCTTGATAGTACCCAGCTAACCACATAGATATAACAAAAAATTTCACTGGAAAAAAAAAGTGGAATTTGTAAAAGAAATTCCTGTAAGCTTACCATTTGTAATAGGAAAAGCAGCAGAAACTAATAAAAGAGAGGGAAAACAAATGTAAAAAGAAACATTGCTTAGTATGACATTGGATAAAGTCAGAATGGCTTGTCAAAAATAAAGGAGCTATTAGACTTGGGAACTAGCATTTAAATAGTTAACAGATAAGGGATATCTGGCCAATACTACAAGGCTTTCAAGAAGATTAATTGCCAAAGCATCTTAAAGAAGCTAAGTAGCCATGGCATTAAAGGATGGTCCTGTGCAATTTGTTGGAAGATTGGATAAGGTGAATTTTCATAGTAGAGACATGCTGAGAGTTTCACATGTGCTGGGTTACATGCTAATCAACACTACAAATATATAAACTACTCATTAAGGAGAAAAAAGAACGAAGTGGAAATTACTTTGTATAAAATAGATTTTATGAACCTTACAGGACTATAAATTCACAAATGAACTTTAACATGAAGTGATAAAAGTAACAACAAAAAAGAATTCCAGCGCCTACAGATAGTAAGGAGAATACCTGTATTAAAAAAGGCAAAGTTTGGGGCTACAATAGATAATTCTAAGAAAAAACAAACAAGAAAAAACAACAAAAAAAAAGGACAGTTTAAAGTGCAATAGCAGTCAAATTAATCTTTGCAATTGTTAGGAAAGCTGTTGTGCTTGACAAAGCATATAGTGAAACGATTTAGATCCAAATACAACTCTTATAGAGCTTAGAAGTTAAAGAAATGTAAATTAGGAGCTCAGAAAAATCCATGGTCAAACGTCAGCTGTTTCCAGAACATAAAATCAGCCAGCTGTGTTGAATGATTTCTCAGTAACCACAGTATTAACACCAGCACCAAAAGAAATAGGTTGGGAAAGAAGAAATCCTCTTTCAACAAACATAGTGTAATAAAAATCTTTCTATGAGCACTGAAGTTTACACGTACCCTTGAGCTCTGTTTACACAGGGGCCAGCAGAAAAACCCACACGAACAACATTTTATTCCTTCACAAGAGTTTAAAAGATGCATTTTCTGTATTGTACCTGGTACTGGCTAACTGTGCCTTGAACTGACGGGAGGATTTGCCCTTAAGTAGCAGAAAGAAAGAGTGTGACAGTCTTGTAAGGGCTTTTCTTCTGAGGTAATGCACAGAAAAGCTTTATTTCTGGTATTAAATTTGTCACATTCCTAAATATACTCAAAAATACTTGTACTTGATTTTTCAAAAAAAAATTCCATGGATCTGTTCTTTTAAATTTATTTAAAAGTAGGATGGATTTATATTTTAATAATTTTTTTGTTACTTTACTAATCAAAGCCATTTACCCAGCATTACCTATCATTTTTGTGCCCAGCTGTGCTTCCTACTTTGATGTTGCAGAAATAGTTAAAAGGAACAGAATGTTTCTTGATTTCCAAAATTACTCTATGCATTCAAAAGTAACAGAACCCCTCGAATATTTGAAATGAAACAGTTAACTTTAGGCAGATCCTTTAAAATGTAGAGCTGGAGTGCTGCAGGCTAAAGAAATGATCACTAATAAGGAGTCTTAGGCACGTAGTGTCCATCTGACTCTGAGAAGTGTACTGAGCAGATTGGAGTGGAGCTTGGAGCAAAACTATAAATACTTTGGCTTTCTATGAGATATATACTACAGTTTTATTCTCCTGGTAAAGTAACAAGTTCTGGTACACATTTACTGAATAAAAGTCCAATCAAACAATCCTAGAATATGAACCACAGAGCATAAGTCACACATACTTCTCAGTATTTACGTATTGACAACTATAAAGACTTTTCAAACAGAAGAAAATCTGTAAGATGTTTTGTTGAACATCAAAGGAAGGATGCCGAAAAGGCAAAAATGGAATATTATATAGTGTTCTTCTGCCATTCTAGGTACAGTCACCTCTGCAACCACCCTAAGAGAATTTGGATTACACAGCAGCAACTACAATAAAACCTACAAAATGTGCAAACCTGCAAATTTATTTGATCAGTAACACTTTATAACTAGTAAAAGCAGTTTTAGCAGTTTTCCAAAGCTTATATTACACTGTAACATCTGATGGGGAGGACTATTTTATATAGCTATTTCTTGAAAACTATGTTTTGGTATGTGCTAGTCATTAAAGACAGTGTTCCATAAAGAATCTCATGGCTTCAAAGACTGACATTTTTCACAAGTGGAATTTTCTTTATGTAAAGGAAGAATACATTTTCATTTCAAGTATACTGGCTTTGTGGAGGTGTGAAAAATATCTGAAGGTAATACCTTTGTGCAGTTAAAAACCCATCTTATATTCATGTAGATATATGACTTTCATGAACTTTTTATCTCAGTAATTAGCAAATTCCATGTATGGGTTACTAAAGCCACCTGAGGGCAGAGGAATGTGCCCATTCCTGATGCTGTCCTGCCCAGCATCAGCAAAACTATTAATAAGTAAGCAATCAATGAGGTGTGGTACCTGACACCACTGACATAAGATGACTAATTAGTCTATCTGGCATAACTATACTGTATTTATTTCTCAAGCTCCTAGCTTCATTTTTAAATGTAAAGTTTGTTCTGCTCATCTCCAGATCAGGTTAAAACTCCACAAATGTCTCTTTAGCCCATCTGAAGACTAAAAGAAGTGGAGTTTTCACTTAAATAAGGGGAGAAATCTGATTAAAAAGATAGAAAATGAAATATTTATTGTTTCTCATGGGAAGCTGGTCTAAAGTAAGTGCTGTTGAGTTCTGGAAAAAATCTTATTTTCAGTTAGTCTTCAATCTTTTGTTGTTGCTGTCATCATAGATGGTAAGTTATGGTATGCTTAGAATTTCTATGGAGAATATGTTTACTGTCATTCATCACTGAGATTTACAGAGATCCCATGATAGCAATTAAATGTGGTTGTTTACTCAATGCTGTCACCAGAAGAGGATATAGCCTGTAGAGTGGAACTGTTCAGGAGCCTGAAAACGTTTTGTTTGTCAGTCACATCTAAAACATGAGCCAACAAGCATCTCTTTCAGCATCTTTTTCAGGGTCCTCTATACATTTCAAGAAAACCAGAAATTTTGGCCAATAAGGAGTCTTTGGTTTAAATGCTTGTTTAGTCTGTAAAGCCAAATGAAATACTTCATGAACTCATTCTTAGTCAAAATTCAAAATTATAAAATGATGACTGGCTGTCTTTGTAAGCACTTATATACTGTTACTTGTAACTTTCACATGGTGACAAAGAGGAGACCCCAGTGTAAAAGCCATTCCTATGGCTCATCCCTTGGTCAAACAGAAGTTGCATGATGCATAAACCACTGCATAAAGCACAAAAACCTTCACTGAAATATTTAGACAAAAAAGGGGTGAAATTAAAAAAAGGAAGCATTTCCTTTGCTCTGCAGCTCAAAGCTGTTCCTCACATCAGGGTTTCAGAGAGACATAGAAAAACAAAGCTTTGTATCATAGAGATCCTGTGGTGATATATACAAAGAAAAATTCAAGTTTTTGAATTCATAAAGTGAAAATAAACAAGTGGTTTCATAAAGGAGTAAGATGTTACCATATTTCCCATAATAGATACTGAAAATCTCTAGTAAGTACAAGATATGATACCATAGCCGAGGAAAAAGCACAAACCTGTGTCAAGGGAGGTTTAGGTTAGTTATAAGGAAAACATTTCACACAGAGGAATGTTGGGCACTGGAACAGGCTCCCTAGGGAAGTGGTCACAGTGCCAAGCCTGAGAGAGCTTTAAAACCATTTGGACAATGCTCTCAGGCACATGGTGTGACACTTGGGGTGTTCTGTGCAGAACCAGGATTTGGAATCTATGATCCTAGTCAGACCCTTCCAACTCAGGATAGTCTATGATATTGTCTTCAGTTCACTTCTTTCTTCAATTCCCTACTGTCAGGGCACAACTTGAGAGAAATATAAATATCTGCTCAGCAAACTCATTGAAGTGGTGAAGTAAATACCATGAGATAGGACTAATCAGCAAAAGGAAGTGCATGCAGAACATCATGGCATGAGTTTTCTGCAGCACTGCTAGGGATTACTTCATGCAGTAGAGCAGCTGCATGGTCATTCCATGCCAATATTCAGTGAAATAGCATATCTCCTCTAGCAGACTCTAATCAAATAAAGGTTATAATTCTTAAATGGAGCAAGAAGAGAGGCGTGTCCTATGAAAACATTATTTTATAGAAGCTGCTCTATTTAACGCTTTAAAACTACTACTGGAATAGCTGGTATGACCTTCAGTTTTCAATGTGCAAGTATTTTTAGCAATCAATAACTGTCATAGTTGATGCAACTTTCTACTACCATACTTAAAAGCTTTAAAAAACTTCCAGTATTCCTGACAAAAAGTAATAATGTGTGGTTGTTCTAATGGGTGCTTATGTGTTATTGCAATGTTAAGAACAAACTCTTTGATTTAAGGTACTTTTTTTTAACAGGAAGTGGTATAGTAACTTTCAAAATTTCAGAGTTGGTTTACTTTAATAACATTTATAAACTACAAAAAATTTCTTCCACTGCTATAGAATATTTTTAATAAATACAAGATAATTTTAAACATTTTCACTTCCTCAGCTGAAAAATTAATTTCTTTAATGAAATCTGTAAATTGGAAGAAAATTCATGATGTAAGAAGCTGTTTTATATATGTGTGTGTGTGTGTTCATATAATTGCAATACCACGTTAGGAAATTTAATTTTTATAAGTTCTTCAGTCAAACCTAAGTTGAGCACCGTCACATTTTTTAAAGTGCCTTATTATAACCAAAGGAAAACCTCTAACTTTTGTTTACCTAGGTATATCTTAGCAAGATTACAGGAGATATGGTGTTTAATCCCTACAGTACTCTTTCATCACATATTCTTCAGTGACACTTAAAACTAATTCATAGAAAGTGCTAAACAGTTCCTTCATGAACTGGAGAAATACAAAAAAAATATCCTTTGAAAAGTTTTCTGGTTTAAATGTTGATATCAAACATCAGGTGACATAGGTATTTAGTTCACTTTTACTGCTCCACAGGGAAAGTGTCACATTAGAAAGCAGATAAAGAAAAGCCTTATACTACTCAGTAGAAGTTATTAATGGATTAGGTGACAAGTTTATGATTGTGGGGACCTGCCAGGGTGCCTTGTGTGACAGGAGAACAGGAGCCACCCTCAGACAGAATCAGTCCCAGCCAGCTTCACTGCTGTCCAAAGCTGAGCCTATCAACAACACTGATCCCTTGTGATAATGCATTTAGGAAAGGGCAAAAAGCACTGCATGCCAGTTATGAGATGGAGAGTGGAAAAAACATGAGCAGAAAAGCCCTGCAGACACCAATGTCAGTGTAGGAGTGGGAGGAGGTTCTCCAGCCACCAGAAGAGAGATCAACCTGCAGCCCATGTAGACAGTATCCAGGTGCTTATCCAACTGCAACCCATGGACAGGAACACAGAGCAGACAGCCACACTGATGTTTGGTGGGAGAGGATGTAAAAGCACTATGAGTGAATTTGATCCCGAGAAGAAGGGAGGGATGAGGGCAAAGTGGTTTTACTTTTGTCTTTGTTTCTCACTCTCCTATTTTATTTTTAATTGGCAATTAATCTTCCCTAGTCAAGTTTATTTTGCCTGTGATGGTAATTAGCAGGTGATTTACTTGTCTTTATCCTGACCCCTGAGCTTTTTGACCTTCTTTTCTGATCCTGTCTTGCTGATGAGAGTGAGCAAGAAAGCACCTGGTTGGGGGCCTGACAGTCAGCCAAGATTAACCCACCACAATTTTGTAGATCTAGGAAAAGAATTAATTAGCCACAAAGGACTCTGGAGAACCTTCCAGAGTAATCTAAAAATAGAAGTTGTTTTATTAGAGATCTAATACAACATAATTTCCTGCAGCAATGATGCAGGACATCAATAAAGGTCCTGTGCTATGCATAAGATCTTTAAATCAGGCCAATTGCATCTCTTTAGAAATTTATTCAATGACAACCTTTATCAGCACTGTGGAAAAACAGCAGCAAATAAACGTCAGTGAGAGCATTCAGATCCGAATGAAAGTAAATATAATTTTAACCTGCCTACAATTTCACTTTTGGATTCCCAACCTGAGCATGACTTCTAGAAAGCAGGTACTTAGCATTATCTGAAAGTACCATTCACGTAACATCTTTGATTAAAAACTCCCTTTCAGAATTCTCACTCCACCTCTTACTTAGAGGCAATTCTCAGCACAAAGCTACTTTAGTTTAAGCAAACAGGAATCGACAGGTTAGAAAAAAGGCTCCGAGAGTACTAACTCCTAAATTTAATAGCTTTTTGTTCAAGAGCACAAAAGACCCTACCTTACTGAGCTGTAATTTAACTTTGTTTGCTTACACTGGTGTTGGTCAGAATTGACAGCATGAAAAGTTATCAGTCTTATTCACTTGAATATGGTCTGTGTTTCAAATGAACATGAGTAAGAATAAGTGGAAATTAAAAGAAATTGTATGAAGCTAATTTTTATCATGTCTATAGAAAATACTAGAAGTTTTCTAAAAACATCTACATGAAATCAGAATGTAAATAAAACCTGCCAATATTCACAAATATCCCAAGTTGTATAAGCCTAAGGGAAGAACTCTCATTTCTACAACAATTTGTTCTCATCATACTATGACATCCAGTGTCTACCAGATAAAAAAGCAATAAAAATGTCTATCCTGATCGTAAGCCCTGAAGTAAAGGATTACTGTGATAAAGTCAAGCAGTTGTCTCTGTAGAGCATTTTAGACTGCCTGCAATAGAAAAAGCAGAGAGTGAGACATAGGTACAGGAAGAGAATCTGTTAGTGTTTGACATCAACTAGCAAATACCTCTCAAACTGTTAAGCTGGCGATTCTCATTCCTAGGGCCCTTAGCACACTCCTTCAGGCTTCAAGAAGCTGAATAATCTTTTTGTAACAAGGATTACACGGTAGATTCTCCTCTTTTTTAGGAGAATTTCATGTTCATTAAATGGTGAAACCATAATCATAAAAATTCAAAAAGCATAAATATAAAAAATATGTTGAACAAGATACAATATAATATTACAAAAACTCTGGGGAAGAAAATATTGCTGTAACTTCCTAGTGACTGGAAAATAACTGATTCCAGGTGCTATAATTAATTCATTGAGAAAGAAATAAGTGGATTACAGCAGAGAATACTAAATTCCCAAGGTTCATTTATTCACAATTATTTTTATGCCTGAGCAGGTGTCTTGATAGCAACATCAGCAGCGAATTTTACAATTCACAGGTGTAGCATCCCTTTCAGAACTCTAGCAAAGACAGCTGTGTTTGAACAATTTCAGCCTGCCAATGGTTTCTCATACTCCTGTTTTTCCCAAGATGTTGTGTCCCCAAAACTGCTACAAACTTGTTTCACCCCTTCACTATAAAGAAATGAAATATTTTGTGCTGAGGCAGACTCTCATAAGGTTATTTGATGTATTGCTGTTTTGCAGCTACATATATAGCATAATCAGCAATTCCCTAGTGTACAGGAGCAAGGTTACTGTTTGCAGTCTTCAAACTTTCCTCATTTAAAAGCCATGCAAAACTCCAGTGAAAAGTTTGGTGTTCGCCACAACACTTATAAGCACATTTAAGATATTAATAAATGCCCAATCCAAAGGTGCCACAACTTCATGATCAACAATGGATTTCTCTTTCTGTCATATCTGTGAGACTATTAGCCTGATTTTACAAGGTAAGACATGGAAAACCAAAGTCTTGAAACCACAGTACCTAACTGACTTAAATGGCTATTCCTTAAATGCAGGAAGAATTAGTAGGCACCTCAACACTCCACTGCTAAAAACAGAATAGCCTAAAATACTTCATAATATTGTGTGGGTACAAAACTAAAATAGGTTTTATTTTCTATCCTGTTGCTACATTATTTTGGCATTTAGTAAGAAGAGACAGTCTTATTAAGTCTCAGAACTAAATTCTATCCTGCTATAAATCCTTTAGAAATTAAAATATAGTAAAAATGAAGTTTACATGGCATCTATAAATTCTCCTAAGATACATCACATATAATCTGATTCGTTAGGTTTTTTTAATGAAAAGATTAGTATTTTAGTGACATATTTGAACAGTTTAAAGGAAATCAAATGAAGTCTTCATTGTGTCTCTAATTTTGTTAGCAAACTCTGAAAGCTGCAAGAAACCCTTGTGCTCAATCAAGCCTATCAAAAACCACCAAGACAAAAGTACCAAGGAGCATCAGTGCATTAATTCTAACCTCACTTAGATACAGCAAATTATACTGATTTATTGTTCCACCAATTTTCATGACTTATCCTCACAATGTCTGCCTAGTCTACATAAGAAAGCTAAAGCCTTTTTGCTGTTGGAAATGTGATCTAGCTACCCCAAGGAGTGAAAGCACAGGACTAGCATAGAACAGATGCAACTGCTGCACTAGGCTATGCTTTTAGGAATGGCATTTTAGTTCTAATGAATCTCTTCCTGACATCCAAGCATATCAGAAGTACTATTGTGATCTCAGTTCTCTGCTCCTCAGTCAGCAGGGGCTAAAACTGACAGCTCACTTCATAGGGAGAGGGACTACCTCTTACCTCATGAAACTTAAAAGTGATCCTTCTGGCTGGATAAGAGAGACAGACTCCAATGGCAGAGGCATCAGTTCTCACTCAGCTGAAAGGAAGGTGGTTCTGATGACAGGATTCAAAGGAAGAATAATGAAAATACAGCAGAGCGGAGGAGAATTGTTACACTGAATGATACTTATGATCCCCTAGTGGATGTCTCCTTTGCTAAACTTCAAATTTTAGTTGTATCTATAACATTGAGTCTTGTTCATCAAAATGATTTAGTACCATTATACTATGACATATATTAGTAACTGCAATCAGGCTATAATTACTTCACAAATATATCCGAAAAATCTAAAAAGGCTCTTAGGAAATTACATAAACTCTTCTTTCCTTAATGGCATTTGTACAAACCACATATTTCAAAAATCTTCTGCATGATAGAACTATTTCCATGTATAAGAAAAGATTACCTAACTCCCTAGTGGCTAAGAAGAGTTAAATATGCACTAGCATCTCTGATGTATCGATTAGTCATAAACAATAGAGGCAAGTCAAAAGGAAACACCTACATTTCCATAGATAAAAATGTTTATAAATAGCCCAAGAATGGCATTTGTGATTACTTTTGCAATGCCAGTACATGGCCCTCTTTTCCAACTAAGTCATACTTTAGTACTGAAAATGTGATAGAACTTCAGGTACAGTGCTAAAAGCAAAATATCTGTTAATATTTTAGAGGCTTAAGAAGTAGGTAAGACTGAAAAGTCCAATGTTTTCATAAATCCTTAGCAAATTTCTGTGTGTATGTGATGTACTTCTTAATTATAACAGACTTGTTAAACTCAGGGTGGTTTGTTTGTTTTCTTGTAGAGGGGTGTGTTTTGAGTATTTATGTTTGGTTTGGGTTTTTTTCCCCCCCACAGAAGGTCCTTATAGCCTTGAATTTCCATTTCTTGTTTCAATAGTGGATCAGAAGTGATTAGACTTTGCAAATAAACATTTTAGTCTCTTCTAATCCATTGATCTAATGAGTTCTTGTGGCATTACCAGCTAACATTATGGAGTAAAGATTTTGGCTACTCAGAAGATTTTTTTTTCCTTTATGTTATAATCAGAATTAAAAGGTGTTATTTCTTTATTTCATTAGTAAAATCTTTACTCTGATCAAGCAAAACCTAGCTAAGTAGAATTTGACCCTCTAATCAAACCAAGCAAAGAAAGAATTAGTAATAGCTAAAAGACTTCGGAAGTAATAAAATTATTGTAATTAAGGGTTTTTTAAATTAACTGAGAGCCCTTTTTAAATTAACTGAGAGCCCTATTATTTTTTGAAAAGTGACCAACATAAACCTGGATCCAAAGAGCCGAGTGTTTGGTAGAATTATTTTACTTTAAACCAAGTTTCTTTAACTGTTTAATACATTTCTTTAACACATTTCTTAACTGTTCAGAAATCACACAGATCTTTACCTTTGTGCACTGGGCAAAGCCTTAACGTTGGAGCTTCTATTTGCAGAAACAGAACCAATGCCCTTTGGAACTGTCCATTTCATAATATCAAAACCAATGATGATAATAAATATGTTCATAGTATGGGACTGGTTGGCCTACTAACATGTCCTGTGGGGCTCAACTAATAGCATTCTTTTTGTCAGAGCTGCCAGCAATAATGTGGATTATTTTGAGAGTTTTGAGATACCAATCTTTCACTGTCTTCCGGGGCTTCCTGGAGGACAGAAGTATAGTTTCATGAGAAAACAGCAAAGTGCTCATCTCACATTAGAATAAATATGGTAACTTTGCACTTCTGAGGAAAAGACATAAAATAAGAAAAAGTTATAACACAGTTTGAGCACTCATTTGGTGTCCCGAGGGTTCAAAACCACATGTTGGCCAAAAAGGAAAAAAAAAATTAAAAAATCAGAACCATATTCTGGTTTCCAAATAAATGCTTTAAGTCTGACTTAATCACAACCCCCTCTTTGCACATTTGGCCTCCCCAAAACACAATATTTTTTGTACAACCCAATGCGTTCTGCAAAAAGAGATGGTTTACACAAATTAGTATTTTTTTCTAGCAGATAAAGGCTTTTGGTGCAGCTACCTACCCACTGATGAAGTACAAGCCCTGTCCTGTTCTGCTGATGACAGCTCTTTGAATTATTCTGCAGCTATTCTGTGGTTTCAAGTTTGAAAAGTGAGAAGACTGGTTCTTACTGTAGAAAACATCCAGCAACTGCTGTTTTAATGTATAGCATCTACATTTAAATAGCAGCAGCAAGTGGGCACTATACAATATGACTATGTACTATTCTGATATTCAACATGTTCTTCATGCACACACGAGGAACAAAGACCCCTATACCATTTCCTAGAGCTCATATCCTAATCTGTTTGCAATTAAAGGGTAAGTGCATATAATTATGTTTTCATCATTTAAAAAACACGCACGAACACTCATGAACCTTTCAATCTTGCCATCTCCTTTTCTGTGGCAATTTGGTTTTGTCCCTCTGCTATTGAAATGCCACTGTAAAGTGCAGAAAGGTCAGAATACATCCATAATTTTCTTGGATTGAGTTCTTAGAAACATTCAAAAACATTTAAACATAACCGTATACCATAAAAACCAGCAAACATACAAAACCCTCATGTTGCACGAAGATCCACCTGTGCCATAATATCAGCTCTATATAACAGTTTAAATGATTGCAAATCCTTTCAGCATTCTTAGTTGGGACAAAATCTATTTGGATATTGTGCCACTCAAAATTAGGTATTTTTGCTGGAGCCTGGTTTCTGAACTTCCATCATAGAGTTTAAATAGGCAGAGCTATGAGGCTGACTAGTCACCACTATGGAAAATAGCTCATTCTGGGCCCTACTGGGTAGATCTTAATCATTCTTGTTTGATATTGCAAAGGTAAAAAAAAAAAAACAAAAAAACCCAAAACAAACAAACCACCCATTACACACTTATGGACTGGAATATCTGTCAAAGAACACAATTATTTGACTTGTTATTAACTTCACTTTTTGCCAGTGAATGCTTTCATCATTTTACTTTGCCCTACTATTGTAATCAACACTCTTATCCATGAGAGGATTTATTTAAAAAAGAAAGACACAGAGCACAGAAACTTCAAGCTCTTCTATTCTGAAAATATTTAAAATGCATTTTATATTATGTAATTATAAACAAACAGTCTTATTCAAGTCTTGATTCTCATATATATGCCTGACAAACATTTCAAATACAATAATGCAATATGGGAAAATTATCATGACACTGCCTCAAGTTCTTTAACAAAAGGTTGAGTGCATGCTTTACATAAGAGATATTATCATCCGAGGCGCTCTTTTTTTTTTCTTCCATAGGAACTAGAGCACTTGTCTGCAAAGAATGTACTCTGTATATATAATGGACCTGGAGTTTACTTTCAATTTTAATTTTTTCTTCTCCTTGTAATTTGAAATGCAGCTTTATGACTGTTTTTGGCCTGCTGTGATTCAGGGGCATATCTTTAAGTGGAATTTTAAAGAATTCTTAGAATATATTCTCTTGGAAATATGCATTTTTTTCTGTGAAATTGAAACACTTTCTTTAGAAACAAGAAATGCTGCAACCTCCACTCTTAAAAGGAAGTATATCAATATTCTGGAAGGAGAGACCATTCTCAGTACAAAAGTCTAAGTGTTTTCAGTAGAATATAAGTAAATGTCTGTCCTATCTAGAGACTTTCAAAGGAAGAATCACAATGAAAGGAATTCAGCTCATTTCTTCCTGACCGTGGCTATACAGAGATGATTCCAGGTGGGGAAAAAAAAGAAAAAAAAAAGGCAGAAATGGACACTTTCTTACCTTAAGAATGGACCAAATTCACAAATATGATGATAATAATTGTTTGTGGGATACAAAAAATTTCAAAATCTTGTAAACTGGTGGAAAATATATAATATTGGCAAAATTCTTAGGAAACTAGTTTATCTTTAGATGTTAAAGAGTCTGATTAGCCTCCAAAGCAACACAGAAAACACTTGCATTCATCCAGTGTTACAGTTCTGATGCTTCAACCCAGTCCATCGGATGTGGCAAACAAATTTCATAATTAATTCCAAAAACGTTCCCACTCGAAATATTTAACCCTTGCTCTCTCATAACTCCAGCCACAAAGTCATTTCACCACCTTCCCCACAGACTTCCAGTGTTCAGCCTAAATGTGCTTGTGCAGACTATATAACTGCTAGCTTCTCCATCACTGTTGTTCTTTACCCTAATCACCTCTAACTTTCTACTTTTGAAACTTAGGAGAATACACATCCCCTTTCAACTGTTAATATACAAAACTAAGAAAATCAAAAAAGTTACTTTTCTCTCAAACCACAATATAAACATTCAATTTTTATCATTATGCTGTCCTGCTTCAGGGTCCAACTTGGAGTTCAACTCTCAAGTTTTACACAAAAGAGATCTCAGCAGCTTTTACAAAACAGTTTTATGACTGCATTTTTTCCCCTAATGAAAATGTCTTTTCTAACTAGTTATATAGCAAAATTTCTAATTCGTTTCTCTGTAAGCCCCGTTTCGTCCGATCAGTGGGTTAATGCAAAATAATAATTGTTTGGATTTGATGCAGATTGCGTGTGCTCTTGATCGCACTATATAACTACTCTGTGCTTTTCCTCATTTTCATTATATTTATCAAAGTTTATATGTTTTATTTTGAATTTTGTAACCTATTTAAATGCAGTTTTGTCCATTTTTTCTTTATTTCTTTACATCCTTTTAAAACATAGAAACTAAAAAAACCTTTTCTCCCCTCTATTTTCCAAAGAATATATTCATAGGCATCGTGTTTATTCTTTCCATTATAAAATTTAATATTTTAATTTAATTGCAGATATTGTCAGAACAGTGCAGAGTTCCAGAGTTTTCTGCAAAGATCCCCTCTGTGATCCCGTGTGCCACTTCCAAGATGAACAGGCCTATCATCACCTTTGCTGCAGATTTCACCCTTCTGCATCTTATTTGTGACTCTAATTTGCCCCCAGCTATGGCTGGATCTTCAGCAGGCTCCCAGCTAGGATATGCTCACTCAAGACGAAGTATCCCTAGACCACAAAAAAAACCAAACAAACAACTCTCTGGGGAACTATAGATAGTATAAATAGGACATTATGTCCAGGTGCATGAACAATAACTGTTAGTTGAAAAATAGCATTTTACATAACATCATTCCACACCTACATGATGCTTTTGAGTGGACTACTGCTATACCAAAGAGTCTGATATAAAATTGCATATCAAAACAAACATGTTAGAATGTTTTCCAATAGAAAGAACCTCATCACAGCTGAATTCAACCAAGACATATAATTTATCACCAAACTGACATAAACATTTAGAGAACAAGAGAAAATGAACTTTTTCAGTGTTTTTGGTTTCTCAGATATCTCTTTAGCTATTACAAGCCAGATAATTATGTTCTCTCATCCACAACGAAGCATTCAACTGACTCTACTCCTAAATAACTTCTAGCACCACCAAAGTATCCATTTTTTGATAAGCTTGGATGAGCAACACACCAAATAATTCCATTACTGCTATTGCTCTCCTTTTTTTTAAATCTCCCATTGCTTGAAGAGGTTGCCAACTACCATCGCAGACTCTTTTCTAAAACACCAAGCTGTCAATAGTGTGACTGCTGTACTTTTAAAGAGTTTGCCACACCTTTTGAAAGCATTTGGAAACAGAAAGACTTCTAAGAACAACCTGTCCATATTTCATCACTGCCAGTTTCCAGTTTAAGTTACATAAAGCAAGATAAACAATCTGGGAACCTCCAGAAGGTGCACAAAGTTTAAGGTATAAGGTTAATGCAAAAACTGACTAATTCTATTTCACAATATCTCATCTAAACCTCTTTTCAGAACTAGTAGGAGCACCATATGCCATTAAAGTCAGCAGCCTATATAGACATCCATCCATCACTACAGACCTTACTGCACATTTTAAACACACTTGAAGTTTCCAGTTCTAGCAAATGATTCATTTTTCTCTCTAAAGCAAAGACATGAAATTCATCATGCAATTACTTTAACATCCTGCTGCGACAGAAAGGGTCTTTGTAACTCATCTGTAGCTGTATATTTGTTTCTTGCATAACAGCTGATCAGAAAAAGAGCAGCCAGACCGAGTTCAGGGCAGGAAATCTTTCAGGACTTGTGGTATAGCCTGTTCTTGGAGATTAAACCAAATCTGTGGAACAAACTTTTATCCTGGACAGAAAGGAGTCCTCGTCTTTTTGAAAGTACCTGAAGAACTTCAGCTGGGCAGGCACATCCTCAGGAAACAAACATATCACAGATGTGGATAAGCAGATTTGGAAAGAAGAGCTGGGAATAGGAACCAGAACTAACAAACCATGGTGAAAGGAAGAGCAAAGTGGAGTTTTGGAACGAAAATAATTCTTTTGTTTTGTTTTTTTTTCTACATGTTAATTGATGATTTTTGCTGAAAGAAATTCATTGCCACCAATATATAAATGAATGCTAGTTTATCTTTAATAAATTTTAAGTTTCAGACAGATCAGTCACAAAATTCTGTCTAGCTTGCAGTCCCAGCATGTCCTTATAGCTTTACTTTCTTCAAAAGTTACTTGATTTACCAAGAGAAAAAAACTAAACAGTTAAATTTTCAAATCCACATTCTTTGTGTAATAGAAACAATGGATATAAATTTAATTATCCTTGTCAGTAACAAGTGAACTATTTATACATATAAAATACCATAGAGAATGATTTTAATTAGGAAAAATGTGAATGTATAAAATAAACACCTATCTTTTCAGATTCAAACATTCAATGAAAATTCATTGGTTTCAGCAGAAAAAATGCTTCTTGGTTCTAGATAGTAGTTGAAAACTCAACAAAGATAAAAGAAATAGTCAAGGATTTCCACATAGCCACAGAAGATCTTAGTCCAAATATTTGTTTTTTCTTAGTTCTGAGTAAAGCTAGGAGCTGTTGTCTCAAGCAGTCCCGTTGCAATTGCTCATTTACTGCCTCGCAGCTGCTCCAGTCCATGTTCAGTTGCCAAAAGTAAAGGATTCCCTCACTTGGTGGTCAGCTTTTACATCTGAGTGAAGGATAACAATGCCTGCACTCAAACTGCAGGTGCAAATATGAGGCTGGACTAAAATGAATCCTGAAGTGCTTTGATAAAATATTTCTTTGCATGTCTTCTAAAAAAATCAAACCTTGAAAACTGTCTAAGGGGAAAAATATCTTTTAGCTATGCCCTGCTCTAGGAATGTTATCAACAAATTTTTCCTATGGAGCAAAGCATTTGCATTAGCCTTAAAAGAAGAGACCCTTAACAACTGGTACTGCTAATCATAATGATAGGTAGGGGAATACTTATGTAAATGATCATTTATGAAGCATCCCACTGGCATCCTAACAGGACAATAAAGTATTTTATGAATAAATGGAGTCAGTAAGGCAGAGTAATAATTTTCTTTGTGTTTGTTTGTTTTGGTTTGGTTGGGTTTTTTTTTTGGTCAATGACAAAGGCTCTTTTCATATTTTGATCATACTAAATAAGGCTGCTTACGTTTGAAATAATTTCTGAGAAATAGAAAGATTTTGTGAGAAAACAGGTCTGATACTTCCCCTCCCCATTGCCCTGTTCAAAGACAGTAAGCAAAAATTAGCAAATACTTTGCTAAAAAAGCCAAAATTCTTAGTGAAAATTCAAATTTGAGATGGTTTAATACAGTATGACTTTAGTAGCATAATGATATGATATGCTTATTTTTGATGCCACAAAAGTTCATATATGGTATCATGGTTTAGGCTACCCACACTAATGGGGGAAGGCTGAAGTGAGTTTATCTTGTGTTCTAGTAGTTGTAAGATCTCTTACAGACTCATAGCAACGATTAATCTAATACCGTGTATTGCTTTAATAGCAGACTGTAGTCATTATTAATAAAACAGGGGAAAATAGAGAAACCTTTTCCATCTTCTGATTAGAATGTAGGGGTTTTCTGAACTAGAGATCTGATCTATAGCATTATTTTGAATACCTATTGAAAAAATAGGTCTGAAGTTGTGATCCAAAAGGATTATATAAACAGATTAATCAGATCAGAAAGGAAAATGTGCATTTATCACAAAAAGGTCTTCGGATTCTGAAATTGTCTGGAATCAGTTTCATGAAATTAGGATTAACCATATTTTCAAAATATCAGGAATGTGTTAGGCAAGTAACGGTTTGTAACATTTTTTGATTTTTCTTTAAAGACAGTACTCCGGAAAATTGCTGGTGAAACAGAAGTCTCTGAGAGCAGGAGAAAGAAAGGAGTTAGGATCATACAGAATAAAATGTACGATTGTGAACAAGAAAGAGGTTATTACAAATGTTACTTTAAAATATATATATATATACACATTTACTTTTATCTAAAGGAATCATCTGAGAGACAAGTTTGCAGGATGTCATTACAGCTAGCATCTGCAGCATGTTTCATATCTGAATGTCCTGATTTAACCCTCCTCTTTGATACTCCACAAATCCTGAAGAGTTTCTGAGAACTCGGGCACCTTCTGTTAAACAGATTTCCCACTTGTCACTTGTACAAATAAAGTTTGAACACTACTGTATTAGTCAGAAGAAAAATCACCTCAAATTCAATTCACCAACAATAGATTAAGAGAACTATCCTAGTTCCTAATTTCCTCATGGTGAAGGAGATTTGAAAGTTAATCTGTCAGGCAACTTTTCTGCTTTGTAACTACTTTTTTGCAAAAGATCTGTCTGATTTCACTGGGGGTCTTTTGTCTTTGTTGCTTTTTTGTTCATTCCAGAAAAGGTGAGTTTTAAGTGGTTTTGACTATGATACCTGGAACCAAAAAGTTGTGAGGCAGATGACTTCAGTTGGATTGAATTCTGGGGCACTGGCTAAATAATTTTTAGCTACCGATTAGTTTCAGGGTTTGCAGAAATTTTTACTTCTATGCAAGAGTGAGGTAAATTTAGAGGACAAAAGTATTTTGTTGTAGAAGCTTTTTTTTTTTTTTTCAGGAAAACAGTTGTCTTTCTCCTGCAAATTTATAGTTGCTAGTTTTTTGTAAATTACAAAGAACTGAAAATGCAGAATCTCAATTTCATCTTCAACAGCATAAAAAGATCTTGAGCAGTCCACCCCTCTTTGCATCCCATCCCTACCTTCTGCCTATCTTTCTTTTCAGAGGCAGGGCCAAAAGGTAGGTGGGTATATAGGTAAATAATTATTGCATTGAAAATTATTGAGAACTACTACACTGTTTCTAGCTGTGGTACAGTGCTGAGAATTTTAGGACAGTTCTCCAGCAAAGTGGGGAGAAGGAAGAAGATGACACATCATTCATCATGACAGTAATTACAAATGCCTAGAGAAGTTCTTGCAAAAAGCGCTTCCAAAAGGAAGGGTTTGCAGTGTATGACAAACCGCTTGTTAGTGGCTCCTTCCTGAAATATGAGACTGAATTCGTGCTACTCAGGAGCCTTAGGAACCCAACAGCAAATATTTTCAAGCATCTAGAAGGTTGTTTTGTGAAAGAAAGTTTTAAGAAAATGTTTTAGCATTCTCAAGAGCTACACATACTGGCTTTTTGACTTGTGGATGACAAAGGGATAGAACCATGTTTCATATCTGAAATTCTTTGTTTGCTTTTAAAAATCATTATCCCCTAAACTTTTGTCCTTATGAAAACTGCATAGACTTTAATTTTTTAAAACATTATTTTAATTTATATATTTATTTATTTTCAAATGCTGGGACAATTAAAGAACAGGAGTCAAAATAAAATAACCTATTTGTATACACCTGTGGAATTTATAACAAACATTGCATTTGGATGAAATTTTTTAAAAAAAGATTTTTTAACATCATTGTCCTTTAAAACTCCAAATGGTATAGTTGGGGAAGATATAATTCAGGTAGAACAGCACTTGATGCCTGGTGCTGCCACTTAAGTCTCTAACTAATAGAAGATATAAATGATGCTATTATGAGAAATTAGATCACATGAGATAGAATTGGCATTACAGGTCTCATAGAAAACCTAGTTTTCATTCCAGTGGTTTTTTCATAAACCAAAACTAGTGAGTGCTTTACAGTCCAAAATATTCTTCTAGTGTTTTCTCCTTTAGTACTGATGTGCTATATAATGAATTGTAATTATTCAGTAGGAGGAAGTTACTATAGACAAGTCTTGCAGACTAATTGTGTTTTCAGGAATAGTGAAAGGGTGAAATGTAAAGAAATTAGATGAAAGATGAAGTAGATCTTTTCAGTTTCAAGAAGAGTTGATAATGCCTGTTATCCATGTTATACTCAAAGAAATGTTATGGCCCAAAAAAACCCCATAAAGGTACATACAGAGCCAAGAATTTATTTTCAACCTAATAATAATAATCTTAACAGTCTAAATAAAATAGAACCAACTGACTTGTCTTCCTACCGGAATATTAATTTATAGTCCAAATTGATACTGAAAACCCTGGCTATTGATGTCACTAAGATCGTTATTCAACACTTAATTAACAACTCCTTTTTTCTTAGGTGTTGTGTTCACTGTTCACATCTGTTGCATCACAGGGTTGATTTTAGATATGTGCATCAAGCATGGAAGTGGTGTCAGACCATCAGCATTCTGAGTTGTTTCCAAACAGGGCTTCAGTTTAAGTGTGTGTACAGGATCACTTCTGCTTCATGCTGGAATTCAGCTGGGACTATCTTTACATGCTTTCTTATCATGGTCTGCTTCTTTCTTCAAACTGAACTTTGAAGACTGCACCATGGCCTCCCTCAACTTTATTTGCCATAAGGGGCTACTGCTCTTTAGGCAGAGTGAAATACCTGGTGTGTCAGACCTTTACAGTCAAATATATTCACAGGGGGTAACTAAAGCTAGGAATTAGACCAACAGAGAATTATAAAAAGGTGATAAAAGCAGCTCAGGCCTAGGCAAGTCCAGAAAAAGGCTATATTTACCATACTACTGGCAGGAATATATGGCAGTAATGGTCAGGTAAAACTCACGGAAAGAGCAAATCTTTTTAGTAGATTATGCAATGACAGAATTTGACTTTTCAGTCATTATAGTTTGAAAAGAACAAAAAATCATTGAACAAGGCCTAGGATACAGCAAAAAATGGAGGGATCTGAATAAGTCATTAAAATTGTTAGGTCAGAAAGTCAGGTAAAAATATGTATTATGGCAGTTAAAGCACTCTTTTAGGTGGGGGGGGGGGGGGGGGGGAAGAGTAATATTGGCAAAAAAAACCCACAAACCCAAACAAAAGCCTACACAAGCTCACACATTTAAAAATTACCATGAGCTGAATGCCAAATTTTTGTTCTTTAAAAGTATTGAGATGAATTTTCTCTGAACATATGGATCGCCGTACAAGAAACTTAGGTGTGGGGCTTGCTTTGGAAATTGTCACATCCCAGATCCTACCCCAAGGGATGCATCTCGTGGTGCTGCCAGCCCTGGAGGTTTCACACCCATCCATGTGGGAAGGACGGATGGGGGCTGATGTCAACTAGATGGCCGTGCTGTTCACTGGGAGCACCACCTCCAAGCCTTAGTGTGGGAATGGCTTCTCCAGGGATACTTCTGATTCCTCCTAAGTGACAGCTCACCAATGTGTTGATGGCTAAAATGAAGCAATGCACATCTGGGAAAAAAAAAAAAAAAAAAAGACTGGACTTTATGATAAGCCAGGAATTTCTATGTAGACTGCACATGAATTTGGAAGCTTGGATTGTTGAATGCATTTCATGTCGGGTAAGTCCAATGAAAAAGGAAATTGTGTTAGAAAATTGCATACTGATCACAGGCAGAATTTTATGTGAGTTCGCAGTGAACAGCAAAAACTGTTTTAATTCTTCATACAGACCTAAAGGAATTATTCTAATATTAATACATAGAGTAATACATTTCTTATCATAAAATGCTTTAGGTTGAAAGGGACCTTAAAGATCATTTAGTTCTAACCCCTGTGCCTTGGCCAGGGACAATTTGTACTTGACCAGGTTGCTCAGAACTCCATTCAATCTGTCCTTGATATGTTGTTATAAATTCTCATTCTTAGAACATGTTTTTCCATGGATATAACACATTTCAGGCAAAATCGATGGGTGAAGACTGGGGAAAAAGGAAAGGGAAAAACATGATTTCAAGAAACACAACTTGCTGTTCTGAAACAATTTCAATTGTATATGCATCAGTCATTCAAGCAAACTCTCTTGTGAAATTTGGAATGCAAAAAGTAAAGTATCAGTTGCAGGAAAAGCCCCTTTTCATATATTTCATTGAAATTCCTTTCAGTGATGACAGTTACTAAAATTTAACAAATCTGAAAGCACAAAAGAGTGCCCCATGAATGTAAAGATGGAAAGAAGTCAATACAGCATTCAGTTCCTTCAGTAAAACTCTCCAGAGAGTAGAGAAGATGCTAAGACAGAATCTTCCTAGATTTAGACTGACAGCATTACTGTTGACCTGGCTGGTTTATTACATCATAAAACCTCACAGAAATAAAATGGGAATATTTTTTTAAGACCTAAAAACTCCCAAGCATTTTAAAAAAGTGCATATTAGTAAAGTCTAAAAGCATAATCCTAGAAACATCAGTTAAAATAGAGCATAGCTGAGGAGACAGATAACCTACATTTGAGTCTGACTTTCCCCATTCTGAAAAGTTCGAGTTCTGCCTCTTTGCAAGGCTATCTGAGCTTTGATAGCAATGAAGAGATTTTAACAATTTACTCATGACAACATAATCTGGACGAAGAAAACAGTAATCCCTCATAGAGCTTCCTTGAAAAGCTGAATCCAGCAGAACTCTTAATTAAAGGTTTGTATGAAAAGCCATGGACAGCTAAATGACTGGAGTAACAGAAACAGTTGAATTTTACCAGTGTACAGTTTCTGTGTGGTGCCTAGAAACCCAATCGCAGTGATTCAGGACACTGCATGAAACTAGAGAGGCAGAGGAGTACTAGTTGAATGTAGGCTAGCCCCAATGCATTGATGAGGAGAGCTGTAGAAAAGTAGTTATAGAATATAGTATTTTTTGGTATTTCCAAGCAATATATGGAAATGCTAATGTTATTGGACAAGGTGTTAAGGTCAAAATCTCCATTTATTTCTAATCCCTATGTTCAATATGTAAAAGTTCAAAACTGCTAGAATAATCACTTAGGTTGGAAGACCTTTAAAATCATTGAGTCCAACTGTAAAGAGGCTAATGAAGGTCTAAATGTTTGTGAGATCTTTCCTTCCCAGAAAAAATTGCCCTTGATGGTTTTTTCAGGATATGTAAAGAAGGAACACTAAAGAGGAGAAACCGGAAAGTTCCTGCAGGTAATATCTTGCCTGAGACTGTGACAAAAATTGCTGACAAATTCAAACACAATTGTGAGCTGAGTAAGCCAGCAGATCCCACCGAGTACTTGTGGGGTTCCAGGATAAAGGTGTTTGCTTCAGAATGCTGCACATTGTGTAGGCTTGGCATAAAAATGAGATATGGCACACAGCCACATACTGCTCCGATTCAGGTATTAGCAAGAGAGAATATCATGGAGAAAAAGAAAATCTTTCAGACTCTTTAAAACAAAGGTATGCTAATGATGAGAACAGTGGCACTATTGTGACTGAGGCTTCCAGTAAGCCGATTAAAGTTTGTTTGTCCCAGTCATACTGAATTTTTAACTGGAGTCTGACAGTATAAATGTAACCAGCTGAAGAAGTCCCATTATTTCCTGCTTGCAGGGCCTTGTTTGCATGTTTTTCCAGCGTTAAGAGAAAAGCCACAGTAGTTACTTCATGCAGCAGAGGAGCAATTCTTAGAAATTCTGGCATTTGCTAATAATCTGCAAGAGTGTGGAAACCATATGGCAGCTATTGCAGTGAAGTAGCACAAAGCTTGCTCAGCTTTTTTCATATTGTCACTTATATTGCTTAAAAAGGGAAAACAAATTGAACTAGTTTCCTGGTATGACATTTTTTCTCCCAGTACTTATTCATTCAGTGTTTTAAACTGGATGGAACAGAATTGGACAGGAGTTGCTTGACCTGCCTTGAGAGCAGACACAGGACCAATGTCTTATAAACAGAAGAAAATATTTGCTGAGTTTATGCTTATAGTAGTAACATGTGGACTATGTTGGTTAGAATTTGTCCACATTTTATATGAAAATTTAATTTGTGATAGGGTTGCTGAGGCACAAATTATTATGATGCTTAATACACTTATCTTTTCTCACAAAATTTCCATTCACATGCTGTGAATTCCACTGGGTTCTAGATTAAGTTTTAGACCTATGAAACAAATAAAAAGCCTGAGTACAAAATATAGATCCATAAAAACTGTGCTTATCTGTCCCCATCACTTGGGCCTGTAAATTCTCCTGTGCGTGTCAGCTTCCTCCAGCATTATTTCCAGAAGCCAAAGTGTCTCTTTCTGGGGCATATAAAGATCTGACTATTATCCCACAATGCTGAGCAATTTGAGGATTTATTTCAGACCCATGTCAGCAGAGAGTAGGCTCTTCAAACAAATAGTGAGGTCTAATCCTGTAGGGTGTTCTTATCCTGTCCTTGATATCATTCTAACATAAGTAATCTCATAAAATTAATAAAAATCCACCTGCAGTATTCAATATAAATCTAAAAGCCTGGAAATTGCCATCTAATTTATTTATGTTGCATTGAGTAAAACAAGAAAGCCCATTCAGCTCAATAGGTCTATCGAGTTTTTTCCTGAGACATGAACTCTCCTCGTGCAATGTCAGAGGATCCAGGGCTTTTGTCTGTGGGTGTGAATGCCACTCTCAGCTCCAAAGTTCCAGCCAAGTTCTATTTCAGTCCTGTTGTCCATCATTATTGTTTCTTTACAGAAATGTTCAAACTATATTAAGCACATGTAAGCACCAAGATGACAGTTAAGTCTGATAACAATTTTTACCCTTCAGCAGTCTAGAACATAGAATTGCACATTTCAACTCATTAGGAGAAACCCCCAGACATCCCCATGTTATGTCTACTTTGGATTAAACCATAGTGATTCTGCTCTGTAATGACTCTCTAGGGTGTGGCTCTGAGGCACCCTTCTCAAATTACAACAGACTTGCTTCATTCTCCACAAATCTTGGACGTTCAGCACTTTCAGAAACAGCAAATTGAAACTGAGTCTAATGTACCCTACTGGAAGATAAGAACAACTTCACTAAAGTAAATTAAATCACACAGATGAAATCTAAGCAGAATACTTTATTATATTTGGTAATAGGAAAAAGCCCACACTTTCTTTCTGATTTTTAAAGCAGACTAAGTACTTTAATAGCAAAATACATATTTATTTTCTTAGATTTTTCTGTTTTTAGGTTTTCTTCTCAGGTCTGTTCAGGATCTGAATTTGCCAGTGGAGTGTGCCAAGTCCTAGTTATCAAACACCTGGAGGGCATGAGAAGTCTATCTTGCTTTAAATACACTTGGAAAACAGGTTAAATAAAGGTAAATTGTTCTCCAGCTCTGTTCTGTGATCGAAAATGCTTAGATTTCTTCACAGATTTAAATGATATATCCCCACTCTCCTGTCATCATGGCCTTATGAACATAGAAAGAAAAGTGGTTTAAGGTTTTTGCTCTTCCCAAATGCTGCTTCTGTTTATTTGCTGATATAACAATATCTCGTAAACAGCCAGAAGGAAAAAAAAAATCCTATTTTGTCTATCAAATACTTTGCTTTAAGGATTTTATATGTAATGCCAAAACAATTCCTCTAAGAATTTCTGACAAAAATTTCCTGACAGAGGGATGACCTTTCTTGAACTGAAAAGTATCAACATCTCTCTTAAGAGAAAGGGAGTTGAGAGAACTTTGAACTAAATGACTTCTTTAAACTTTCAATAAAATGGCAGACTGCATTATTTCTGACCAGACAAAAAGTATTACTTAATATTTAAAACTCAATAAAACAACTATTCTTGATGGAATTATTTTTTATGAGAAGACAGAGGATAAAGAATATGCACAAAGTAAAATGTTGGAAACCCTCTAAGGAAAGGAAAAGAAGACCTCTAAGAAACAGTTTAACACACAGTTTAAAATTATAAAGGAAAATTAAATGCACTTAATTAACACCACTTTATGGAAATTATCTAGTCATCTTTGATATCCTTAACACTGTGTGTATTTGAAAAAGCCAGAAGAATTACAGTATTTAAAATCAATAATACCTGATACTATTTTGAATTAGAAGGAAAAGTGTCCATAGAAAAACATATTTTCTTCTTTTGACTTCCTCCTCTACTATGGGTACTCTTAACTAATGGTTTGAGTCTAGCTGAAATTTTAAAATATTTCACTATTTTCTGAGTTTAGATTCTTTGTCAAGAATTTTTTTGTGATCACTAATCACAACATTAATATAATCCTCCCTAATCACTGTCTAGCACTAGAGCATTTTGATATAAATGTACTTTGTTACTCACTGGATAGTGAAAGGGAAAGCCTTGTTACAGGTAAAGTGCAATTGGACTCTGTGAAATCCTGACTTTAGATACTAAAAAATATTTTGCTCCTGATGATTTTTTTTTATAAATTTATTTAAAGGAAACACTTCATACTTGTTCTGGTCAGTGTGAAAAGGAATATTACAAAATTATGCTCATTCTACAAGCTAAATTGTTCTCCGATACATATAGTGGTTCAAACACTTACACAAATGTGAGGGTCACAATTTAAAACAAAGATTGCCTTGAACAGGAGAAGACATGACTGGCAACACAACACTATCTGAACACCAAAGTTGTTGAATTTCAACGATGTAGTTCACTTGTATAAACTAATACTTTGAAACATACTTAAGTATTACTGAAGCTTAGAATAAAAAGAGGAAAAGAGTTTTCTATTTTCCTCCTTTCTATTATATGTCCATGTGTCAGGAAAAAAGAGATTTTTGGAGAATGGAAGAATGATTTAGAATTATATGGATATGAAAAGATTGGAGTGTGAATACAATGCCCTTGATTCCCCAGAGTTGGTCATCCAAATGGAAGTATATTTGGAGGAACAATGGAGAAATTTAATTATCTTATTTTCATATTACTAAATTAGCATCTCTCTGTAAGGTATGTAAATCATGATGAATCTCAGTGAATAAAAATCTACGGTCTGTAATTGAATCTCTAAATAGGGTCTAGTAGATCTTAAAAATAAGTTTTCCAGTAAAAAAATTTAAAAAAACCCAAAAAAAGCAATAGCGGTATTATAGTACTAACAAAAGACTAACAGAAAAATCACATTTGTTGAACTGAGAATATTTAGTCCTTGTCACATTTAAAGTGTTTAGGAAACCAGAAGAATATCTGTGGAACACCAGGTGGTGTATTAGACAATCTCATGTATGTGTGACAGTCAAATAAGCTCTTCATTTTTAAGATAAAGCTCATCAGATATTTAGGTTTTTTTGAAGAAGGGCTACATTTATGTACACATATTTCTGTTTTTTTCTCCATCATGGCAAATAGATAACTAGCAGTTTATCCCTTCCTAGGCGGCCTCTGCCCTTAGAACATCATAGCTTTACTTTGTCTCATGCACACTTAAACAAAAGGAGGGCAAGCATGAAAAATGGGAACACACAATCATTTCTGCTCTCAGCACAAAGGAAGATGGCACAAGTAGCAAGATTTCTGTTACAGAATATTTCTGTTAAAGAAAACAGATTATGGATCTCAAAACCAGTATTAAAAGTGATGATGAAAAATGAAATAATAAGGAAAAAGTCAAGCAACATTTTAACTTCTCAAATCTCAGCCCAAGACAGCAGTGCCATGGAATCAACTGGAATTCTGCTAGACCCCATGTTTTATAGAGTTGTGTGCAAAATTTGGTTTGAAATCTGGAACCAAGGCTTGTCTTCATCACATTCTGAGCACAAAACCACTGAAGATTCCTGTACTAAACTGAATATAATGTTCTACCTGCTTCGTCTCAGCCACAAAGTGCACTAACCAATTTCCACTACTCTGTCTCCTTGTACCTCTTAGCACAACCAGCATGTGAAATAGCAGGAGGTAAACATAAGATGAAGTACAATAGAGCTTCTGGTTTTTGCCTACTACACAAAACTTGAATGATGTGGTGATATCTCTCTTTCATGGCTCTCCTCCTTAGTGCACACAAAGTGCTGCTGCCAGGGGGTACAAAGACTAGCTCTACAACAATACCCATTCTCCTACATGGTAGCAAAGAGATGCAGAAAAATTAAGCAAACACCTCTCTTCAGGGAAGTGAATGAAAGGTGTTCTGTTTGGGTTTTAAAAACAGTCAGAAGAGTAAAATGTCTGTTTATCACAAGACTGAAGCATCAAGGTCATCCAAGGTAAATAGAGGTTAGCAAAACAGGTAAAGTAAAAGAAATATTTTGTCGAAATGTAATATGATTGAGGATGAAAAATGATTAATCATTTTAGCCAAAATTGATTTGAGCATGAAATACAACTCCAAAGGTCATTCTGATCTTGTGGGAAAGAGGCTCACTCCCACAGCTAAATGTTGCATTTAAGCTTACAAGGTAAAAGAGGACAACATATCAATACCTGTAGGACCAGGGAAATTATTTTCTCTCTGTACTTGGCACTGGTGAGGCTTCACCTGGAATACTGTTTCCAGTTCTTGGTCCCTCACTTCAAGAAAGACTTTGAGGTGCTGGAACATGTAGAGCCTGTGGAGGGTCTAGAGACTAAGTCCTAGAAGGAGCAGTTGAGGGAGATGAGGTTGTTAAATCTGGAAAAAAGGAGTCTCAGGGGTGACCTTATCACTCTCTACAACTGCCTGAGAGTGTAGCCAGGTGTGGCCCAGCCTCTTTTCCCAGAGAACCAGTGACAGGACAAGAGGAAACAGCCTCAAACTGCATCAGGGGGTTCTGGTTGGACATTAGGAAGGATTTTTTCACAGAAAAAAGTTAAACATTGGAATGGGCTGTTCATGGAAGTGATGGACTCTCCATTCCTGGAAGAAATAACTGAACACGGCACTCAGTGCTATGGTCTTATTGACATGGTCGTGTTTAGTCAAAATTTGGACTCATCTTGAAGGTTTTTCCCAACCTTACTGATTTTATGGTTCTAAGATAGCATGAATGCCAGCCCAGATGTTCACTTAACTGGAAATTCAAAGGACCCAGGTGTAGCCATGGAAGGGGATATTAACCCTTTGGTGTGGTGGAAATAAAACACACAGCTCCATGGTCCTCTTTCATGATAGGAAAGAAAGAGACAAGTTTATTCAGAAACACACTTTTTTTTATAGCATGAGTCACAACTCCAAGAGCAGAAAAAGATGATTGGTTCAGAGAGAAGACACCCCATTCCCAGGGCCTGGTCATGCACCACAACAGGTGTTTTATCTTTGTTTTTAAATGCCTCTCTATTTTGACCAAGTTATCACCCTGGGAGAAATTCTCCCTAGTCTTCAGCTGGACCAGCTTATCAGCTGGGAATAGAACTGAGAAGCTCTGGCCTGGAATAACTTTCAGGCTGTAATTTTCTTGCTTTCTCAATATGTGTGCCCAAACCCAGGAGCCACCAGTGGTGGAGGAGAAGATGTGGAGGTCCAGCCTGAACATTATTAAATAATGTCATTCTGCTCTTAAAGTATAGGGAGAAAGTTTATTTGGAAAGAGCAGCCAAGTACATTTTATACGTGTATCTCTTTACTCAATCTTTACAGTCAGCATAGAGAAAATGGATATTTATTTGCAATTTTAATTAAGACACTTAAAAACTAATTTTGCCATGACTTGGAGACTTAGCTCCTCTTCCCTTCTCGTTTATGCAATAATTTTTTCTTACGCTGTTGCTTCTACTTCTTCACAATATTGGCTGCAGCATTAGCAATGATTTAGCATGGGTCTACTGAGATGGGGTCGGGGGGGAGGGAATCTTCTTGTGGAAGATTCCAGGAAGTTACAGGGGTATGGTGAATTGTGCTTTGCCTTTGTCTTGAATCTTATACAAGGAGAGTACTGAAAAATATTACCAGGTAAATACTATTTTTTTTGCCATAGGTTTAATGACAATTAAAAGGAAAGCATATACCTAAGTTTTCATTACTAGAGAAAAATATAAAAAGAAGCATTTCAAATTGAGAGAACTATTGTCCACCCTTGTGTAAAGGACACATACCTTGAGAAGATTAAAAATAAGAACATTAACATCATGACAAATAACAGGAAGCTTTTTTTTCATCTATTAGATTAAAATAAGAACACGTTTAATATTCATAAGCTAAAAGAAGCAATCTTTCATGCATTAGTTCTAAATAGAAAAAAGCAATTTCAGTATCTTTCAGTCTTTTATCAGTAACTGAATTTGTCATACTTTATGAAAGATAGCTCACTGAAGACAGTTTAAAATAATTTTTAAAGTAGTGGCACACCAACAGGGCATTTAACCCATTAAGAGGTGACAGGCAGGATAGATTCAAGTGAAATATGTATTTTAAACTCCTGTTTATGAATTTTTATCAGTAGTATCAATATATTTTTGACATATAGTCTTGTTAGTACTTTCTCTGAAAATGTCTTATTATTTAAACATCTGTCTCCCTCCCCCCAAAAATACCCAACAAAAACCCCAATCAACAACCCTTCAAATCCAAACAAAAACACCCCAACATAAAACTCCTTGAAAAATCTAGAAGTTGAATTACCTGTACTAAGGAACATAAACATATCTTAGATGATGATATCTTAACTCTCAGGTTACAGACCTGTCAGAATCTCTTCTTTCCCCAATATATCAAGGAAATCATTCACCACACTATCTTCGTTGACATTACTGTGTTCTGCATAATGTGATAATCACTGACTATAAAATTAAATGCTCCTAACATCAGCATAAGTAGTATTTCACTCATTACTTCCAAATTTAATTATTATTCTAATACCATGAAGCACTGTAAGTGATGATTTTTATTTTTTTTTTAATTCCAGTATTACATATGGATTGATAGTGTGTGGAGGTAGGAGTTCAACATCTTCTGACTAGGTTATTTTAGAGCTTTCACCTTAGGAGGATTTAAAGTTTAATACCAAATTTACTTTATTTAATTGTTGTTTCATGGCATTTTGATTTCGCAGAGTATTACAGCAGCACTGTGAAACCATACCAGAAGCACAATGTAGCTATTGCAATATGCAATTGAATCACCATACAAACATGGTTCCCATTACCAGTCCCTGTATTCTCATCATTATGCTGCTGAGTGGGTCAAGTCACCAGAAAGGAGTACAAGGGATGAATCAGGTCAAGCCCATTACACTCTTCAAAGTTCATTTTGGTAGCTGGCCAGTTTTCAAACTTAACCTTAGGTTGAGCCACATGTACACTTTCACCCTCCATGCTGCTCTGGCTAGCTCAGAGTAGTCTCCACTAATTATCTCAGCTAAAGCTGTCTGTCTATACAACCTGACGACTCTCTGGTACAGTTGTGTATGTAAGCCAAAGTTTACTTTTCAGTCCCCCTAAAAAATGCAGCTTTCTTTACAATAATTGGCCATTCTTGACATTCTTCCCTGAGCTCATTATTTTTGCCCTTCTCCTCCAAGTCTTCCTCCATTATGGGGAGATTGGTCACAGTGAATCAGTGTTAGTGTGGTGCAAGTGCAAAGGTTCTCAACTGCTGAGCCCCATCTCGCATCTCTCTAATTAATGTTTGTATGTACAGAATGACTTTTTCCTCTCTCTCACATCATTTGCTCTATCTTGTCACTTTCTGAATTTGGCTGAAATTAGGATTTTTTAGATAAAGTTTTGACTAAGTCTTTCCTCATTTAACAACAGTATTCACAAAAAATTTAATTCACACTTATGGGTCATTACAGCTAAATAATGCTTAAGTATATATTTTTAAAAATTCTTATATATTTTACATTTTAGTTGCTAACTTTAAAACAAAGTTTTCAGCAGATTTCTTTAGGAACTGCTTAAGATGAAGACCAAAATGTAAAGGACAAACTGATGAGAGGTGAACAGGACTTTGTCTGTGCTACAGTGCTTCTTTTGTAGATAGGACCATAGTTATGACATGAGCTCTCCTATCTCCAATTGATTACTAAGTTAACAGATCATTTTATTCCACTACTGAACCATACTATAGATGCCTAGAAAAGATTTACTAGAAAATCTGATTCTAAGGATACACTTATGTTCACATTTGGACACATACCCAGATCCTATCTACAGTGGATTTCTCAAGTCCTCCTTCTCTATGCCATAGCTATTTTTCAGATATGTCAAAAGAAGCACTTACCTCTGCATATTTCATCCTGTACAAGTTCTATAATCAGCTTAGGACTTCCTGGAATCCAAGAACTGTTCCAGATTTCAAATGAGAATATCCTTGGCTGTTCCAAGCTAAGGATTTCAAGTGACAAAACATACTGGTTTTTGAGTTTTGCTTAGGCCATACTTTAGCCCAACTGTAACACTTGCAGGTTTTACATTAAACTCAATCAGAAAGTTAAGCAACTAAAACAAATTAAGTCTCCATCCCCAAGCTCTCATGATAGAACCACAAGACAATTGAAATTTGAAGGGCCCTTGGCAGGTCTGTGGTCCAACACTCTGCTAGTCACAGCCAGTTCCACTAAAGGTCAGATGGGCATAATCCAGACAGGTGTTAAAAAGCACCCAGGATGGAGACTGCATAGTCTCTCTAAGCAACCTGCTCCCATGCCTGACTGTCATCACAGCTTTTCTTATATCCAGCCTGAAACTCTTGGTTTAATTCATGCTGCTGTCTTGTCCTCCTGCTATGCAGAGCTGTGAAGAATCTAACCCTGTCTCTTTTATAACCTCTCATGGGTAATGGCAGGCTGCTATTAGGCCTCCCTGGAGATGTTGCCTCTGGGATGAAAACGGCCCCTTCCATCAGCTTTCCTCATAGAGCTGCTAGAAAAAAATGGAAACAGGTTCTAGCTCTTCCCCTCATTCAGATTAAAGTTTTCAGTCAGGCCATCTGTATTTGAGAAAGCTGAACTTCAACTATAAGAGCTATGAAAGCAACCATGGTGATCCAATATTTGTTTAACTTCACTGAAAAAACAATGATGAGAAATTGTGACCATTATTTACACACACAGTCTGCACAATATTGTCAAAAAAAGAATTATTGAAGGCAAATAATAATAATAATCCCATCACTCAACCTGCTGATCATATCTCTCTTGATGCAGACCAGGATGCAGTTGGATTTCTGGGTTGCAAGCACACACTGCTGAGTCATATAACACTCCCAAGGCTTTCTCCCCAAGGCTTGTCTCAATCCATTCTCCACTCAGCCTGTGCTTGTGCTTTAGATGTGCTAATAGGTGAGCTTGTGCTATAAGATGAGCTTTCCTTTGTAGCAGCCAAAGGAAACTTTTTCAGTTACTTACACTTTTCTAAAAATTTTCTTTCCACACTGCATAGTATTTTGCATATATATAAATACATCTATTTTCATACATCTATTAAAAATAATAGGTGCTTTTGAATAGTCAGTTTTACTTGCTAGCTCAGTGCAGCTGATTGGATGATTCACCAAAGTCAGGACTGTTTAAAATTTATGGGGTTTATTCTCCTTTTGTCAAGCATTTTCTACATACAGAACATTCACGTGGTATAAATTACAGAACAAAAACTGCATGAGACAGACTACTTCAATTGAGTAACAGACAGTTTACATGATTATTGTTTGTTCACAATGGAGAGGAGTTCTTAAAAAGGAAAATAGATTCAGCAGCTAGAAATGTAAGCAAATTTTTATCTCAGTTAAAGCTACTTACCAGGAGGTTTGCTCAAGCTAAGAGAGATCTACTGTACCACACAGGGCAGAATGCTCAATGCACACAAGATTACAATGCTAGAAAATTCCAGATTTCGAAGCAATTTTACACAATCTAAATTGCAGTAAAACTTTGTTTAAAAAAAGATATTTTTTTCTGATTGCCTTCAGTAAATGGAGGTCATTTTAAGAGCTTATAAGCATTCGTTAGCAAAAACATAATAAAAATAAAAATATTCTCAAACTTCTAAGTCATTGCTCTGAGTTTGGATAGATGTTCACTGCTGGCTTTCTATCAACTTGTTATTCTACTTCTGGGAATCTTATTTTTCCCATGTTTAACCAGTGTTATATTAGAATATTAAGTAAACAAACTATAAAAAATACAAAGTTTTTTGTTGTTTTTTTTTTGTTTTGTTTTTGTTTTTTTGCACTAATCCAGTTGGATGCAAGGACTAGAAAACCTGTTGAGCTAACCAAATGATTTAAAGAATAGGAATCAATGGTACAAGAAATAGGCAAAAATGTTATTTACTGGTCATAGACTTGAGTTCTTTGCATTCTCATTATCTTAAAATGCATTTTCTTTATGTTCAATTAATAATTTCCTCAATGATATAAGTGAAACTTTGTGATAGCAGGTTTTTAGAATGTGGTATATTCTTGAAGGATGTGCAATATTTCTCTTCAGTAGACTTGAAACTCCTTGCTGATGCCATTCTGTAATAGCTGAAAAACCTATCTTTTTTTTTTTCCTAAAAAAAGTTAAGCTTCTGAAAGCAGATTTCTCAACTAATAGACCATAAAAATTAACTCCAAAATGCAGTGATCAGAAAACACTGCAAATATAATTTTTTTTTTCCTGTCCATGTATGTTGCACAACTTGACACCTAGAATTTGATAGTAAAACTTTCTTTCCAATGACCAGTGATCCTGTAGCCACAGTGGGAATAAATTTTATAATTTCTATGTTTGTCTTTCTTGTGAGACTTTCGCTTCAAGGCACAAAAAGATTTAACAATGGACTGAACAGGACATAACATTTCAGCTTAAGGAGTCAAAGGTTGTTGTACAACAGTTCTTGTTTTGTGTCTGAAGCAAAACAAAATAAAATTATCACCATGTTTAAGTCTTCCATTTACAAATGCAAAGTATCACATTAAATTTCCTGAAGCATTTTTGGTGTTTTTTTCCTTTCTTCTTCTTTTTTTATGGTAAATTATTATACTTATCATCAATTTGAATATTTAGTTAGTTTAAAAAACAACACAATCTGTTGATAATTAATAAGGAGTACCATTATCAAATAGGCATCATTTTAGTCACTTTTCTGTGGAAGTTGATTCAAACTGTGTACATGTCAAAGAAATAACAGGTAAAGAAGGGCCTAACAATTTAAAATTAAAATAGTGTAAATTTGAAGAATGGTGTAATTTAAGTGCAATGTACTGTAAAACTATTAACTCAGTAAATACCTAACACAGATTCTTATGCTTCTCTAACCCAAATTACTGTGTTGCCTCTCTCAACTTCGGTGATTTCACAATTTAACTTATTGAGCCGTCCATCCAGGATAAACAGAGATTCCTTGGAAGGGGTCATGAGATACTGACCAAAAAGGCCACTGTCTTTTATAAGACGGTTCTTACTGTTCCAAGGCCATTCGCCTGCCTTGATGGGCTCCTTCAGACTCTTCACCATCTTCACCTTGCCAGAGGAGAGCTCCATGAAGAGAACGTCAGTTTGTGTGCTGGAGCTGCAGTAGACGTTGTATTGATGAGCTTCAGTGAAGGACGGCTGAAAAGCTACATCAGATATGTGCAAGTTAGTGTGAATGTCAAATGCATCCTGTATTTCTCCTCTCACTGTTATGGTCTGGATCCTCATGAGGCCTTTTGCATCATCAATGCTGAGAAGGTAGTGTCCATCTGGAGAGATATGTGGCGTGCCCGTCACGTCGCCGTTGTATCCAATCACGGAATCAGTGACACTGTCCACGATGAGCTGTGGGAGCACAGCCCCAGTGCTGTCAGGCTTACAGCAGATAAAAAGATACCCTCCAAGATGTGTATAAGCCAGGGACTCAGGAATGCAATTATAATCCTTTAAACTAATTGTCTTGATGTAAGACATAGTTTCTAGATCAATTTTCTGGAGCATGGGATCGTCCTTATGAAGAATATATCCAAACCTGAAAGGAAAAGCACAAAACCAAAGTCAGAGCTACTGTGTGCATTATATATGGATGGGGAAAAACACCATGAGCAAAGGAGATGAGCTCATATGCGCAGCGATGTATTGCTATATATCTCAGCTTCAGATGTTTCAGATACTAAGCAGTTTATAATGTTTTATTTTTAGTGTTCTTGTAATTTAGAATATATTAAAAAAATGCCTAAAACCCATTTATTTGATTAATGAGAAAGCTCTTTCTTCCTCCTGACACAAGGGAAAAGGTAAACCATTACTTTCAGAATATCTATTCACTTCTAACTTTTACAAAAGCCAGGAAGGAGGAAAAGATTAAATATCAATAGATACCACATCTCACATATTTGAATTCAGTTCATACAGCTCTTCGACTTACTTGGGAACTCAGTGCTCATTGTTATTCAGATCATTATCTGAATCTTCCTTATTTTAATTCAACAGAAACGAATATCATAAAAGGATTTAGGTTTATGCCTCCTAATTATCCAAACACCGTATTTCTTACAATTTAAATCACCCTTTTATGCTCTTCCATACTTCAAGGAACTTTCACTGAACATGAATAATATGGTTAAATTTTAAAATCCAAGAGCTGATTGATTTTAACCTTTTAATATAAACTATATCGCTATTCTTTAATGGTAATGTATATGTTCTGACTGCACAATCAATTGACTACATATATATATGCAAAAAAGATACTTCTAAATATTATGGAGTCATGTGAAAGAATATTAGCTTTACTTATCTAAGTAGCTTTCACGGCACTTTTCCCAAACAGCCGTTTTCTTCTGGTCCATTTCTTGGCATTTTCCTATGAACCTTTGATCCTAATAATGAGGCTGCATGGTGATATATATAATCTGAAAATACCTTTCACATCCTTTTGATATAAAGCCATATGACAGCCAGAATGTTTCAACAATTCAGTTGACAATAACATAAAATTTTCAAACTATACTTGTAATCCCAGTGTAGTTACTAATTAGTGAACCACCAAAGTAACAGGCAAAAAAACATTTCAATACATGGTTCAGTCAGATCCTCAGTGTAAGATAGGGTGAATTAAGTTTGCACTTTCTACTGAATTGATGTAAGAACACTTTCAATTTTAGCCCCACCTTCCAAAATCCTTGCATACTGCTTCAGTATCATAAAAGATCAGAACTAAATTATTTCAGTTGTTAGGGACCTTAAGATTTCAGATGGTCCAAATTCTGCCCAAAAAAGGGCCAGTGTGAATCAGATTGTCCATGATAACAATCTGAGCTGATTATGAGATAATTTTTGACTTTGATTATTCAGCCACTTATAAATACATTAATTAAATCATCGTGGTTAGAAGTGTGTGAGTGAGTTTTTTGGAAGCTATGTATGGAAAACTTACTTAATGTTACTATTCTATTCATGAGGTCTGCTGTTCTGTCATAGAAGATTAGGATCATCAGGCAGAATTTGATTTTTAGGTTTTATTAGCCACATATTATCTATTTCTTAATCTTTTTGGGTAGATATAAAGTCATTAATTCTTGGTTCCATTATTCATTAGTAAGCATTTTTCAGCTATAAGAAACAGATCTATGCTGTATTATGTACAGAATAATCCTGTAATAGAAAAGGTTAAATAAGTAACAACAGTGACATTTCACATATCTCCATGTTTAATAATCAATGTTAGACACATGAGTAGTGGTTACAAAAGCACAGTACAATTGGCTTATTGATTGTGTTTTTATATAACAATGTAAAGCAACAATCAGTGAATGATCCAAGAGTGGTCACAAGAAGATAAAGGGAAAATACCTAATTTTAAGGTCAATGTAATGACAGGTACTGAATAACTTAATTTTAAGCTATTATAATATGATTTAATCTATTTTAATAAAAGTACACAGTGCAATGAGTTTTTGCTTTAACTACTTTTGATCTCAATTTCAGTTGCAAACTCACAGTAAATTTTTTGTGTTTGAGACTGGCAAGCTGACCTTGGGTTTGAAAACATTCTTTCTCTCTTTCAGCATACCAATATATAGTCATGGGAAAAATCAGAAAACCTTTTTTAAAATTGAAGGAAAAGGTTCTCACTGTGTTGTTTTTAGCTTACATAGGTTCTAAACCACTTATATCCAAATGAAATTTTCCAATATACATAAACATACACCAAATCCTTACTGTGATTTTGAAAATACAAGTCATCTAAATTATTAAATATATAAATGTTTTTTAAAATTTGGCCTGTTATTTTCAGAAATTATATTAAACATAGTAATAAATCTTTTTATGTAAAAAAATCAGTCATTTAACATTTTAATATATTTGATTCATTTTATCCTATATGTGTCCATATTTCATGGTACCTTTATTTAATTCAGGAAAAAGACTTAAAATTTGATGACATGTTTTAAGTTGCATTTTAGTTTCTATCCTGTGCATGAGAGAAAACACATCTTTTTTTAAAAACCAAAATTAATTCTTAACCATTTTCCACCACAAAATAAATTTAAAAATCTAAACAAATATATTTTAAGCTGGTCAAAACCTAAAGCAATTTTTTTTTTCATATATCATTTATCAAGAGAAAATCCATGATAAATGAGGAAGAAATCTTAGTGCTGCCTGACAATTTTTTTTTTCTAAAGATTATTCCAGGTCATAAAAATGACCTTTTTTTAAAGTAAAATACAAGTGTAAAACAAGATTAGCATGAATTATCTAAATCAGCAAATCTTACTTGCTCATTTAAATTGTGATTAAAATGAAGGGTTTAAATAAATTTGATTCAAAGAAATCTGCCTTGCTTGTGATTATTTGATTAAGCAGTGTTAATGATCAATTTATGTGATATTTTTGCATTCAAATGTTACTGATTTTAAGAGGAATATATAAGTTACTTATCTTTGCTTCTCAGATATTATTTCCAGAATATATGTTTTTAAACCACAGGTACACTTAACTTATGTTTACTTTGGTTACATGAACTCTGTGATTACCAAGTCTGAGTATGTTGTCTAAGGTTAAAGGATAAGTCGTCTACCTTCCTTGTCTACTGAACATGGAAAAACTCAGGTTTGACATCCAGCTTTCCCCACACAGGACCCCACCATTGGTTTGTACCCCAGCTTCTCACTGCCTGGTGGTACCTTCTCTCAGACAAATCCCCTAAACTCTGCCAGGCAAAACGTTTGCACAAGCATTCCCCAATGCATGTCTTTAAGGTAAATTTAGTTACTCTGGAATAATTAAGATCCTTTAAATGTTTTTGTTGCCTAACCTGGTTAGTTTGAATGAAATATCTCAGAAGCCACAGAAAAATGTTGACTTAAGCCTTTGCACTAGCACAGAGAGATTTAATAAAAATTATGTTTGTCCACAGCAAGGGACTCCAGATCTCCAGAGTTAGTCAGCAAACACATTTTAAAACAAATCAGCTGATAACATAAAGATACTAGTTTCTTTTGTAGATTTATTGATCAAAAACCAAATTTTTAAAATTTAAAACAAATTTTAAAACAAATCAGCTGATAACATAAAGATACTAGTTTCTTTTGTAGATTTATTGATCTCTTTGTAATATTTAGTTCACAGTTCAAAAAGCCACAAGTAAAAATCTTACAGTATCTTGGACAGACTGTTCCTGCAATTTAAACAGTGGCTTCAGCTTTGGTAATTGAATTTAACTGAAATCTATAGAAACTGGCTTCAACATTTTACCCACTTTATCTGATATTGTATTTTTATTGCTCTTGGGACATCTACTGTCCCTTGCTCTGGAGCTGTTATGGAACTTTATTTTATATGCTACAGCAGCTAACCATACGTATTCTGATAATCACTTATACCTGAGTGCCTGTTTACAAAGTATCTTATTTTAAAGTGTGCAAAGAGCAGTTTAATGCATTTTTTTTCAGTGATTATTTATTTTCAACTTAAAATTACTTACAGCTATCCATGCTATTTATTGCATTCTATTTACTTCTAAATTGGAAACAAAGGTTTGTGAGATATGCTCTTTCCTTCCTTAAAGTATTGACTTCTCTAGCACTGATAAAATATAATACTATTTTCTTGTAACATTAACATGCAAAAGACTTTTTGCTTTATAATGTTTTCTAGTTCAAACTTTAAAAAGTCACTGCTTTAGACACAGATGTAAAGTAAGCCCCCAGGCTAACTGTGTTAATGTTTCTGGAGCTGAATACACTGAGAAATCAGTTAGTGGGCAGAATAATATATAGAACATACATAGCAGTTTTTAGTTACTGATTTCAAGGCACTGTACAGATATTGCAGAGTATTAAGAAAGCTGAATGACTGGCCTAAGGCTATATTATAATCCTTTGACATAGTCTAGGTGAAAATACAGGTTATCTAAGGCCCAGCATGGTTTCTAACCTATCATGCTACAGGCTACCATTGCAACTGAGGTACTAAAGAGACAGATGTGAGAAAGTACTTTCAACAAAGAGATATAATAAGAGTATACAAAAGAAGTATATAAGAGATTGAATAAGAGTATACAAAATCACTCAGACAAAATAATGTTTCTGATTACTAAAAATAGACAGAACTTTGAACTTTGTACCTGGCTGGGAGACAAGCTGGTAAAATTTCATGAAGGATCTACCCTTCTCAAAACTGGGAGTATAGCTGCCAAAAGTAATTTATTAGAACTAATAGGATTTTATCAATACTACTGTTTACACAATTCTTTCTTGGCTGTCATACTGCCTGCAACACTTCAGTGCTCCAATTAAAATTCAGTAAAGTTGGACAGGGATGTAAATACCCTAACAGTCCAACTATACAGATAAAAAGAAGGGGGGGGAAATCATTTAAAGCTGCCAGTCTTCTTGGGTGTAAAAGGATTTGGCAAGCTGTGTGTTTGATATGTTTGTCTGCCTGTCTCAGTGAGAGCTGTGTGGCTGGAGTTTTGAGGAGCTGAACAAATCAAGAGAGGACTGTTCCCTGTGCCTGTGAGGTTTGTGAGGCTGATTCATAGTCTCTGAGAATTGCTAGGCAGAGGCGTAAAGATGGAAAAAGTAATGAAGTTCTGGAGGGAAGGTACAGAAGGGAAAAGAGGAAATGAATGAAAACTGATAAGAAAAGCTAAGAATTCCATGTCTGTGGTTAAAAAAAAATACGAACCCAACAGAAAAAAACCCAAAGAATGAGAAAATATACTTTTGTTACCTAAGATGAGAAAGTATACTTTCCAAACCACTGGCAACTGAGGAAGGTGATAAACAGGTTTTTTTTTTAATAGGGACATATATCTCTCAGGTTAGAGAATTTGTTCCTAATAATTTTGAAAGAGTTGACTTGCTCTTAGCATTTTAATAAATCTCAAAATAACAGGAAAATTTGGAAAGTCTGAAAAAAAAATGATTGTTGAAATATTCATAAGACAAAGTCAGGTATCCCAGCTAAGCTGAACAGCTTGATGCATATCTAAGGGAAATAATAAAATAGGTGATATGAGAATGAACTACAGAAAATCGTGAACATAACACAGTCAGCATGGGTTTATAAAAAAATGAACTTTGTCAGACAAATCTAATTTAATTTTTTTATTAGAAAACTTTCTGAAGGTAACTGAATATTAGGAGGGCATAGCTTTCTTGGAATAAAAACTCATACCTGAAGGAAAAATAATTTATCTGTAATAAAATGTAGTTGTCAATGCAGAATCATCATTTTACAGGAAGCTTCTTGGTACAAAATCTGATACTTCACAAAATTTTCACAGATGGTTTGGATGCAAATGTCTATGAATGTCCATGACACTAAGGTTGTACATAATGACAGCATAATCATTATAGTCAGTTCCTCATTCAAGCAAAATGTGTTCAAAGGCAGCCAAGTGTAAAGTTGAGCAACTTTACGTGTGAATGAGGAATGTAGGACATGAAGATAGAAGAGTATCCTAAAAAGTAGTGGCTATTAAAGGATTTAATGATCACAGCAGACGTGCAAGTCAATATGAAATCTCAGTTTAATGAGTCAAAAATAAAATCAAGACCCAAAAGCCTCTCTATAGTCCTTAAATGTATCACAAGAGAGGTGAGTAAGAATAATACAACACACTCATACCTGTATTCTACATAGGGGAAAGTAAACCAAGAATATTTTATGGGTTTTTTTTCTAATTTTTGCCCTTCTAAAAAGGGCAAAACCTGAAAATTATTTGAGGAATGAAGACAATGGTTTTATGTAAGAGTCTGACTCCAATATAAAAATGGTTGCATACTGAAACCAGACAACTTTAAATTAGGAATAGGTAATTTTTCCTAACAATAGAGACAATATACCATTGCAACCAAATACCAGAGACGTGATGATTTTTCTATGGTGGGAATCACCAGGTAAAGATTATACTACTATCTACTTGGATAAGTAGATGTAGCTTCAAAAATATCAGATTCATTACCTGAATTGCTCAATGACTATTTGAAATGTTTAAACCTAGAATATATGCAGAAGCCAGAGAAAATGTTATCATGACCTCTTCTAGCTGATGGATATATGAAATACCATTTATTTGGCTTTATTCATATAATCAAAATTGCATAGGTACAGTAGATTTTAATCTTACACTATTCATTCATTTGATGGTGAGATATTAACCATCATAAAATCATAGAATCATGAAGGTTGGAAAAGACATTTAAGATCATACAGTCCTACCATTCCCCCAGGACTACCACTGTAACCCCTAAACCACAAAAACATATCACCATATCATCCAGACACCTCTTGAACATCTCCAGGGGTGGTGACTCCACCACCTCCCAGGACAGCTTATTCAAATGCCTGGAAAGAAGCAACCAAGTGTTTAAAATCTCATTAAATTATTGTGATTCGACACAATCCCTTAGCTCACAGACACACACACAAGTAGAATGAAGCAGAATCTACCTTTCTGCAGGCCTAAGGTTGTGATGATACTCTGCCATCCACTGTATAGAAAACAGCTGTTTTTCAAAACTTTTCTTACACTGTTTCTGATTTTAAATAATTGCGAATTTCATACACAAGTTAATAATAATTTTACAATTACTAGTCTTTCATACACACACATATATTTTGAAAACAAGCATCCTCCTTGACAACACATTGGTCTCCAAATTCAGGAAGCTTATGAATTTCTTGTAATATTAAAACTATGCAAGTATAAAAGCTATATAATGGGGAGAATATATTCTAAGGCTGAATGGTCATTCTTTTGAGGTTTATTGATCTACCTGTACAAGATCATGGTAGATAGGCTGGGGGAATGGTGTTAGACCATGGAGACCTGCTTCAAAACAGTTAACTGTTTACACACAGCAATGATCAGTTGCAAATAAGTTTTAGTCTTTGTCCAATAACATAATTGCTGCCTTCTAACAAACAAATGAATCTGTCTTCCCTTCTCTACAGCATTATGAACCTTCTCAGCATACCAGTGTCAGATTATTAACTCTGCTTCTATTGTCAGACTGGCTCTCATCTTTCTGGAGCTACTATAAAAAAAATAACACTTATCCAATTTGTGAGAAAAAAGTATTGCAAGTCACTAAGGTGACAGTTTTGGATTGCTCAGACAAGTAGATGGGGGGATGCAAAAAAGCTGTATGTAATAAAACAGGATAAAAAAATGTTGTCCTCCACTGGTCCTACAGAACCAGCAAAATAGGGACATTGACAAAATTTATATTAGTGAGACTTTTGTATGAGGTCTCCGCAAACCAAATCTGTAAGTGCATGTGCTGAGCTTTGACAATCCTAAGATTTCTTTTTCAATTCCAAGTAAAGGAAAGCTATTAAATCTGAGTAAAGATGTCTGTGTTACTACTCCATGTTCTGTAGAGATGGAACCCAACCCCTAAAGTAGCCATAACATTGTAACTTTCCAAAGCATTTGGCTACCTAAAAGGTTTAAACAACACAGCCATTTATAATTATGTCATGAAATTTTGTCTGTCACCTCTGCACACTTAGCCTGTTTTTTATGATTAGGCTGTTGGAAAACAGCAAGGGATAGTTGAGAATACCTTTACTTTTATGGAACGTTTTATATATTGTTGATGGAATATTCAATTCAAAATTTCCTCTCATATAGCTTAGTATGTTAAATACTCCCACTGATCATGAATCTCTGATTAATATTTATGACAATTGCAACTCTTATGTCTCTTCTACGCAGTGAAATCACGCCCAATCTCAGCACATAAAGGTGTTTCTCACAGTGTATATTGGAATCACAGTGTAACTTAAACCTGCCAGACGTGAGAGCAAATCTTATCATTTCAAATAATTCCAATAATGCAAGTGGGAACTGTAGCCTGTTGGCATATCACTCCAATTGGAGTAAATGCTAGAACTGTGAAATCAGTGCTTGCTTCTTTCTTCACTTACTCCATATGAATAAAGATTTTAATCCCAGATTTTCAAGATTTTTTACCATGTTTTGACAAAAGTTTAAAAGAAAGAGGGCTAATTATACTTAGCAACTCTATAGCAGTTTCTGTAAGAGTAGTATGCTGGATTTGGTTGAGATGGAGTTAATTTTTATCATACCAACCTGCACGGTGCTGTGTTTTATATTTGTGGACAAGTGTTGACAACTCACCAATGTTTTAGTTATTGTGGAGCACTGCTGGGACAGCACCAAGGCCTTCTCTCTTTTTTACTCTGCCTTTCCCATGAGTAGTCTGCAGGCTTGGAAGAGGTTGGGTGGACACACAGCGGGCTACCCCAGGGATATTCCATGACATGTAACATTATGTTCAACTATAAAACTTCTTCCGAAGTAGCTGTTGCTCCTGCTAATGGGAGCTCAGCTGCTGGCTGGGACAGCTCTCCACAGGGAGTCATTAGTTTTCCATAATGAGCTTTACAGAACCCAGAGAAAGGGAAAATGACGTAACTAAAATTTACTTGTTGAAATCAACTTCAAAGAGATGGGAAGAGTATACTAAAACGTGGTAATTGCAAAATGCAATTAAAAAAATGAGAAATGCAGATCATATGGATGATTGCCTTATTTTTTTATATGAAAAAACATGCCCATATATTTAAAGTTACATAATTACAGTGACAAAGTTAGTAACACTATAAATTATTAGTTCTCCTTTTGTCTCACAAAATAAATTCAAGACCATATTTTTAAAGCATTTTAAAGGTATTTAAAATATTGGATTTTGCTCCAAGTTTTATGGACCTATAAGCCTGTCTGTAACATATACAGAAAAAATAGAACAGTAAAACTAGGAACTCCATCATTCTTTTCCCAAAGCAATTGTCATAATTACTACTATCTTATTTTCTGAAAAACAACCTGAAGACTTTCATTGCCAAGCTGTCAAAGTAATCCCTATAGCAAATCAGCTTATTGCTCTACCAAAACTATTCCTCTCTCTTGCTCTCATCAGATTATCTAATGTCTCAGAGTGAGGGACACTAACAAATCTTTCTTTGGAATAACGTGCTCACAGGAACTTGCCCATCACTGAGAAGTAGCTTATGACATAAGACACTAACATTATATTTTTAAAAGTATCAATTATGGAAATATTCTAGGGTATTATTATTACAGATAAACATCATCAGTTTTTTTACCAGTATTTTCACATCCTCTCCCTTTTCATACCTAATTTTCAGCTTTTTACCTGCAAAAATCACCTTAAGTTCCATTGCTTGTAACAGGTAAAAAGCAAATTTTATTTTCCTTACACGCTATACAACTTTCACTTATGAGAAAATGTGAAAGTGCAGATTATCGTATCACAACAGGATTTATATAGCTGGCTCCCTTTCACTGCTCACAATAAATTATTCAATCACTGTCCTTTAAGGTATGGGGATTTCAAACCAGAAAAACCCCCAACCCTTTGTTAATGTAGAAAAATGGTTTATTATGGTTTAGAACAAGTAATGTCGGTTTTACATAAAATTTCTCTCAAGTTCTTTATGAAGTATGTTCAGCCTAAGTAGTATTAGCTCTGGCAGAGCTCAAGAAGAGTATTTTGCTTATGAGGAATGAACAAAACCTCATTTTCCTCTCAAATATGTCACTGTACTTATACATCTGTTATGTTCTAGCTCTTTATAGCTATACCAAAATGCTTTGAGTGTCATTCCACAATATAAAATGCGTACAGCTTCCTGCTCTGGATTTTGTGGGTTTGTACCATAACAAGATGGTAGATTTCAAAAAATTAATTAGAAAATGTACTGTAGAAGTATCATTGGTAGAATGTGCTATGTATTGGTAGTTGTAAATGAAAATCAGAAATCTGGCTGAAATCTTTAGTGACTCACCCAGTTCTGTGGGAGGTTTCCTGGTTACAGGATGTCACATTTATGGGCATAACTCCCCCATCTTCATCACTGTAGTACCTAAGTAAATTTTTTTCCTATTTTCTAGTACCGAGAAAAAGCTTAATAAGAAACTTATTCCAGAAGATCAGTACTTATTGCCCGAACTTCAGCACTGTCACTTTAATTATACCATCTCTTTTCATATCTGAAAAGGGTTGACATTGTTTACAAACCAAAATACTTAGGCATTGCACAAGGAGGTTGTTTACTGTCAAGCCTTTTCTGAATTCACTTGATACAGTCACAGGGCAAACACTCATCCTATGAGTTGGTGTATTTCACACTGGCAAGGATTCTGCTACCATTTTGTTATGACTGTTAATAAGTGTGTTGTAAAAGATCCTTAAGCATCTGTGGATTCCCCTTTGGACCCCTCTTCTGTCATCTAAATCCTACAGGATAGACGGAGGGATAACAGAGGAAAAACCCCACACCAATTCAGTGCTGAAATTGTGTGAAATATCACTCTCACATACTGCCAGTCTGCAGAATTTTAATGGAGGTATGCATTATTTGATATAAAATGAAATGTTACAAACCAGAAATATGCATACATGCATATGAGTATATAGAACAGGTATAATGTCAGCCTGCAGTTGAAGTATAGGAAGAAAATCACATACTAGGACATCCCTCTTTTCACTGTTTTTATTTCCAAGAAGTGGAAACGTAAAAATAATTTTTGCCTCACATATTCTGGGCGTCAGTCCTAAGTCCTAAGTATTCCAAATACTTTCATTGCTCATCTCTGCACAATCCTATATCTTCTAAATTTGCTTATAAAGACCTCACTGATGCTGTTTGACATCAAGTGGTAGTATGCTTGAAAGTGATGACTTTTCCTTGTCCTCTCAAGGGATAAGCATGCTCTCTCTCTTAGGATTAAATATAAATATTTTCATTTTCAGCTGATAAACTGGAGAGTTGAATGCCTATATATCAGTATCATACATCATTTAGGACAGCAGTGCTAGATCTCAAGCCACACAGAGTTGAGTTCTGGGTGGTTCTGATAAGGATTTCAAGTAATACACTTTGAAATAAAAAAAAAAGTGTAATTTAGCTTAAGCACGTGTGTAAAATGAGTGTGCTGCCACAATGATCAGTTTAATTTTAAGTACTGTATTTTCTATAATCTTTCCATCAGTTTATTAAAAATTTATATATGAACCAGAAAATTTAAAAAATAACAAAATAACAAATTATAACAAAAATGACAAAAATTATATGTCTTAACTGTATCTCTTCCAGAGTACATAAACATATTAATTTGTTTATATTTATAACCTTACTGCTTTGAAATAAACAAGAATAAAACCTATTTCTGCAGTTGTAATCAAGCATAGCTGCTTCCCTCCTCTTCGATCATATCAGTAGTCAATAAAGAGGTTCAAAAATTGCCATTACAAATGTATAGCATCACCATAACTCCTTAGTGCAAAAATCATTCTCTACAGGTAGCATTCCTCTTCTGTGGACACCTACATTTCTATTCACAACTATGTATGTACAAATATGAGCTGAAAATCTAAGCTTCTATTTTTGCCAGCGGAAATCTGGACCATACAGTCAACAGAGTCCAAAATATTTTTAAAAATAACCAGTATCATAGGCCTGTAGGGGGTGAGAAAAACTGTTTATGCATTCCACTGTGTGTGTAGACGAAATCTCCAATAATCATTGCAGAGGATGGACAGCTTACACCCACAGATACACTGTACTTTCACATATAAATCTAGGTGCCTAGAATCTGAACTTCACACTCACCATAAGCATCCTCTCAGCATGAAAACATAACATCCAAATATAGCCTTATAAAACTCTACAAGATTTGGACAACTGAAGCTTAAATGACTGACATTACATCATGATGTGACTAAGAGCTACAATTACATTTGAAATGTGATTGTCTGTTTCTCCAAGCCATTATAATAAGTTCAGGTATCATACAGAAGTAGGGGCTGTTAAAGCTGCCCTTTGTGGTCAAAAATTAAAACTACTGATTAGAGGAATAGCTGGCACTGGTGAAAGTGCCTGCATAAAGTGAAGAATGTTATGTAAGTCTCCATGCAAAACAGCCCTAATAATAGAGATGTCTCTCCCAGAATTTTCAGGAATCTCTGAAGATGATTTTCACTGCTCTCAAAGTGCAGCTTTAACAGAAAACCATCATTTTTCTTTCCATAGAAAGTATAATTTTCCAGCCATAACAATCAACTTCAGTATTTTTTCAAGGCTAGAGAGTCATCAAACAGACAAAGAGAAATTCTTCAGAGTCTGCCTTTCATTTTTAGGGGTCTTACGGTTTTGTGGAGGTCTAGGAACTGCATGCAAATCTTATGTATGAATTTTCCAAAAGCGACTTTGTTTATCTCAATATCTTAGTGAACTATGTTTTCATGACACTATTAAAGTACTTGGTATCCTCTGACAGAACTAACAGTATGGTTACTGCAAAACATCAAGATGGAATCCACTTCAGACAATGAATTTACAAAAGATAACTAATACTTTTCAAGAATACTAAATATAATGGAATATGGCCAGTATCCATGCTATAAGTACTGATTTTAAAAGTTTAGGAAATTTCCTGGTTTATAAAGAATGATTTTTAAAGTGTTTCTATGGACAGGAACTATAAAAACTGTGCAAGGGAATGGTACACTGCCTATGCTAAACAACTTTTCCCATTCTAAAGCATGGGTAACAGGAAGAAATTAAAGCCTACTGAGGCACAATTTCTTGAATTAACTATGTCAGAGTTAGATCCAAATTGTCTTACCAACATTTATTATCTTTATAATTCTGTGAAATATATACTGGGTTATTGTGCAATACACACTGAAGCAAAGGTCACAAGAGAAAAACAAAGCATGAAGAAGAAACTCAATGCAGAACTTAAGTTCTGTACTAGAAAAGTGCCTAAGTCATGTGAATTCTGACACTGCTTCTTTAAATTTGCAAGGTGTCATTTTTTTCCCCTCTTCTTTCAGGTAAAGAAACTTATCTTGTCTCTTCTACTCACACATAGCCAAGCAAGATGCAAGTGTGGAGCTGCCGACAGGTGACAAATTAACAACCTGAGTTCCTCGATGCTATTTTCTTCTTTTAGATATTGCTTACCACTCCAATTGCAGTCAGTATAAAAGAGGAAATATCTAAGCATTGTTTAAAATGATGAAATAGAGAAAATCTTTGGGATTTTTTTTTCCTAGAAATGAGGATAAATTTAATTTTTCATTTCTTTTAAAGAATATATTAACGTAAAAACTTTAAGAAATGTACTCTTCACTTCAGGAAGACTGGCAGAATAGAAGAGAGAGGAGAGGAGAGGAGAGGAGAGGAGAGGAGAGGAGAGGAGAGGAGAGGAGAGGAGAGGAGAGGAGAGGAGAGGAGAGGAGAGGAGAGGAGAGGAGAGGAGAGGAGAGGAGAGGAGAGGAGAGGAGAGGAGAGGAGAGGAGAGGAGAGGAGAGGAGAGGAGAGGAGAGGAGAGGAGAGGAGAGGAGATGAAGAAATAGAAGGATAATATAAAAACATGTCCTCTATCCTTTCTGGTTTTGGTCTACCCCCAGAGATTTTCCTTATGAAGACTATAGACTTTTTAAAAATCTGAAGTCAGTCACGTCAGGAAAATTGTGTTCTCAAAATAGAAAGCAAATATAACAGAAGATAATTAAATAAGCTACAATCAAAATTATTTGTGCAAGAAGCAGAGTTTCATCTTTTTTGTACAAAAGAGAGATTATATGATCCAAATAATTATGTTCAAGAAAAATCTCCAAACTACTATCTATTTTATCCTGAGTGAATAAAAATTTTGTTTAAAGCCTCCTAATATTCTATGCCTTAGATTTTTTTTTTCCAAAATGTATACAAAAATTAACCCAGGAAAATAAAGTTCTATTATTCAAAGTTTGATCAAATCTGCTGACCCAAGGTTTTCTGGGTCTCAAAAGAAATTGCCATTAACTACACAAAACTAGTGTGTTAAAGATACAAGGTTTACACTGATCTTATAAAAAGCTCCTAATCTGCCAACATGGCAAACTGCTACCCTTTAAACAAAACACTGAAATAGAAGTGTGTTGTATACCAACATTTTTCTGTTGAAATTAAGTTATCCACAGCAGCTCTGGAGAAGGAATTATTAATTATAAAAGAAAAAGGAAAATTGGTGTAAGAACTTTTTTTTTACCTCTATAGCTCAATTGCCTTTACTGATGCTTGGAGTCCTTGCCAGCAATGCAACTAAGAATCTTCTAAAAACTTAGCATACAACACTGCAAACATTATTTACTTTGTTAAAATTACTCTTCAATTTATATCCATACACAGATGATTGTAAAGAAGACTGCTCGCATTGCTATTTTATATTTCAGATGCCTGGCATTCATACCTTTTAAATCACCACACAATTAGGTTTTCTTATTTAAAGTGATTTTAAAATGCATAAATTTTATTGTCACATTTTATTACATCTTCTGTAGTATAATGCAGAAAATAACATATTTACCTCTAGATAAAAAATATTTTTAACTGTGGAAGTGTTTCTACTTTCAAAAACTCAGCAGTGCAAGAGCACAACAGCTTTCTTCTCAGGACTTAGAACATTATTGTTGACTGGAATAGCTCCTTTCTGGCAGATTGCTCAGAAAAGACCTTTCTATAGTTTTTGCATTTCAGATATGGTTGATGATAACAAAAGGCTAAGTAGATTTTTCCCAGTAGGATCTGCTCCTTAGCACAAATAGTGCCTTTCTTGTGCGTGCTATAGCACTTTTTGACCTTCTAAGTTTGCTTTCCTAATTTTGTTTCTGATGCTCTTTGAAACATTGCTTCATATTTTTCTCTTGTATCAGAAAAGGCACTTTTTTCTCCTTTTTTGGTATTTGCATGTAACAGCATTAAGCACAAAGCATCTTCCTATCTGAGAAAATACTTCCATCTTCCAGAAAATCTTAATAATTCTCTATTTTTTATGTTTATGTGCATGAACACATACATTCACACATCTGTACAATATTTTGCCCTCTTCACACTTTATCTGTTTAGTTGTTGCTATTATTGTAAATGAAATAGTTAAAAGTGTCTCATAAAAAATAGAAATAACATTTGCAGAAGTATTGTGTGGCTGTGATATTTTACCTGGGAAGTAATAGACTAGCAATCCTTAAAAATGGGGGAAAAAATAAAATTAAAACCCACAGATTATAAGGCTGTGGGGCCACTCTTATGGAAAATGAGTAATTTTAGAGTAAAACAAGATCATCACTATAATTTCTGTTATGAAGAACAGAATTCGATGGCAGGTCTAATTTTCTAAAAATATTGATTCTTGTTATACTCCTGCTTGGGAAGTTCTGAGTTAAGAAAACTTCAGGTTTCTGTGTTCTTATAGATTTGCACATTAAAATCTCATCTGTACTTTTCCAATTAGAAGAAAAAAAAATCTATCCAATAACAGGTAACCTTTGAAATTTACAGCATATGTGGGATGAAAGACGAAAATTAATATATAGATGGCTATAACTTGCTTTCATTAAAATCAATATTGTTATTATTACTATTATGTGGATTAAGCAATACCTTTTTATTGTAAAAATAGAGGTCAGCAGAGATCTAACCCATCAGAAATCATAAGTTTGCTAAATAATGCTGATAAAAACAAGTGTAGGTTTTCATTGATTTATTCAGAAAGGAACTTAATATTAAATTCTAAGTAGTATGAAATGAACATTTTTAGATGTATGGGAGCAGACAGTCTTAGTAATGAAAAAATTCCTGATTAGATCCTAAAGTGTGTTGAAATATAATAAAAAAGGACATTGCAAGGGCTAGGGGCAAAAGAAAAAAAAACACAGAAGAGACCTGCTGTCCCACACAAAGGGGACAAGTGCTGAATGTCACCTGAGACACCTGAATGAAAGTGATCATTATAGTAAGTATTCCAATATTTCAGAGATTGATATTCAGATTTGTTCAGAAGATTTTATTATTTTTTTATATTGCTTTTTATATACTTCATAGAAGTGAATATGGCTTCTCTATTTCCATTCTCAGTGAGGAAGCTCAGTGTAGAGAGGATTAAATTGTATGTCAAAGACTCCACAGTCAATGATGGTCAAACATACTGAAATTTTTTTTTGTCTCTCTTTCTTTTATTCTCTCAGCACATACTGACCATTATTTTGAAAAATAAGGATATCAAGGACTTCAAGAGAGCCATGCAAGACAGAAAGGAAGAAATATTTCAGCAAGGGCTTAAAAGAATCCTGACAAGTGTTATATTCTTAGAATAAAAAGATCTCAAATTAAGCTTTGTCCTCTGAGATTGAAGGAAAAAAAATCCATTAGTAGACAATATGTAACAGAGATAGAAGATAATATTATAAAATAGATAGTTTTATGCATTAATAAGCTTTCAGCTTCTGAGTTTATCCTACATCATATTAAATAGCATCGGCTCTGGATTAAAAAACAAACCACAAATTTAATGCTGCTGAGCTGAAGTAAATGACATTGTAAGTGTCATCAACAAAACTCTTATTGGGATAGTTTGCACTTGGGTGGAAAACCCAAAAGTGAAACAATCTTTTAAGCGTTTATTTCGGGAAACACTATGCAAGTCGTCTTCTGTAACTCAGCTGGATAAATCAAGTAAGTGCTTGCAAGCACTTTTTGTGGGAAGAGATGAATTCTTTTAACATGCTGCACAAAGCCCAGGACTCCTGACTTTTAGTGCACATTTACACAGCTTAGGGATAAATTCTGAATTTTTAGGGTAGTAGTGATGCAGGTGTCTATGAATTCTTTGAGGTCTCCCTTGGAGAGCACTTGCAAGATATGTATTACAATACACTTTTAAATTATTGTAAATTCTTGTACAATGCTGACAAGAAACAATCCAAGAAATTTTAGGATAAAAGGAAGTAACCTAATTTCTACATTTTTAGTATCCAGGAATATATGAAACTGTTTGTGTTATATCATAAAGGAACCCACACAGCAAAAATCTAATTTTAGTGTTGGAAGCAAATGCATTTTTCTGTCTCATACTTTCTAAGGAAGGAGAGCTAGAAATTTAAGAAAAAACTCCAATCATTTTTAAAGCAATAAAAGTCAAAGAAATGGCTAGCTACAAAGATACAGTGAACAAAAGATTCTAAAGATGCTCCAAAATGTGAGTACAAGGTAGGATAGGATTAAGAAAATCTGGCACTTCAGAAAATGTGGTAACATCAAGGTGGGTAGATGCCATATGGACTGAACATTAAAATTTATATATGTCAAAAGAAATAGTCAGAATGAATAATGAGGTAGCGATAAGGACTACAAGGGTGATAAATTGCATACATCAAAACAGTCTCAATAGATCTTTTTCTTCATTTTAAACATGAAGTCCACATACTGTTATAGCTGGGGATATGTAAATGTTCTTAAGAACAAATACTGAACTTTACCACAATTCCTTTCTCTCCTTTTAGTTTTTACTAGAGACCCAAATTAAGAAAATATTAGATGGAAAAAAAAAAAGTCCATCTTTTTTTTCATTAAAAACATGATAAAATATTATTTTTTTGCAGATAGAAGCATCAGAGATGACATTTGACTGTAAAATGTAAGATTATAACGGGAAAAAAGATCAGGCACATCATGGCAAATTTCTGTGTTCTAGTTTGTAGATTGTACAGAAGGTGGGAGTTGGTTTGAGTGGCCCTGTTAGGATGGAAGTTGGATGTTTTATTCACCATAAGATGTTACATGCTGACAGCTGAGGACCCATGGAAGGAACACAAAAATAGTCCATTTGCGTAGATTTGAAAGTTTCCTTAAAGTCTTTGATTCATATGATTAAAAAAAATATTTGTTATATTTGCAACATAACAAATAGGACACCTTAAATACAATTAGCAAAAATCTATTCTAAATGTTAAAAACTATAACTGAACAAATGAAAATTTCCAATCACATTTTTACTAGGTTGCTGTCACAAGTCTAGACTACAGCACTATTCTTGCTGCTATCAGGAAAATTAGCTCCATCCAAGCCAGACCCAGGAAATTTTGTAAAAATAATTGTTTTCTGATTTTTTCCTAACAAGCATACAAAAAAACCCAAAAAACCAAAACTGGTTAATTGCATCAATTTGAGATTGCCTCTAAGCTAATAAATGATTCTTTATAATTTGGTGCATTTTTTGAAAACCAATGACTAATTAAGGCAGCACTAAGATAACTTCTATTCACTGGATACAACAAATGATGTGCCATAATTGCAGGGATTAGTTTCTTCTTATAGTTGATTATGTTTTTAAACATTACATTGTGTCATGTATTCTACATATGTATTTCTACATACTGGTACTGGTAGATGCTGAATTTTTAAAAGCAGGTAGGTTCTAGGAGACAGGTACAACATTTACTTTTAGCAATGGTTTTTCCACATGGAAGATATATTTCCAAAGATAAATATTCCTGTAATGACTTCTGCATATGCAAAAGAGAACAAACTTTACAATGTGAAAAAAAATTTACAGTTTAGCAAAACTACCTTTTTCTGTATTACAGCTGACTGGACTTAAACTCAAGTCAGGTTCCAGGCACTTTCTGAGCTAACGGGGAAGGTCAAGTAGAACAAAAGGATTTTTTTTTGTTTTTTTATTGTTGGTACTGCTGCTGTTTTTTAAAGGCTGGCTGTAATCTTGTGTTTCAGGTAACATTTGAAGGGAATTCTCATTTCTAAATAGCCCCACTGAAGTGGAAATAGTTTTTTATGAAACCATTTTTTTGCTGACAGCTGGAATTTGTTGTTCAAGAACTTTGTGAAGTTTTACTCCAGGTACCTAAGAGGAAAAGATTTGGACCATAAGTTAAATAAATTAGTCAGATTGAATTGTCAGCTGATGTGGGAAAAGGCATGCAGGAAAACTGATTCCACAAACAAGATCGTTTTCCAGACTGATTCTTTCTATATATGTCTGTGTCTACGTGTGCACACATTTATTTTGCATGGTTAGAAGAACTCACACTGAATAAAAATATTTAAATAATTTTATATTGGCTACATTTAAATGTAAAATTAGTTATTTATTTAATTTCATAGCACCAAGATGAAAATAAACTTTAAAATTGAAAATATTTTCTTCTTGAATTCCAAAATGCCCTGGCTTCAAAAAGTTATGTGCGCCTCTGAACATCATTTCAATGACAATAAATCTTAACTGGACTTGTGGAATGATGACAATTATCTTTACCTTCATGATTTCTGTAGGTGCCTTCCCACAGACACAGTTGGGATCTGTACTGCCTAGCACATTTTAAAGCCTGCAAACAATGGTCCTTGTCAGTTAGAGTACAGGAGTGGAGCTGAAAAAGGATGCAAATTTGGGCACATGGTGTATCTTGTAATTACCTAAAGGACTGAGAGTTTCATAGATTAGAGATATATATAGTGACTACATTTATAATTTTTTTGGTGGGAGCATGTGAACAGAGAAGGACTGAAGTAGAGAATATAAGTTTGATGCACTAAAGAGGACTTCACATTTCTAAAATGTCACTTATTTTAATAGTTGTTGCTCTTGCCAATGATGGTAGATGGACAAAGTAAGTTTCAATGCTATAAACTGTCTGAGCTGAATCTCAATTTTTCATTCTTTAGATTCCCTCTGGAAAAAAGATGCTCTAAAATCCACTATTTAAAGCCAAAAAAAGATGCAGAAAAAGACTTTTTGCTGTCTCCTCTCTATCTTTCCTAAAAAAATACTATTTTTCAAAAGCAACATATTTATGGACCAGAAGGGTTCTTCTTTTGGGGGACAAATATGAGGAGGGGGGAAAAAAATGACCACAAGGCTTCCATTTAGCACAAGTCTCACTAAGACACAGAGTAGAAGGCTGCAGTGAATCCCTATCCCTGTTTTGTGTGCTGTACCATGTAGGACTCACTGAAAGATTCCAAAATCCTTATTAGAAATTGCAGAATACTTTCTAGATCTTCTTTTCTTGCCCTGATACTACTGATCTGTTTCAGATTCCTCAAGCTTTCAAGCTGCTTCCCTATTTTCCCTGTACTATTATAGGCTTATAGTTTGATTACTAAAACTGTCACAAAATTTCTGCTCCCCTAATGTGCATTGTTGACTGAATTAGTAAAATATTAAATTGTTTCTTATCTTCACACTAAATCATACTATGTGAAAAATTCAACCCCTAAATTAATTCTATTTCTTTTGTTAATGTTTCATCTACAGCTGACACTTCCATTGTTTCACTCAGAAACTACTGAATAGAAAGCTTTTTCTAATTATGTAGGATTTTCGCAAATAATATCTTCTGTTTGATTATTTGCATAGAAACACTGAAAACGCTCTTACACACTGTCAGCTACTTCACACCTCTGTAGGGGCTTAAACTCTGGAATGAAATGTGAATGTACTGACTTACTGCTCCACATGGGTTTCATTTAAGAAGGTTCACAGGAATGCATTGGCAGCACATTCCAATTACCTCTTGAAGAAAAGCTTAGTTTTTGGATTGTTTTGTGCAAATGAATAAATGTAATTTTAGAAAGCAGTGCGTACTGCTTCCCCTATTACCGTACACAACAGAGGCATAAAAGAGAGAAAAAGCTCAAACAGAATATGTTAACTCTATTCAGATCCTGAGCCATCTCACCAGTAAGTCCATTGCTCATTCTTCCACTTGTTAGGTCAGGTAACTGTATGACATTTAAAACACTGCTCAAAGATTAAAACATCTAAAAAGTTAGAATTACTCCATTACAATGAGCTCATTTAATACTACTTTTGAAGCATTTTACAGAGTGTAGTGAAAGACCTTCATTTCTTCCAATTATCTTTTGTTCACTTTGATTTATGAACACACAAATAATCAGCCCTTTTGCTTCTGAGACTTCCAAGAATATATTTTCGTGAGTATTGTACAAGTCATCTTTCTGCAACCATCCCACATACTAACTGCAAAAGTCTATTTTTATGATAAGGAGTGGTATTAGCAGATAATTAAGGACAAGATCATTGGTTGTCTTGAATTGCTTTGGAACAGAAATAGCTCACTGAATAAAATTTTCTTCTTAGTAAATGTATAAGGACATATATGTGGTCACTGTGCTAAAAAGAGAGAGAAAGGACAGCAAAACACACGGACCTCTTTAGGGGAAAAAGGCCAATTTTATTGTATGGACAGCCTGTATTTAAAGTGTGTTACGTGCAGCTAGGACAGGACAGTAGTTCATTGGACAATTGGGAAAAACATCCTTGGGACAGTACCTCAGGATGTATCCCAAGGGAAAGTCACCAGGTGTTAATCTTTATTATGAATTCCATTCTGTTTTTCACCATATTATCACCCTGGGAGACTTCCTCCCTAACTGAAGCTGTAGTCAGCTTGTCAGCCTGGGAATGGACCTGAGAGTCAGGAGAAATTCAGGCCTGAGAAAGAATTTCCAAGCTGTAATTCCCTAGCTCGCTAAATGTGTGTGTTCACACATATATATCCAATTCTTGTAAGATGCATCTACATATGGAAAAAATCTTCAGAAAGAGAAGAAGAAAAACACCTTGGGATTTGTACTATTTATTACAGTGTAATAGAGCTCATCCTACATACTTTTGGAGGCATTGGTGTTTGGTAATTTTTCAACAGAACTAGGGGGAGGGGGAAACTTTTTTCAAGCTGTGTATACTAAAAATATGGGCATGAGAGTGTGCATGAAAAACAGTGCTTTACATTCATTCATTCATTCATTCTCTTGGTATAATTCAAAATATATTTACAGTGTATGCAATGATAATAGCAGGATGGGCTGTTTTTCAAGATGGGCAAGATGAATATAAAATTTCTTCCTTTTGAAATCTTCAGATTTCCAACAGCAAGACTGACCGAACTTCTTTCAGAGTTCTTTCTAACAATAATTATTACTGTTTTGTGTCACAGTCTCCTTTTCTAAGATAAAGACTAAGATCTGTTGTGCATTACACTACAACTAGCTGGCATAAGAAACTCATGAAAAGTCACAGGAAACTGACTTTCTCTAAACTCTGAGCTTGCTTAGTGAGAAAAATAAGGAAATTTATTTCTATCATGAAGGAATGCTCAGACGCATGATGCAATTCCTCCCTTAGAGTCAGTCTTGTCAAAAACAACAGACACGAAATTCTAGAATTAAGACAATTATATTTTTAAAGCATCATAACGGGATGCCAACCAGGTCTATCTGCAGCTGACACTCTGAGTACCACCATGGATTTGCAATCTGGAAAGATCAGTGGGACTCCTCTACACATTATTAGAGAGATATTTAGTATATTTTCACTAAAACTAAGAAATATTTTTCTTTTCTCAATAAACATATACATACACACACATATATGTCTTTACAAATGCAGATACAAAAGGATTACAGACAAAATATAATTTGATTCCTAATGGAGTTTGAGTGGAAGGAAATAGTATCATGGAACATAAAAGGGAGAGAGACACCTTCCTAACGTCCCAAAACTAACTGGTGCTACCAAACCTACTACACTTTTCTCCCTAGAATGATAGTTTATTTTCTTGCCCTCTTCTGTACACACATTAACTAGCCGACAACTATCAAAGAAAGTTTAAGGATAAGGAATTTGTCTATTCTTCCTCCACTTCTTTTGGCTCATGCCTACTTAATTGGTTTAGCTGCTGCTTTGATGGTGCATCACAGTTGTTCAGAGCATGTATGGTATGACTGCTGGTTATCAAAACATCACTCCTGATGCATGATAAGTACGAAAAGACATGAGTATACCCAAACATAACTGGTAGGAAAAATATGGGATAAATTTTTCTCATTGAAATTAATTACTGTTTACTTGAGACCAAAATTTATAGTATTTCTACTACTAGTAATTACCACTTTAGATATTATTGAAAAGTAAAAAACAAGACAAAACAAAACAAAACAAAACAAAAACATTCCTCTCTATAGCTTTAAATTATTTGCCTTTGCTTCTGTTCCTATGTGTCAATAAGCCAACCTATTGGACAGAATATTCTGTAGATAGTAATATACCACAGATGGTATCAGATGGTTCGTGCTAGCTGTTACAAAACTTAATTAATTTTTTAAGTGATATGCCTTTTTTTACTTAGAACTGCCTTTATTTGGACTGTATTTAGTTCTGGATGCTAATTTGCTAAGCCATGCATACTGATTTCTGCTCCATCATTCAAAATTTTAGTTTACAGGTAACAAATGCACCTAGCTACAGAAAATTTTCATTTTTCTGAAAGGAGTTGCTGTTGCATGGTCAAAGGGAGCTGATTTCTAGCAAAGAGTAAATAGGACCCTTGAGCAATTAACTACACAAGCTGACTTAGCCAGTAGGGTTATTTCCCTTTTAGCTGTTTTTTTTGCAATTCACACTCATAAATTGCTCCCCTGGTTGGTATATACTCCCAAGAATAATAAACTCAAGTTTTATGTTTGTTGCCTAACAGCCTTAAGAAACACATGCTGTGATTGAGTGGGGGCTTTTTTGTTGACTGGTGATATTAAATTTAATACACTGGGTTATTCTACATCACTACTAATTTGATGAATATAGTTAATTTTAAATCTTTCCCATAACATTGTTCACATATTACATCCCTATTTAAACAAAAAAAGCAAGGTACTTGCAGGCCAGACATTTAATGGAAGACAAATTCTTCAACAACTGATTACCATAAAGAGCTCTTGAAGAATACATTGGGAAAAAAAGCACCTTATTTGTCTACATAGTGGGTTTTTTCTTTTCTTTTTAGAAAAGGCACTCAGAATTAATAGCATTCCCCTTAAGCTCATTATTTGGTAAAACCAAATTGATTTTGTTCATTAAACCCCCCAAATCTATGAATTTAGCAGTAGACAAACTACTGCAGGCTTTTTGCCAGACCAAGAATTTTCTTTTGGCATTTTGGCAATCTTGGCAATTTTATCTGGCATGTGAATATTAAAAAATCAAACAACCAAACAAAAAACCAAAAACTTTACTAGGCCTGAATTTATGTCCGTGTTTATTATATATTTGCAGGCATTGTGCTCAATTAATGTAATACTCCTTTTTTATTCCTGTGTGTTTTCTTTAATTCTTTCATTCTATTTTCTCTTGAGTTGAGTTTTCTCTTGTCCTCATATAGGACATGTGAAACGACTCAGCAGCTGAAGGTAACAGGCAAAGCAGGAAGCACCTACTTGACCTATTGGTGAAAAATATCAACTTAAAATAGTTTGTGTTAGACAAGGTGAATCCAACACTAGCTTTGGACTGGCCCTATTTTTCTTTTCCCAGTCCTGATTCCCCTCCTAGTACGATGTTTATCCCAATCCATGGTTTTATTTTCCTAGTTACTTGAACATTAAAGTATCTAAATGTCAGTTCTGTTTAGGCAGTACTTCTAGTCCTTGCTAGTTTACAAAACAGTAACTTTTTCCCCAGAATACATATCTGTTCCAAATATAGCAGAAATATTTAATGTTTTTCTACGGCTGAATGTGAGGACTGCAGATTATTTCAGGGACACAACAGGAATTTGTTTACTCAGTTCAAGAAATATGGTAATAATGGTACTTAGAGTCAATTTATTATTCAGCTATATTATCTATACATTATTTTTTAAATTGCATATGACTGATTGTTAACTTAGTTGTTAGCTTAGAGTTTTGTAGGAAATTAAACAAAATATCTTTCATCAACAATGTCCTTTGAAGAAGCCGAATGTTCTTTGATACAGAAGACTAGATTCCTCCCAGGCACATGCAGAACAAATTCCAAAATCAATTGTAAAATCATCCTAAATTGCATGTTTTCACATTTAAAAGACTGCCACTCACAAAAATGTACTACTATAATCAGAAATTATATTCCTTTTAAATGGAGATGCCTATTTACACCTGTAATTTGAGAATTTTGCTAGAACACAATGATGACAGTTAAGATTATATAATGAAGGTATTCCTACAGAAACTTGAACTTGGAATATCAGAATAAACAATGGATAATTGTTGGCAGAGCTGGTTTGAGACAAAATGGATCTGTGTCAGCTTGCAAAGAAACTTAGAAGTTGTAAACATACAAACTACTAATACACATTAATGCAATACTCAGCTGAAAAAATCCTAGACTGCAGAATTATTCAATATCTAGAGGTAGAAATGTTACAGAAAAAAAAAAAGAAAATTATAGATCACATTCTTACTAGTGTATTTTGAGGACATAAAACAGATTTTTCTCTCTGAGGTGCTGGGGAGAGCTCTGCTTTATGCCTGTGTTAAGTGTGGTCCTGTTTTCCTCAGCCTCTCTTTCTCTATACCATATGTTCTTCAAACATATGTTCTTAGGATGAACACAAAGACAATGCTACATTCATTACATTCAGATAAACTTACCGGACATGGGTAATGATAAGGGTTGTAGCTGGAATGAAAAAGTCGTCCACTCTGTCAAACTGCTTTCCCACTGGCTGAGTATGGATTGTGTGATGAGAAACACTCCCACTGGCTTGTGTTATCACCTGCATAAAATATTATTATAAACTATAGAAGTACTCTTTAAAATTCAAATCTTAATCCAAATGAATAAATACAGTATTGCCTCTGTATTCTCTTGTATTGTCTTTTCCAAGTTAGCAAGAAAAGGAATGCAAATAACAGTGAATAAAGCTATTCAGCGTTACAGACTTTAGAGAACTATTACATACCTGACCATTTAGTCTTCATACTTATTTTTCCTCTCCCTCTTTTTTATTCACCCCCGAATCCATATTTATTTATTTACATTACTAAACCCCTTAACAGTTCTTAGTTTAAACTAAGTTTTTAATCTATTTTTAAACTAGATCTTAGAGTGAGATTAAATTTTTTAAGCACTACAGCCAGAGTGCAAAGATGCTATCAACAAATCCACTGGAACATATGGCTATGCATACTCCAAATTCTTGTCAGTCATGAGATAATTCGACATAGCACAGACATATTTCAGAAGAGCAAGCTGAACTAAGTGTACATATTCCTAAAATTGTTATGAACCATTTTGATTCATATCCCAAAATCTTGGACCTTCTCTGAAGCAGATGTTTATGGGTGAATAAAAGACAATTCCATATAATAGCCACCATGTTTTTCACATATATGCATTTAAGAGTGGATTTTTTTAAGAGACAATAAGGCAATCTTTTAGCTATGCTGTAATTAAAAACGAGGGTGAGGATGATCATTCGCTTTAAAATATGGTAAGACTGACTCAATTAACAGCTCTGAGGAGAAGTGGCAACTCACAAATTACCTTGCATGCTCAAAGTTACTAGAGTCTGTAGGTGCTGAAAAGATTATTTCAAATGCTACTAATTTTTCTTTCCAAGCTTCTCTTATTCTATTTCTTATATATACATATTTATTAAATACATAAGGATTTAATTCATTTCAGAAGAAAAGGAAAACAAATGAAAAGAAAACTGAATTTTAAAATTTTGATATAAGGTTGATCATCATAGTCTCAGGGGAATGCTATAAAATCAGGAACAGCAGGAACAGAAATTTAAAAAAAAAGTAGTAAGGTAAGTACTGCTTCTTGAGAAGTTTCTTAAGTGAGTGTCCCTAGGTTTGTCACTGCTCCAAGGTATGAGAAAAATCAAGGTTTTTGATATCTTTCATCTGAAAAAAAACCAATAAAGACAGAGTCTGACACTTCCAGAAGGTCAATATGACCTTAATGAAATGGAAGTATGTCTAATTAGGGACAAATATAATGAATAGAAACGGTTTGCTCAGTAGAGAACATGCTGCTGTTTTCAGCATTCCTTATCCTTCTATCAATTTTCCATTGTTAGTTCTGACTAAAGGTCTTGAAAATAATCATTAACTTTTTTGGTGAGGTCAGTTGTCTGATTTTTTTTCTGGTTACCTAAAATAATTTCTCTGTGCCTGCTGGGGTCATGGTAATAACGTTTAAGATAAATATGTAGCACATTGCAGTTACACAAAGGTTCAACCTGTTTGTATTTCCTTACATATAATCATTGTGATCACCTCACCTGCAAAGTTGGTGAATTCTTTTCCATGTCTCCCCAGCTCAGCACCCAGACTTGATCATGTGATTTATCATAGTGTAGTTTCACTGGAACAGGATCTGTACTCACTGCCTGAAATATAATAAAAAAAGAAACCCTTTGTTTCTGTCACATTTTCAAAGGAAACATAATATATATGCTTGAATTAAAATGATGAGCAGATATGCATTTCGAGATATTTACAGACTGTATTTAAGAATTATGTTGTCAATTCTTGAAGTAGCCCTCTTATTAATTCAGAGTTACTGAATTGCTGAAAATGTGTTTTTTATTCATTATGTACTCTAAAACTTAGTATAAAAACTACATTATACTGACGCCTTTAAGAGGTTGAAAACAAAGGTTTTAAATCAAGTACAAAACTACTTATATGCCTTCCCCGCCATCACTCTCACTTTACATGTATTGGTTGAAAAACTACACCAATTACTGAAAAATGGTTAAAAAGGGAAGAGTATTCTCAAGCCACATACTGGAATTAATGTAAGATGTTACTGCAAAAAATCAACACGATGTTGCTGCACCCAAAGCTGTTAAAATGTGTATATTTTGTTGAAGTAGGAAGGATTGTTTTCATATGTTTTCCAATTATAGTTGCTACTTTTCATAGACCTGTGATGAGAACCAAAGTGTTTTCCCTGCAACTTTAAGCACCATCTCCAGAGATCATGAATCTTTTAGATAGCTGAGCTCTTAACTTCCTTTGTTAAGAAATCTGAAGGATTCAGAGTATGAAATGGGAGGACAATGTATTTGATTAAGAGATATTATGCATAGGCTAAATAAACAGGGGGATTACTTCTTTATTTTTATCATTAGAGAGGAAAAAATAGGTGGAAATTGTTTTTCAGTCTTACCATTATGGAACTGTAAAGCACAGCTTGTTTATCAGCGTGTCAAGGAGAGTACCAGCTGGCTAATTAAGTGAACCTAATTTAAACTAATGATGTAGATCCTCAAGATAATGCAGTAATGGCTGGCTGAGACTGCTGATGATACTTAACTGTACTCCTGAGGTGTTGCAAGCGACCACTTCATCTAAGCAGAATTTGTTTTTCCTTTTGAAAATGGAAAATGAAGCCAGGTTGCACACCGGCTCATTTAAAATCACAAGCTACCCCTTGAAAAAGGTCATTTGTGTTTGATAACTTCTTTCTGCTACACACTAGAAAACGAGTTGTTTAAAATAATACTTGAACTGCTGTGTGGCTAATTTGTCAAGACATGTCAAATTTCCTTTTGGCTTCCCAGACAAAGGTCTGACCCGTACATGTTCTGCCAGAGGACTGCCAGCTGCGTTCAGAGCTGGGGTCATGGCACAGCCAGGAGGAGCAGAAGGAATTGCCTGCAGGGTCAGGCACAGGCAGTACAGCTCCCTAGAGGAAAGCTAGCGGCAAGAAAGAGTTGAGCATCTCGGAAGCAGACTTTCACAGCTGTTTCTAGCTGACCAGGCTGATCTGCCAGCAGCACAGTGAGGACTGAAGGACGATGACTCTGTTTACTTCAGCCTCTAAGTCATCCCACTTAGTGGTGTGCTGCTATGAAGTACTGCACAATTCTTGCTTTCAAGAATTTAAAAATGAAAGCAAATGCTTTTCTTTACTTTAGAATGAGAATTACCCGGATAAGTAAAAAAATCTCCCTCTATATATATCTCTAAAAATACAACATCCATGTTTCCAATACATTCCAGTTTAGTCTGCTATAGAATCCTCTAAAGTACTTATTTTGATAAATATACCTGTCATAAAAAATAAATCATCCTCAAATCTAGTTGTCACATATGTGAACACCTTTTACATTAACTTTCATAGTAGAAAGGAATAACATGTATAGTAGTACTTCAGAGAAAACACTGTAATAAGCAAAACCAAATAAACATTATTTTTACGCGGGAAACAGCATTTCTACATGACTTAAAGTCCTTTCAAATAAATTTTTAATTTTCTTTAGGGTTTTTGCACAGTGATGGAAGTTTCATTAGAGTGCTCTTGCTTTCAAAATATGAAATTATCTCCACATTTGTTCCCACTAGCCTTTTTTTGCAAGGTGGTTTCTTACTTTAGATGTAGAGTGGAAATGGTTACATGCACATGTACATGTGTGGGAATGATATCCTCTGTATTAATATGATCTTTAGGAAAAAGGCAGTCTAACAAGAAAAATGCTCTCATTTCTGAACAGCTGAGTTTCAATTTTCAAAAAATGATTTAAATCTTTATTTTACTCTGTGCTAGGCAGTACTCTAATGAAAATAGACTGGTCTGGAAAACTAAATTCCCTTCTGTGCCTCCTGTTTTTAAAAGTGTTTTTGTAAGTGCATATCATATGAATAGAGCAACATTTAATGGTTAGAACATTCTTCCTTCTTGCAAAAAATAAAGCTAGAAAATAAATGCTTATTTTTAAAAGACAAGAAGACAGAGTCATGCATGTTATAAGAAATGCTAAACAAAGTATCTCTTAACTTGTCACTAACTTCCAAATTAGCCTTACTTTAATTCTAAAACACATCTGTGAATCAACATAAGTTTTACTTTTTACAGTTTTATAATATACGTGAAAAGGTTGTGTAAGTTTTATGTCTTCATTATTTATTTGCTTCGTTTGCAAATACTTATTTTAATCTTTTTTGTTTGTCTGTTTGTTTGGTTTTGCTTGTTTTTTTAGTCTGTTTTGAATAATGGCATGGGTAAGCTGGACACAGAGGAAATCCCCCTGTACTTTTCCCATCTATTTGACTAAGCGTATCCTAGGAAATAACATTCAGATCAGTAACAAATAATAGAAATTCTACCTAGGAGTTCAAAAGTGACAGTAACACATCTGGTTTTATTTATTTATCTGGTTAAACTGTCCTTGGTTATATTGTCTTTCCAAAAATCTTTGTTAAGTACTGTGAAATGGCAAAATAATTTATTATGATTACTTAAACACCTAGAAGCATCAAAACCAAGACTTCCATTCCTGCAAAGTTTTCCACAGCTGGGGTAAATTTAGTTCTATACTCTCCTTGGTTCATAACCTGGAGAATATTAAATTAGTGGAAAAGCAATGCTATTCTATCCCCGCAAAAAAATTCCTTTCAAAGTGATTTTTTCCCCCCAGAATAACATGAAAGCTTCTGGAGTATCCTCATTTTAGCTCAACATACTGGCTTACTAGCACAGACTTAGTGCACAAAGCTCTTTGCTACACTTAGGGATTCTGTATGTACGTTTTTCAGCTTATTACAAAAACTTGAATATTTTTATGATAGAGCAATCTAACACCATTCAAAAACTGCACAATTATTTAACATATTTCTGGGGAAGGGCTGAACTTTTAATTAGTGGGTAATTTACTGAATTTTACTTTTTAATTAACATATACTTTGCAGTAAGTACCTCTGCACATTTTGTAATGGCAAAGTGATATATATTTATACATATTTTAAAAAATAAGTAATGCAACTGAAGACAAATTAGAAGAGCCTACCAATAAATGTATTTCATAAAACCTAAATTAAAACATATTTTCAGTGAACTCAAAAGGAATCATGTGCTTTGGGCACTGAAGTCTAAATGCCAATAAATGCAATTACATTGATATTTCATCCCTCCTGTGGAGAAAAAAGAACCTGACACCGGAATGTCAGTCAGAAACCATGGAAAATATTGCCAGACATTCCATTCCTTCAAAGTCTGTCTTCCTGATGTCATACATCAAACTGGTTGTAAAAAAGGTATTGTTTTCAGAAAATAAAAATTCATTACCCACTCAGTTTATCTCTATTTTAATATGCAAAGGTAAATTTAAGCGAAAAAGCGTCACCTTTTTATTATTAACTTCTTGAATAAAACATTTTATAAGTCCCTGCCACCATTCGGATAGTTCAAGTTTTAAGGAAGCCATATCTCAGTCAGCTCACACAGAATTCAGAAAGCAGATGTTTCAAGTATGCAAAAGTATTATTTTTGAAATCAATGCTATTTTATAAATGCAATTTTGTTTCTTATTTTGAATTTTATATGCCTATACTACACATTACATGTATATACTTATATCATGCAATAGTTTTAGCTGGAAGGGACCTTTAAAAATCATTTAGTCCAAAACCTCTGTAGCGAGCAGGGACATCTTCAACTAGACAGCTTGCTCAGAGCACCATCTAAACTGACTTTGAAAGTTTCCAGGGATGCTGCTTCTACCACCTCTCAGGGCAAACTCTGACAGTCTTTCACAAACCTCATTGTAAAAAATGTCTTCATTACAACTAGTCTGCATCTACTATCGTTTAGTTTTAAGCCATTACCTATTGTCCTATTGCTACTATCCCTATTAATATATCTGTCTCCAACTTCCTTGTAAGTCCTCTTTAGGTATTGCAAGGACACAATACTGTCTCCCCGGAGCCTAATATATAATCTATACTTTAAAGATTTTTCATTCACTTATCCGTCAAAAAAGCAAAAGGCATGCAAAGCTCAGTTTAAGTGCGTTATTTTATTAACAATTTAGTTAAGTTTCTAATTTAAAAAAAACCAAACCCATGTTTTATTTAGCTAAAGAACACCTGTTTCCTATAAATATGATGATACTATAAGCACTGCTTTGTACCTTGGTGCACTGGGTTTGCGTGACAAGCTTTTGGCAGCAGGGGGGAACCATACAGGTGGCTTCTGTAAGAAGCTGCCAGACACTTCCCCCATGTCCGAGAGAGCCTGTGCCAGCTGATGCCAACACCTGCTGCTGGCCAATATCTAATCAACCAGTGGTGGGGTAGAACCTCTGGGATAACATAGCTGAGATGCACAAAAGTATTATCATGGAGAAGCGCTTGCAACCAGACAAGACAGGAGTGAGAATATGTCAGAGGAACAGCTCTGCAGATGCCCAGGTCAGTGGAGGAGAGGTAGGAGATGCTTGAGGTGAGGCAGCAGAGATTCCCTTGCAGCCTGGGGTGAAGACCACAGTGAAGCAACTGTGCCCCTGCAGCCCACGGAGGTCTGGGGTGGAGCAGGGATCCACCTGCAGCCCCGGGAGGACTCCACACTGGAGCAAGTGAATGCCTGAAGGAGGCTCTGAATCCATGGGAAGCCTATATTGGAGCAGGTTTTTGGCATGGCCCTTGAAATTGTGAAGAGGCACCTACAGGCAGGACTTGCGACCTCATAGGGAACCCAAACTGGAGCAATCTCTTCCTGAAAGACTGTATCCCATGGAAAGAGACCCACAGTCAGCAGTTTGTGAAGAACTGAAACCCATGGGAAAGACTCACACTGGAGAAGTTCATGGAGAACTGTCTCCCATGGGAATGGTCCCACGAGGGAGCAGGGCAAAGACTACTCTCTCTGAGGAAGAAGCTGCAGCAGAAATAATGTGACAAACTGACAAACTGACCCCCCATTCCTCATCTCCCTCACTGCTGGTGGGGGTGGAGGCAGACAGTCAGGAAAAAAAACTAAGCCCAAGAAGGAGGGAGTGCAGGGGGACAGGTGTCTAGGAGTTGTTATACTATTCATTATCCTACGTAGATTTTGGTAGTGAAATGAGCTGAATTTATTTTCAAAGTCAAGTTTGTTTTGCCTGTGACAGTAATTGGAGAGTGATCTTTCCCTTATCTCAACCCATGAAACCTTTTTTTTCCCATCCAGCTGGGGAGAGGAGTGATAGAACCGCTTTTGGTGGTTTGACCCCAGTTGGAGTCAACACACCACACCTGGTTTTGCACAAACTCTATGACTATTAATCGCTGTAGCATAGCATTGACTTCTCTCTTTTAGTCAATGAATTATTTTCTCTAAGCAGAGTATCTCCAGCATCCCAGAGACCAAGAAGGAGGAGTAGAGAAAATGTTTGAATTCAAAGTCTCCAGTCTTGGCTAAGAGTGGTGTTTATTTTTACTGTTTCCATAATTTCTCTGTCTAAAAGCATACAGAGAAACCGTCCTTCACCTTCTATAGCCAAACCTGGCCTTTCTGTCAAAACTGATAGACACATTCTTGTGATAAGACTCTATTTTAGCCAATCTTCATTTTACAGTGAAAGGTACCTCAAGTCAGCAACTTCCTAAAGAATTCATTTCCTCAACTACTTGAATAATATTTATAAGAGCTATTTTCATGTTATCTTCCTCACAATTGTCTATTGAGAAGTAAGTTGCTAAACAGAAACTGCTGCTAAATGTTAAAAGTAGGTGAGCTTTTTTCCAAATAATTTGTTTACTCACGAGATAACTGTATTTCTGTTTCTGAAATATGAAGGAAAGTCTTAAATTCTTTTGTCTCAATTAGATAGTAACTTAAAAAATGAGAAATAGATACCTGTACAACTTTCTGAGACTGTACATCAACAATGAGAATTCTGTCAAGTGTGGGCTGAGTCACATATATGAACTTGTCTTTTACATTAACAGCAGTTGCCCAAATACACCGCTGAACAGGATCACCATCTGCTTTGGGACAAACTTCATCCTATAATTCAACAGAAACAGGAAAAGTGTAAGAATCAAACCAGTTAATAAAGTAATAGAAAGACATACTAATTACTATGTATACGAATTTTCTTCTTTTTTAACTGTACAATAAACCCTCAGAAAATGTAGGGAAGGAAAAAGGACAGTTGACACTAGGACATAATTTCATGTCAGGCAAACTGCATCTGTAAGCACCACAACTCATAAACAACATAAAATAATTCATACTAAATTTTGGGATGTTTCCTAGAAATTCAAGAAGTTGAATTTGTTGACCTGAGAAAGAAACCAATTTGAAACAAAGAAGTAAAGTGAGCAAGGGGCAGGAGACCTTAAAACCAGAAAACCAAACCAGACACACAGTGCCTTGTTAGTGCAGCAGCTGGCAGCTCCCACCTGAGCAGCCTCACAGTGCCTGGCAAAGGGAGGCAGTGCAGGCATGGCTTACCACGTAAGCCAGGCAAGTACCTAACTGGGGAGATGATAATGTACAAATGAAGAGAAAGAGGAGGTGGTGTGGTGCAAATTGTCACATGGCATGGGGCAAAGCAGCAGTCAGAGAGATCAGCTGCTTTGGTCACTTAAGGTGCTGATAGGTTGCTTAAAAGATCAAGAAGTTTAGCTACTTCTGCCATAAGACATTCTCATGGCCTGTCTTGCTAGTATTAAGCCAAATAAATACCAAATGTCCTCTTAATAGCATTCCATCCCTCTCTGCCCTTCCATTCCTGCAAAAGGATGAATTTGAAAAAAATTAAAATCTGTTCACTTCAGTGAACTGATATTTCATAATACATATAACTACAAACTCTTAGTCAAAATAACTAATTGTAGTTTACATACTCACTATTCCCAATTTGTAGAAATATATGGCAAATCATTTAACTATCTATTTGTGAATATTTTCTCCCACAAAAAGCTTGATTTTATCAAAATTAAAAGTTATTTGGTTAAGTATGTTACTATATATGGAAATTCCATTTATGAAATACCATAATTTCTTTCTTATAATGGACATGATAATTATTTAAAAACATGGACCTGAAAAACATTCTACTTGGAAAAATACAGGATGTGTCAAGTGTTTTTGTTTTCCTGCCCTTTTCTTCTTTTGAGTCTTATTTTTAATTCCTTGCATCACAAGACACAATTTTATCAAATCATAAGTATTATTTCTTTTTGCCACTTATCTACTGCTTATTCCTAATTTAGAATGCTCTGCCTCATACATCATAACTGGCCGCTGTGAAAATAATTATATGTCACCAGATAATGACTCAATGTAGAATGAGCAGCAAGAGATGATGAGCTCTTAAACAAGAACTCTGTTTCTAAGCATCAAACGCCTTTTAATAGGCACAGGAAACATTATGTGGCAGAACAGCTTTGGCATCAAGTAATGCACTTCAAGAAGATGATGCATTTCAACACTTAACTTTTCTGTATCATCAACATTCTTTGTCTAATGTGCCTCTACACTTTTGAAAATACACTCAACCTTTATATGCCATAAGAAGAAATAAATCAATTTCCAGCTTTAAAAGAGGAAGTTTCTTCGCAAAAGATTGAAAGCCACTCCCTGCTTTTACACGCCTCTTAAACCTCAACAAAGGGAAGGTCTTTCAGGAATCATATGATAAGGAAAGGTTACTAAACTCAGGTACTGTGCAATAGCACATCACCAGGAACTTCAGGACAACTTAGTAACAAGTAAGATTTAGTTTGCGCTGATAAGAAGCCATGAAGATCAAAGGGAGAAGTTAAAAATCTGGGTTTTTTTAAGGAATGACAGGCATGGGACAAATGGGACTTTCATTCTTAAAAGTAGCTAAACGCTTTTCATTGTTTCATTAAATCAACATATGCAAGTCTGTCTCTAACATGGTGTGCAATCACCATACCAGTGATCTGTTGTCATTTGCCTTCTGGGTAATTGTCACTTCAAGTGGAAGGTTGTTTCACCGATCTCATTATTTTTTATATTTATTCCAAATATACCTTGTCTTAGTTGCATGTTTTATCTAACATGTTGCATGTTTAAACTACATCTAGATTGCTCTACACAATCATCTTTATTTTCTCAGAGGGAGCACCTTCAAGCAATGAATCCACAAATGTTTGCAACAAATCTACACAGAGATATTATTTTCAGTTATGTCTCAGGGACTCACATACATTCACATCAGTTTCTGGGACTGAATTCTACAAGGACATATTCAATATATTATTCAAAAATATCAAAAATCCCTGCTGAAGGAATCTGTGTTTCTCTCACATGGCATGATATAGATTAGTGTAAATGATTTCTCTGATATCACCTTCCCTTGTGGGATGTACAGCAGAATAGCAAAATACTCTAACTTAAGCACTTATAACTACCTCCAGAGATGAATTACAGCTTTATACATTTGCCTGAATCTGAAAAAAAATACCCAGAAGTGTACTTTTAAAGATTTTTTCACTGCAAGACCAGTACAAATATAGTCTAATATATATATATATATATATATAACCACACATATACATATCTACATATAAAAATCTACATATAAAAATCTACTTTAAAGGTTCTAAAATATTTTTCAAGTTGACATAAATTTTTATAATCCAATGCTAATTCTCAACTTGCCCCAGAAAAATGAAAACATAAAAGCAAAAACCTTTTTTTCCAATGTAACAGTGAAAATTGTGCACCAAAATTCTCATACCCTAAACAGAATGTTTTTCCCAATATAAACTGGTTTATGTGGTTGTTTCTCTGGTTATTCAAACCTACATTTACCTGAAGCTGTTTCAACAGAACTGAAATCTTGCTTTTGAAAATACAACATTTATCTGATTAGACAGTTTGGACTTCTTTTACACGACAAGAAGTTATTCTGAGGCTTCATAATAATTTCCCCAGGGGTTGGGTAATTGGTTAAAATAATTTCTCCTTAAAATATAAGCACAAACCCATCATTTTCCTCTTCTAATTAAAATGTGAGCAATTTACTTTTTTTCCTAATTTATTCTCTCTGAAAAGAAAAAAAGTTAACATCTGATAAAACATTAATTTACTTCATTGTTGTATTCCTCCCAGACTTTTTAATCAAAAAGTGTCTTGCTCTGTAACAAGTCAGCAGATGGAGTTAAATAAATCCTTAGAGAAAGTTTTTCAAGATAGTCTGGAGCAAGAAAATCTCAAGAGGAAACACGTACTTGCAGATTTATATGTGCAAATTCTATGTTTATTAATTTACACTTACTGCAAGGGTCCTCAGTGTTTTAAAAGGATGTGAGTCAAACTCTTCAGGCAGTGTAATAAAATGTCTAGCTATGTTATGGCTGCCGAAGAGTAAGATGATACCAACAGGTTGCAACAGTTTTAAAACATGAATTTATGTGTCACCTCTTCTACATTAAATCTTTTTTTCTTGACATTCTTTGCTAAAAATCACAGTAGATTTTTTAAAAACTTTTTTTTTTTTTTTACAAACAAGTTTGCATTTACTACACTTTTTGTGCTGCGAGAGTATAAACCAAGGCAGTTTCTGTGGACAACAAAAGTATGTTTCAATCTAATTTCCTGAGTAAATTTTGGTCTGCCATGTAGTCACATTAATAATTTTGAAATTAAGTGTTTTGCTCTGACCTCCAGCATATATTCAAATGTGAGATGGCATATTTCACTGAAATTTGGCCATTATGTGCTGCTTCTTGTAGTAAACAGAAAATCAGTTTTATGTTGAAGTCAAAAGGATTTTTTCATTAGCCTCAAAAAGGTATGTTTCAATTGCTTTTCTTCCAGTCTCTGGAAATAATTATTCTAATTGGGATTCATTGTGAAAGGAAAATAAAAACACTTTAACATAAGAATTAGAATTTAAGTCTTTGGATAATTTTAATTTGCAGAGGATAAACAGAGGAAAATGTGAGGAAAATGTCCCAAGCACTTCACAATGATGAGATATTTTAACAGGTGAAAGACTCTACTTGAACTTGAGTAAGAATCTATTCAACAACAGGTTAAACAAACAGCTGCCAAAGCTGGTCTAACTAAGCAACAACCTATATTAGAAAATAGAAATCAGTTTATTTCTGTCCCTGTGAATCTAGAATTTTCACTATCATTCACTAAATTTCTACTTGAGATTAAGAAGATTCAAGTACTTTAGGAGATTCTGAGGAGGGGAAGAAGGCCTTTATAATTTCTGTGACCCATGGCAATCCAGTAAAGCACTAAATCTTTTGCTTCACTTTAAACACAGTGAGTCTATTTGATTCCCATGTTAGATATACACCAAAATGTTTTGCTGTATTGACACTCAGTTGCATAAGAGGTAATTAAATATTTAGATAAGAGTTCTCAAGTATATAGAAAGTAAGAAAATATGTTTACCTTTAGCAAAATTAGCATACCTAAATATGTACATGTGTAAGTACTGCAATATTGCTCTCAATACAGTGCAGTGCTATGTAGAAACTCCTGAGCTCATACAGAAGCTCCGTTAAGTTTGCTGACAGACAAATAGGAAACCTATGGAGGAACACTGGAGTGTCATGTGTAATATCCAGACATTCTCTATTATTGAAACTGCACTGCTGAATTTAGAAATGTTCCTATGATTTAGCAACTATTTGGCAATAAACAACTCTTCTGTGGTTTTACTTATCACTTCAACAGCTAATTCAGAGAAATGTAGAGAAATGGGAGAGGTTTAAGCAAGCACGTATTTCCTTTATTACTAATATGTTAATAGTTACATCATGTAGATGCCCTAATGGGAAAGGCTATGTAAAGCTACCTCAAAATATGTTTGGTATACTTACTAACATCTCTGATTAGAGCCAAAGATAATTAATAGCCAGAAATTTATGACATGAGCTGTTACTACTTAGCAATCACATGCTGAACTTGATAAAAATCTGATCCTGGGACAGAATTGGGTTATTTTATTATTTTTATTCAGAGGACTTTCCAAAGAAGTTTGAGGAATATATGATATTCTTCAAAGGGGAAGAATATTTTAAAAAAAAAAAAAAAAGTTTTTAAAAAAACTTTAAAGTTATCCAGTAGCCTACTTTCCTGGGCTTTTTTTTTTCTTCCCTCCTCTCCCCCCCAAGAGGATATAGTTATTATGCTACTCCATGTTTGAAAGGTTCCAAAAGGAAAGAGATTTTACCTGTTCATCCTGATTATTGCCACATTTTAATAAAAATACCCTTAAAATCTAGTCTGCACTTTAGACCAATAAAATTTTAACACATTTCTTAAATAATCAGCTTTTAAATTAAACAGCCATAAAAAAAGTGCTTTTTGGCTTATTTTTGGCTGTGTCAACCTAATTTCATTTAAGCAGCACAAATCAAGGTATGATTAGCTGTTCAAAGCATAATTATTCACACTAAAATAAATCTTGTTGCTGAGTACAGCAGCCTTTGACATCAATAATGATAACTGAAGAGGCAAATTCCATTGAGACAGCTCTAGCTCTGCTGTCATTGAGGCATTAGAGAAAAAAAAAACCAAAAACTAAGTGTACAGCTCAATGCTTAGTATGTATTTCAAGGTCACTCATTCAAATCCAAATGCGAAAAAGTTACTATTTTTGAAAGCTGATATATCATATAGAGTAAGTCTTAATGTTGTGACTAGTACCAAGTGTTCCTGTGGGAACATGCATCATGTCAGCTAGCAATTTGATTAGCAGTAAAGGAAAAACATCACAAGAATAAATGGAAGTGGAGAATACACTAGTGTTTTTATGTATCCTACTCAGGGAAACTATATCATAAATTCTCAGAATTTGGAGAAATCAGCTATAAATATGTTAACAGTAAAGTTATTGAAACTACTTATATGAATTTTAAGTTGGAACCAAAGCATCAATCATCTTTACTAACTTCAGTGGAAGCTGTGAGAGCATTTACCAGGACAGGGATTTTCCTCACGATAGCTGAGAGTTTAATACAGACAAACATCCAGTGGAGAAAAAGAAATGATTAACACCTCCCCACCCCCCAGAAGATCCTGTATTTAAAATAGAGAGAGTCAATCTCTGATTCACTAAGATGAACTTAACTGGTGGGTTGGAGGTGGGGAGCTGGTGGGGACTAAAAAAATCATCAACTGATCCAGAAATAGAGAGCTGTTAAAGAACTGGGAAAGGAGAAAGACAGCCAAAGAAAGAAAAGGTTGGCAAAAGTGTTCGGGGAATATTTAATTGAAAAGAACTGAAAGCTTGAATTTAACAGAGGAAAATGCAAGAAATTTTGAGCACACCATTATAAGCTATTTATTAATTCAGAAGACTTGGCTGAATTTATCAAGCAGAAAACACTGAACTAGTAATCAATTCACATGTAAAGAAAATTATAATTGAGAAAACACTACAAATAGATTTTTAAAAACAACTTGCCTGAAAACCGAGGAGTTTTTCACTAGGCTTAATATGCCTCTGAAATTCACATTCCACTGGTTGTATTACTTTGATGCCATCTTCATAAAAAACATAAAACATGTTCCCAATTCCCAGACCTTAGGGACAAAAACACATTGAAATGTATAAAATTAAATAATGACAAAAAATAAAATCTTTGTCTTGAACTAAAAAAACCTAATCACAGTTCAGCATGAGATCAGTTTGTTAATGTGTATAATGGTAATACAGCTAAACCTATGGGATCTTTTGTTGCAAAACTGAAACAAAACTGTTACATTATTCAGAACTTTACATAGTTTGCTCCATTGGCATGACAGTGTCTTTATGAATACAGATCTAGAAATACACAGTTTGATAGCTGCAACAGTAAAAGTGATCTTGTGAAATTATCTACACTGAAATCAAACTAATATAAATTCTCTACACATACTTTTTTGTTTGTTTTGCTTAGGGATGGAGGACTTAACATGATTTCTGTATAACACTGAAAGAGAAGTGTTTGTTATAAACCCTCACTTGATATTTCAAGAAAAGGAAATAGTGTCTATTTTATTTTATTAGAAAAACAGAGTTGGGCAGATATTGATTTCAATGTTGAAGGGCCATAGGTGTTTACAGAATGATTCAATCCTTCTTCCACAATTTTGCTGAAAGGCATGATGCTAACTAAGTTTTGTGGAGAAGGTGGGAACCAGATCTGTTGCATGAAGTCTCAGAATATTTGTGATCATGGTCATGACCACGGAAAAGGACAGTCTCATTAATTTTCTGTGTGCCAACTAAGACAGCAGTTGTTGATTTGCTATGTGGATGGCTATAATGGATGATCAGTTCATATTCATAAAATTCTTTGAAGAAAATCATAGTACTCATAAAATCGTAACTAAAACCATTCTGACAATTACACTATTGGCTGCAATGGTAAAAGTGTGCATGTATCCTGGGCACAGGACCCAAGCTCTCACTTGCCATGACAATATTTGGTATAGGAACACAGACGAGTGAAACCTATGAAAAAGAAATTTGAATCTGAAATTCTGCTTCTCCTAAATTCTGAGGGAAAACCAATGTTAATAGAGAGAAAACAGGTCTTAATACAAAATAAAATAATGAGAAGATCAGGAGGGGATAGGAGGGATGCATGTTTGTGTCAGTATGTATGTATGTATATATGTATTTATGTATACACATACATACAAGTTTCCAGTTCCTGTTAGGAATCATATAACTAATACAGTAGTTTAAAGGTTGTAATACTCAAAAAGTTGTCAGGCTACGCCCAGCACAAATACATTTAATTATCTTTGAGAAATCTTGCGGAATCATTTCCCATTTCTGGCCAAATTTTCTCAGAGAGAAAGGAGAGGCAGTCTCCAAGCAGGGTTTTCCTCACTTTATGTCAAATCTATCTATTAATAGACTAGCAAAAAGTGGGAAAGAAATTTGTCTACGCTGTATTTGGTGAAACACAGAAGCAGGCTTAGGTTCATGGAAAACTCCCCAGTCATGTCTATTCAGAGCACAGGGTGTACTCAGGGCAATATGCCCACTCTGGCCAGGGGGCACTTTTGTATGCCTTGGCAGATAAACCACACAGCCTCTATAATACAGCACGTTAAGGTCTCTCTTTAGAGAATGGCTGACATTGTGTCGCGTAAGAACAGCTGAAATCTGCAGATAAGCCTGACTGATGTTAGGCTGCCTGTACCAGTGAACGTAATGTAGAGATCTATAGCTGAGCAACTGGCATATTGTGCCTTGGGGATGAATATGTGAGCATGGCTGGGGACAAAACAGGGTTTTCCCTTTTTCCTCCTCTCACTGGCTGAAGTACATTATAGTTATTAGCAGGATAAGCAATACCAGAATATGAGGAGGTAGCTCAGATTATAGTCCCAGGTGACCCAGACATTTGATATCAGGCTCCTAAAATCTCCACCTCAGGTGCCAATACTCCAAAACAAGATTTCCAATGTACAGATATTATTTATGTCCAATAAACAGCCCAAAGTTTTTATTGGCCCAAAGGCTTTATTTCCAAAGTCTGGACAATAATGTTCACTAAACTGTTCTTCAAAAGCAGTGAAGGACATACAGTATAAAATGTCCTTCTTCCATTTCAATACCAAGTTAAGGAAGTCAGTTCATATAAAGAACCTTTACCTCTCGATCCAATTAGTTAATTCCCCTTTCCAACTTATTATGACCCAAAACTCTTTATTTGAGTGGGTGGCTACAGATACCTGTACAAATATCTAATCTGCATAAATATCTAATCACCTTGGCAAGACACTATTTCAGAACTACAGGAGCTATTCCTTTGAAGACTTAATTTTGCAAACCTTGCCCATTAAATACAATCCTGCACATTTTTAATTCAGTGCCAGAAGCAATAGATAAATACATTTGCTTTATTTAGACTAAATTGATACTTAAAACTAGCTAACACCGATTTTTAAAAAAATGGTGGTGGTTGGGGTTCTTTTGCATATATATATTTATTTATTTATTGTATTATTACTGTAATACACATGTACCTTCAAAATCCTTTCAGATTTTCTGATACAAGTGGTTGTGATAAAGATTTTGTGTACTTAATGTAGAAATATCTCTAGGCATAAGGCCTATATATGATTTCATGATCTTGATTGTCCTACTTACCACCCATCCCTCCCCTTCTATCTGTTAATACTTTCATAACAGAAAATGGCAGAGTATGCATGGCCCAGAGAAGTTGGTAGTAATGTTTATTGGCCTCTTCAGGGTATTGGTCTCTTGTAAAGTATTTCTAACATTGTAATTAGTAACATAATATGTTGGAAACACAAGGATTGGCCAATGAGAAATGAAGGAGAAATTGAGAATATCTGCTCTAGGAGACACAAAATCTTATACTATAAATTGCTTTTTGATTAGTTTCACATTAGTCATAGAGAAAGTTGAATGTTTTTACCATAAGCACTCTGGTAAGCTATTATCTTTAACTGGACTTTTTTGTCACAGAATTTAATTTTTCTTAGGTGCATTCTAATGACTGAAAACAACAAATTGACTCGAATAAACAATCATCTAAACAATCAAGGTGATACTAATCACATTTTGAGATAAACCAAACTTGATACTTTCCCAACAAGAGGTGAGAACAGCATACTTTTGAGAATTTGGTACAATCCTGCTGCATATCAGTTTAACAGAGGAATTGTGTGAAACTCTAAACACATCATTTGTACTCTGCAGGGCCAATAGGGCAGGAGGATCACAGCTGAGCTCCACTGCAATCCCAGAAATTATTGTACCAGTTGAGCAACTGATAAAACAGGAATAAAAAATAAAAACTAGTTCATATTTATAAATATACTGGGAATGCCAAAAGTTAGTACAAACAGGCAAATATCAGATTTTTAAATCTTTAAATTAATTAAAAACAAATTTTTAAGAAGTCTACAGAAATACCATTTCTAGCATGAATTCATAGCAAAGCCTGATCCATTTGTTATCTTGTATTATCAATTTTCCAATGGAAATACTTGAAACAATTTCTTACGCCTGAAATATATGAATTACTAAATTGCAACTTGAGATGAAGAACAGGCTACTTAGGGCAACAGAATGGGAACTCATGACAACTCTTAGATTGTGGTATTTTTCTGTAAAATGAGGATAATTTTTGAGATGATGTCATATATATGAATATTAATACCTATCTTTTGCTTGTAAAATAAAATTTCCATTATTTTTATGCTAATAACACCTGATCGTGTCTATTTACATTTACCCTTCAGTTCATCACAAACATCCATTCCCTGCCTCAACATTTATTTACAAACTTTTCTTGAGTATAAGAATAAAATGCTTGATTTCATTAAGCAGCATCAACTATCTCAATTTTAAACTGTATAAGATTATAACTCTGTCAAATAAGAGAGATTCATACAAGAAAATCAATCTCAACAGCACATAAAAGATTACTGGTTGGAAGTTTTATCATGACAACAATCAAAATTTAAAGGTCTACATTTTAAATCTTCTTGTATATCTTTGAACAATTGTCTGAAAATTGTGAACAGCTTATTTCCATTTTTCTTCCAAAAAGGAGAAGCAGTTTCCAAAAGTATGAGCATTTATCGGATTCACTTCCACTTAAATTTTTTTAAGTCAAATTCCTCAGTATTGCAAGGGGGTAGGTAATTACTGTAACTGTAGAGTATGAACAAACACACACATACACAAAAGAAGCAACAGATGAGCATTTCATCATACTACAGAAAATATGAACAAAAGTGATCTCCATTAGTACCTTGCTCTCGCCACAATATGTTTGCAACTGCAGCATGTAAGAGGAAGAAAGAAAAGAAAATACAAATGAACAAGGGAAAACAAGAAATGATAGATCAATTCTGAAATAATCATGGTGCTTTAACCTCTGATTCACTAAAATACTCTTACAGGCAAATCAATGGAAACAGTAAATTAACAATAGTACTCTGTGTCACATGACAAAATTGTGATTAGCCACACTGGGGATAGGGTAAACCCCCATCACTCTCACTAAATCTCTCCAAGCAAACTTCATTAGACATTATCAACAGTATGTTTTATAAACCATTACAAAAAGCATGTGCAGTTTTCATGCACATAAACGATACATATTAATGACAGGTGATGCAATTTTCATTATTTCCTTTAAACCCTGAACTTTGAAGAACTTGACTTCAAAACATAGTTATGAGAGAGATATGCAAAATTAAAATATACATAAGATATTTTTCTGTATGGCTGCAGTGCCACCACGCTACCAAAATTGCCATGTTGTATAATGTTCTCCTTTTTCTTTGGAAGACCAAGACTGGAAGTATAAGATGGCATGATAACCAACTAAATGTTTTCATTGATTTTTTTTCCCTGAAAGCATAAATTGTATTTGGCCATCTTATTTGCAATTGGATTTTAGACCTTTGAGACCAATGAAATTATATTATCCTAATATTGTTCTTTCTGTCTGCAAAGGAAAAAAAAAAGGAAAGCAAATATAGTCTTGCAAATTTTAAGTATTTGGAACTCAGCATGCAACAGAATAAATTTTTTTAAAACACCATCACTGAAAACTAATGCATATTGCCAACTAACGAATTTAATAACTTTTAAAAATCCCAAACAACTCAAAGGAAAGGAATACAACACAGATAATACATATATCACACACACACAGAGAGTGAAATTGGGAGGTTCATTGAAACATAGAGTTACAAAACCTAAAAACGTTAGTATGCTTTAAAAAAAGTTTGGAAAAAGCAATGAAAGATATATTATTAAAAATTATGTTGGCACACAGAAGTTCCTCAATTGCTGACAGCTGAAGGTTGAGAGTATAAACAGGAACTATCACCCCAGAAAAGGTCTGGATACTAAGATTTTCCCAAACATTATTTGTACTTCAACAGACAGGAGAGAGAAAAAACAGGATGGGATATGATGCAGGTCTTTTGGTCTGGTAACACAGCCAGTTTTGGATTCACACTCCTGTCTGTACATCTGGTCTGAACTTCACTGTTTTTGAGGGTGTTCAAAAGATTTCTAAGGACATTTCTAAACAACATCCCCTACATCCTCTCTGCAAGTCCCCTTCACTGGAGAAGGCTGTCAGGCTGACCAGGAATTTATTCCTCTGTAAATCCATGATGCCTGCTCCTAAACATCTTCTAGTTCTGGGAATGGCTTCCAGGGTGAAATGCTCCATATTCCGGAAATCAATGTGAGGCTGATGCACCTATCGTGTCTTGGATTCTCCCTCTTGCCCTTTAAAAGTGGCACTGGCTTTCTTGCAGTCTGCAAGAACATCCTTGATCACCACGATCCTTCATAGATTGTCAAGAGTTGCCTCACAATGCTATGGGCCAGTTCTCCCAATGCTTGTGGGTGCATCCTATCCAAGCCCTTTTACCGGTGAAAGTCCACTTCATTTAAATGGCCTCAACCAGGTCCTATACACCACGAATAAAGAAAGCTTCCTTTCCAGGGGATGACTTCCCAAACTTTCCCACTGGTGTCACATTCCTAGGAACAGTTTTGCCAGGGAAGTCTAATGTGAAGAAACATTCAGTACAATTTGTCCCCTTCCATACCCTCTGCTACCAGGTCCCCATCCCACTCAGTAGGCCCACATTCACCCTTAACCTTCTTTTTCATGCTGATGTCAGTAGAAGCCCATCTTTTGCCCTTTATGTCATTCATCAGACTCAGCTCCAAACGGGTTCTGGAACTTTAAAATTTATCCCTACATACCCAGACAGTGGCTCCAGATGCAGATCACAATTCTGTATTTGCCTATGTTATCTTACACATTCTTTCTTATATAATAAAGCAAATTAATTTCCCCAGGGCAATCTGGAGGATTTCCTTTAAAATTACTTTTCTCTTCACATTGTGAGGAAATAACCATGCCACTTGAGGTCCCATAAATTCCGCCATAATGTTCAACAGTTTATCAGTGTTTTTCTAGGAGTGACATAGGAAAGAAAATAAAATGTAATTACGATTACACAACTGTGTGGAACTGTACAGGATCAAACAAAATTATTTAAGATGCGAAGTACAGAACACATTAATTTGTGTTAATACAAAATGGTATGTATGATTCTGAGCTTTGCTGAAGAAAAAGGGCAGGATAATAAAAGTGCTTTGAAAGCCTCATGTATTAATTTTAAAATTAGCAAATCAACTAGAAGAAAACTGAGATATAATTTAAGAATGCAATATAATATCATAAACAACAGCCATCATCTCACCTAACATATCAAGAAACATCATTTCTTTTCTTAATCAGACCTATAACTTCTGCTCAGGAAAGATGTCAAGTCTTGAGATAAAGAGTTCAATGCTGGAACAAGTACAGCAGGTATAAAGTATACTAAGTAAACATATTATTTGCCTTCCTTTTTGGTTAAGCAGAAATTAACATTTTCCAATACACTTTATACTAAATTCTCAAACATTTGTAAACTTCACAATGTAAGAATAAAGAATTATTGATAGATCTCAGCAAAATGTTCTGGTTTCAAGACAGAATTCCATCTTCTCTTCTGCCCTGATTCCACAGAGGTATTAAATAGTGTTAGGAGATGTCCTGGGAGCCTTGCAGAAGACATTGTATTCCAAAAGTTTGTGACCTTGAGCAGGCTGTGTCTGCTACACGGAGCCGTGTCACAGGGAAGCCTGCATGTAACATGGGGACCTGCTGCAAGGGTAGGTTCTGGACTGCCCATAAAAACCTGTGCTGTACACTCATGGGTCTTATGACAAATATAACGTTGCAACCTGCCAGAAGATACACGGGTTTCTTTGTTACACCGGATAAAACCACCACAGCATGGGAGGGAGCGGGAACCTCTCCATGGACATGATCTGCACAGTTTGTTGTGGCAAAATCCATCCACAATTAATCCCATGCTGCAAGCATAAATCATCGATACCTAGCATGTGAAGGGTTGCAAGATTTACTCACTATCTATACTCCTCTTTTTATTATATCTTGTTAAAGCAGCTATTTTATTACCATTTTTTGTTGGGCCTTTTATATTGTCATCAAAATGAAGTCTGCATTGTTCCTTCTTCTCTCTCATCCCCCAATGCAATGCAAAACAAGGGAGAATCCAAGTTTTCTTGAAAGAGGTTTACTTTCTTTTTCTTTTCTTTGTATTTTTTTTTTATTTTTAAGCACACTTAAAGCTCCATAAAAATCACTCTTCATGGTCCTTATACAGCTATTCTGTGATTTTCTGTACAGCCCTAGCCTTTGATTAGGAGCAGCTAATATAACATCTGAATGCCTGCTCTTCATCTTTGTTATACATTGTGTTGGTTGAATGGTAATAGGTTGCACATATTTCACTAAACTCTGTCCTTGGCAATTCATGAAATCCTGTAGCAGACTAATAGCAGTGTAAATTCTTATCCAGCTAGGATGGAAACAACAACTGCAAAAAATCCATGGTATTTCTAGAACTAAATGAATGAGTGTACTGCAATATCACCTCCCAAATAAATTCTGTATCCTTCTCTTTCTTATTGCATTGGAAATAAATGTCGTTACATTCACTTTTCTGTCTCAATAGACAATTTCAAAGATTTCAACTATGTCAGCTAGTGTTCTTCCTCTCTACTTTTCTTGTCTTGAAATATTCAATGCATTTTGGAAATAAAGAGTGTATGTGTGTGTGTATGCAAAATCAAATTGAGTGAGTTTGAAGACTAAATGTAGCTCTTCTACTTCCTTTTGGCATTATAGTTAGGTGTTCAAACTTTCAGTAACCAGCATGCAATACTATATATCCAGACATATTCAAACAAAATGGATATCAATTAAAACCTTAATACCTGAAAAATTTGCTTGTTTTCTGCACCAAGAGAAAAATGCAGTTTAAGATGGCTTTAAAAATAGGGGAAACCAGCAAAAAGTCACTTTTCTGCATTATAGAACATGCGAAATAAAAAAATGTGAGGGAAAAATGCAAATAATGTTTGTTCATGAATATGGAACCACTGTTGCTAATTCCAAGTTTTGTCTCATCAAAACACAAGTTTTGTATTCAATATTTTGCAATTATTTTTCCAGATTTATATCAGAAATTACAGCTGATTAAAAAAATCAATAGTTTCATATCAGCTGATTGTTCTAAGCTTTGCACTATCAGATAAGAAGCCACTGCCTTCAATGCCTTCAATTCCATGATGGCAAGAGGTCACAAGTAGATGTAATATAAAATAGGACAATGAGGAAAACGCAATAAAGTCATATGAAAAAAATGTGTAGCTCAACATTATTTTTCAGAATTGTCCTATCATAATCTGCTATACTTCCAATTGCATTTAAAAAGTAATTTCAAGATGTTTAAAGGGATGTTATCTCCTTAGTTCACTCACAGCTACCACCATTGTCAACTGTTTTGATTAATCTTAAACAAAGGATAAAGACAGTGTATATGTAACTTACTCTCCATTCTCACATCTCTAATGTATAAACACCTGCCCCTATGTTACAGGGTAAACCTATAACATAATTACTATCTTTTTGCTGAACCACATAAGATTTTAATTATTATTTGTATATTAAAAATAATTGTGTGAATTAAAAGTGAGTTACTTTTTGCTCAGATTCCACAAAGAGGATGAAAAATGTTATGCACCTGTTATACCTGTTTTTAATTTCATTCTTTTTCTATAAGAAATTCAGATTTGTTTGTTTTATATACAAATGCAAATATATAAAATCTAATTTATTTGTGAAGCCAACACTTTCTTTAAAGTTATCTATTGCTTGCTTCAAGTATATTTAAAATTATTGTCACTACAAATTATATCCAAAATCCAAATTCCAGTCTGTTCTTATGTGACATGCACTTCAATTTCGTTTTAGGTTAATACAACAACCAAAGATCTGGTTTATGCACATTAGACTATTATTTATCAGTTAAAAGTCAACAGTTGACACTTTATTTTGTTCAAATATGAAGCTGCCTTACTTTTCTGTGTTTTGTATAACTCTTTATAATAAATCATGCATAAGTCCTTTCCCATAGTGCATTAACTCAATCCAGTGTAAACTAGCAGGAAGCAAAAATGGTTCATGAGCTGAATTACTTGGAAGTTCAAAATAAAGTCTTTGCCTACAATGCTGTCAACAAGTATAAGCTTGTTTAGCTCTGCCATAAAAAAAATGCCAGCATAAATTATCTCTGAGGAAATTAGGTAAATAGGTACCATTCAGTATCAGATGTGACAGGAAGATTCTATTAAAGTTGCATAAAGCCTTTCAGAGAGAATTTAGGCCATAAATCACAGTCGAAAGGCTTTTAGTCTTATCCCCAATTCTAGACAGTAGAGATGCTTTGTTGCTTATGATGGCCGTAAATCTGTCAAGTCAGTAGCATTCAGATCACATAATCTTGTTAGGTGATAAGACTATGACTTTACCTAAAAAAGGCACAGTCGGAAATAGAGCTACTTAATAGCATGGAACAGTTATATTGGTTTTTTTTAAAATTTGGTCCTAAGGTACCATGCATGAGGTAGAGAACTTCTGTTCTGCTTCCTGTGACTAAGTGAAAGAAATTGTAGGTTAAATTACCATATATGATGATGTCATAGTGTGTGAATTCAGTAACACAAGAGCCTATGGTGGATAAACAAAATAAAAGCTACTAAATACTAAAAGTTCATCAAGTACTTTCAAATTGATCTTGGAAATGTCTTAATAGCTTTATTTGATAGCTCTATCATGACAGTTGTCTCCCCAAGCTATGTACATATGTCTAAAAAAATTTAGAGAAATACCTAAGAAGTCATATTGATCAATCACAAATTGAACTGCACTTTGTAACATAATTTTTTGGAAATAGTTTTGTGGTTTTGTTATTTGTTATTTTTAAAAATATTTTGATTTCTCTTAACTTTTTCACTTCAAAGGGAACAGCAGGAGTTTTTATGATCTATGGCTCTAGTATAGTAGAATTGTTCTAAATTGAAACAGAAAAGAAACTAAAGCACTACCAAAGTACCTGTCAAATTTATCAAGAAACAAACCAAAAAAATATGGATTTTTAAAATTACCTTACTTCAAAATATTTTACTAGTAGCTGAGAAAAAAATTTTAAGTTCTTGAAAATTACCCCTGAAAATATTCACTTGTCTTTGGTGATGACTATTTTTTATTTTCCTGTTTTCTACAATGCCAGATTTTCTCAAGAAAAAATCTATATTTAACATAATCTGATATTCCATATGTGTATCAAATTATAGTGATATATTCTACTCTATTATTTACATTAAATATTCCACCACCTTTACTTTAAGTGTCTCTTGATATCTTTTTTCATTTTAACGAAATCGTTTATTTGGTATATTTAGCTACATATTATATTCCATATTCAGTTAATATTGCTTTGATAAAAAAATTGAAATTTGGACCAATTCCATTGGTCCTACTACTATTTAAATGGAATCTAACTAACTAAATAAATTCCACAGATGGAAGTTGTAATTTCGTCCTCCTCTCTTTGAAATTATTATTCTACTATGTATCAACAAAATAGGCAGTAATATGTTGCCCACTCCACCTTTCTCATAAATATATTGTCAAGATACTCTGCCAAATTATCTTTGTCCCATATTTTAATTCTTCAGCTTCCAAACAGTGTTTCAACAACAGTACAATGATGACTTTGGTTTTCCCTATGGCTTCTAGGAGTTGGGGTGATCCAATCTGTGTTTGTGATTATCATATGTAATCACCAACAGAAATCTTCAGTGGAGATGTCCATTTGTGTGTTCATGCTTCAAATGATGCTAAATCCCGTGGCATGGAGGAGAAAGTTATCCATTAATAAAAGATTTGAGAGTCGCTTAAAATGTACCTGCACATACTACAAGCTAGAAAATGAAAAACCATCTTTTATCAGTTGCTGCAGGGATGCTGGGCACTAGAATATAGAACCTATTTACAAAAAGAGAAAAGAAGGAGTCTTAGTTGTGATGAAATCCCATTTTTCCGCTAGCAGAAGTTCCAGCAGTCTGACACTCCTTTATACCACTGCAGCAGCAAAAATCCTGGAAATCATCACAGATTGCTGATAAAAGTAGAAGAAAAGCATTGTCACATCAGAGCTATTCAAAGTTTAAATTGTACTGCTATGAACCAGTCTGGGTTTTTTAATGTTCTGTTGACAATATTTTTTTATAAATATTTTTGTCCTGCATTTGTACAGGAGCGGGATAATAACTGAAACCAGAGCCTGATTGAATACCTTCTACCTTACAAAGGATTAAAAGGGAGGGTAAATGACGTGTAGTCAAGACAAATATTTAAAATATCCAGGTCCAAATGCACTGCATTGAATACTGGCTACAAGTTGTTTCAGATGTTTAGTCTGGTGCTATTAGTTTTGAATACATTTCAGAATGTCTTAGATTTTAAGAGTGCCATAAATAACCACTATATCTGCTCCTAGTAGCTGCCCCACTTCCTGAAACTTAATAACTCAAGTAGCTGTAGGCTAGTTAGACTGGGGTATATGACCCAGACAAAAGAGCAGACAACACTTGCATAGAATTAAATTCAGTAGGAAATCAAAAAACAATAATACTATTATAAGTCAGCAAATATGTTCTAACAGAGACCAGGTCTTCACAAACAAATTTGATTAAATTTTTTTATGTAAACAGGAGTTTGGTAATGTAAAAATTCATATAGTTGTAACCCATAATTTTGCTAAACATCTGATTTGCTAACACAGAATATTCTGATTAAATATGAGTTATTTAATAATGGTAAAATACATGTCAATTGAATTAAAAACTGCCAAAATAATTAATCTGAAAATGTAATTAAATCATTAGTAAAAGATGAATAAGAAAGTTCTGGAACATGTCCAGAGCAACAGGTAGTGAATTGTGTCTTAACCACTTTCATCAGTGATCTGTAAAAAAATGCAAAATCATTTCCTAAGAAGTCTGTGAATTACCTGTAATGATAAACAATAGCATTAATAAATTGTTTGAATAACTTTTTCAAGTTCATCTCTACAATAAATTTTGTTTTATCCAAATGGAAATGCAGATGTCTTGGAAAACAAAGAGCAGACTATGTCTAACTGAGACAGGTGGGAAGGAACAGGATTTGGAAAGTGAGGTCTGATAGCATATAGGAGATAAACATATAAACAATTATTAGTGGAAAATAATGACAAAGGATTGGGGGATGTGGAAGAAAAAATTATCAAAGATCTATTTCTCTTTTCAGAGCAGTAAAGAAACAAATAATACATTTGCTTCTGCAAAAAGCAATTTTGATTTTTAAAAAAACAAACTGTACCAAAACAATTAAAATTCTCAAGAAAAAAAGACTGAGTACTGTGTTAACTGTCTTATTACGAGAAACTTATACATTGTCCGTGTGAGAATTTGTGATCAATATTCATATATTCATAGGACAAGAATTCTTAAGAGGTCAATTTATTGGAAGGGAAAAAAAAGAGAGAGACTCAAAGGAGGCAACTGAAGGAAAAACTGACTTCAAAATGGAAACGAAGCATTATTCTGTATTAGTGAAATTGATTAATAAGTAAAGAAAAATGCCAAGAGAAATGAGGGATTTTTTGACTCTGCATACCTGACTCAGGTATATGCTTCTCTGTAAGGACACACTTTAGGAAAACAAAGCATTAGTTCTGTATTCAAGCAGAACAGAATGCAATTTAGTGTCTTGTGAAATGTAGAAGATAGAATAGAGTTAGATAAAATGGTTCAATCATGCTTAAATCTATGAATCCATGCAATACGTGTTCTGAAAAATAAAAATACATTGGAATGAAAATAAAACCAGATTTTAAATTGCTATTTGTATTTACAAATGTGATTACACCAAAGAATCCTTCCAACACAGCTGAGCAGTCTCAGGTATTATTAGAGGATCATGACAGTAGGAGAGACTCTTGTGTCTTCAATGAGATTTAGACCAGGTCATTAATCCCCAGAATGTTTTTACCAGTCACCACAGGGGTTATTCAGCTATCAACCAGACCAGCTATCTCATTCTCAATGGCTTTAACTGCAGGCTAGAGAGAAAATAGAATTCACAGCAAAAAGAGAATTTGCAGTCTCTAGAGAATTAAAACAGCACAGGTCTCACATTCAGAAGTATTTTAGATGCTACTGCTATTATCAACATCAGAAGAATTAAACAGGCTCTGATAATAGAGAGCAGTAGAAATTTATCACCAGTACTTGTAAGAGACATTTATATAGGTAATATAAACTAAAACTTTCCATTATAACTTCACAAATCTTAGCAAAAAGGATCCGTGTGCTGGACAAAGTTGTTAAATAAACAAAATTTCAGCTACAGGATGAGTTACTTGGGAGAAGGCAAAGCTGAAGTATTTTTAAAAAATTCATTTCTCTCACCTAACAAAATGTTAAAATGAAAGCATGTTTTCCAAAGTCTTATTTTTAGTGCACATTGAAAAAGCTGATGTACTAAGAGGAGGTTAAACTGCCCTTGAGACTATCATCCACTATTCGAAATTTTACCTAAGTGAGACAGAACTGTGAGAATGCATCAGGAGAGCAGAACTCAGAGCACTGCTCAGCTCATGACTGATATGGATGTGCTAAGTCTAGTGTGCCACAAGCCTTGGCGAGGCCAGGCAGAGCCCTGAATGAGGAAGCAAAAAGGTGCGCTTGGTGTGCTTTGTTCAAGATAAATCCTGCAAGACCAGACATGCCTGTGCCTGTGCAGGTCTGTGTAAAAGCTCTGTGCAGAGCTCTGATTAGGTAATATTACTTAGAAACACCAATCGTGTGAATGTTGCTATTTTTAGCTGGAAAAGGATATAAAACTGATTTGTAGAATCAATAAATCAGCTCCATGTATGCAAACCACGGAGACCCTGTCTCGTCAATTGTCGGCACAGAACAATGCTTCCCTGTTCAGTGCTGGCATTTACTGAACAGATCTGGATGACAAAGAATTTTCAGAGTATTTCTCATTCACTTCCATCTAGATTACAATCCTGATGATGAACCATTATGATCAAAGTATATTGACTTTTCTTGGTAACTGGGCCTCAAATTTCTGAAACTGGACATTTTAAAATAAACAAGTCCCTAGCACCTTTACTTCATACTCCACATTGTATAACTTAATTTTTTTTTAGCATCACATTTTCCACAATTCAGTATGGCTTTTCCTTCATTTCTATTCTCTTTATAATACAGACACACACATTATATGCATCTGTAAGAATTCTATGAATTATGAAAATCTAGAAGTCTGATAGCCCTTTTAGTGCTTATTATTTAACAATCTATTTATCCATAATGACACTGATTTGTGTTTAGTCCGAGGTACCAGGTAATATAGTATTTTCTCTTAGGAGCTGTTTAAAGTACCAATTTACAGAGAAATCAATTAGCCCTGTGGCCCTTTCTGCCACAGATATTAATTTTTTTTCTTAAAGCATGAACTGAGTTTTCCATAAATTTGGGATGTATTGAAAGCGAGATTCAGCAGAAAAATAATAAAAAAATAGCTTTTTTGTGTGAAGTAACATTAAACCCCTAAAGTTTTCCCATGCACACAAACAACAGGTCAGATAAGTAAAAATGTGAACATTCACTTTGACTATTAAACTTTCTAGAAAAAAAAAATACATGCACTGGTAATGGAATAACATTCTGCATTTCTTATGTGGCTTTTGAAATTACTGTCATGCACAAGGCAGTGCAATTGTACTTTATATTTTAGAATGCAACTGTAAAGTTCTCACTAAACTCTCAATAGAAAATCAACTCAGTGTTCAAAAATGCTTTTATTTTGCTTTGATTTTTATCTTATGTGACATCACAAAGGAGAAAAGCCTAGGCTAACTGACAAGCTAGTGAGAATTTGATCTTATTTTCTTCAAAACAGTATCCTAAGATTTCTAAAAGGAAGCCCTCTAATAAGGAACAAAAAAAAAATTAAAAAGCATGTCTGCTTTATTCTCTTAAAGGAGGATATAAGCAAAATAATTTATAAAAATGTCATCAGTGTCAGAAATAGTTTATATCAGATCACACAGAATCACATTTACATTCACCAGAGACTATCTTTAGAATGTAACTTGTGACTTAATCAATAGGCTTGAAATAAAAGTAGCTGTAGCATTGTGCTTAATATGTGTGGGTGGGGTAAAAAAAGCCCACAGTCCTATCCAAGTGGTTTTACCTATGTAATTTTATACCCTAATAATCCCTAATTTAATGTATGAAAAAGAGTTTTGGGGGAAATGTGAAAAAAAAAGCATGAAAAAGTTAATAATGAGGCCTTTCCACTTCTAATATCAGTTCTCTAATGCTAGCTGCAAATCCTGTAGCTGTAATCCTGTAGCTGCAAATGTTCTCTAATCCTCCCTGCAAAGGAATTTTTTTAAAAACAGCAGCAGCTTTTTAAACTTCATCTATAAAAATGTGCACCTATTCAGGTAATTTGTTCATGTAGTTGTGTCAATGATATTGAGTCAGTACTTTTTTTTTTATTAGTATGTACCTTGGTCTTCTTGTATGCACCAAAATGAGATTCTGAGCAAATTGGAGTTTAACATGTAAATATCTGCTACACCTAGATTTGAATGTTATAATTATTCATCTTTGGGTTTTATTAGTATTTGCATATGGATGAATTCTTGGAAAACCATGTTCAAATGCCAAGGAACATAATGGTAAAATGCTTCTCTTCAACATGCAACACAGAGCTTGTAGAGTAAATTACTTTTATAGGAAGGAAAATTACTATATCATTTGGATTAATTATCTTTGAAATAATTTGGCTTATATTCTGTCATCCTTCTTTTTTACATCTTTCATGACACCAATGGTCATTCTAAGAACTTACTGCTAGCAGATATTAAAGCTGTGTTTCACTGTATGGCATGTCATGTTTACAAATTCTGCTAAGGTAGCAGTTCTAAAATTATTACATCATTATTACATTACAAGTCCTGAAAAAAGTGTTTTGCATTGGTGTGGATATACATACATATTTACAGGTCTTCAGAAGACAAAATTCCTTAACTAAAACATTTGCAAACTGGATGATTGGCTACAAATATTTTGTTGTCAAGGTTAAACAAGTTTCAACCAAACACATACAAACTAGAGTTTGTCAGGGTCTTGAAATTTGGCAACATTCGCAATATTTTTCACACAATGCAATAGGGAAATGGAAGCTATTTCACATTACCAGATTAACAGAAACTCGGCATGATCAAACAACTCATTTAACCTCAAGTGTCTTCCCAAAAATGTCTGAGCAGTAATTTCCATGATACTTTAAAACACACATGTTAAGGATTTTGAAAAACTACTATTATAATTAGTCTTACTTAAAGGAGCTAAGTAAAGATATCAACACTTAGATTATAAAATTTTCTTGCATGGAAGATTTCCTCTGAAACATTTAAAGCACAGTAAACCTAAATGTAACTGAACTCAATGTCCTGTGGCTGGGAAGTGTCAGGCAGACTTGCAGTGCTACTAATTCTGCCTCTGGTATCCTACTGAGTACTTGGCACTGCTGAATAAGCTTTTAAATAAACAGGAATGTCTTAAGTTAATGCAATCACACTCACTAGTAAGATAACTATCATTTTGCTGGATGTATTTCTAATAAATACGTAGTATTCATTGAAGTAAGAGATTCAAAAGAAAAAACAAACAAAAGACAAAACCAACCAATCAATCCAAACAAAAAATGGGTGAAGCATAAACTCAAGAATGGATTTTTCTAAGCAAAACGAGGTAAGTGAAAAAAAAAAAAAAACAAGTTAGACAAATAACAGGAAAACAGGGTTTATAAATCCTACTATCATTTAATAGAGGATAAAGAACACCACTTGTTATAGGGATATTGATTTGGCACATTCAGCTCCCAACATAGAAGTGAATGTGCTCATTGCTCCTCTTCACTCCAGGCACAAGGCAGCATGGGCAGGCTGGAACTGATCTGGACCTGCCAAGAACTTTAGTAGTAGATGAGATCAAGTCATATGATTACTGTCATGTCATGAGGACCGATTTTGACTCTTGGTATATCTCAAGAACAGACAGGAAGAAAAGGTCTTCCTCCCACATCCCCATCAACCACTGGAAAACACACTATTAGTTGCCATATATAGATCTCCAGTTCATTTTTCCCTTCACATTCCTTTCATATGCAACACATCTATCATGAGAAAACTATAAAAAATTTAACAGCAATGTAAAAAATATATTGTTTCACAGAATGAATCAGAGATTTCATTTTACTTCTAAATGTACTGCAGAATACACACTCTGCCTTCAGTGACTCTTGGACACCATTAATTGAACCTTATTTTTTTAAAATCAGCTATCTACACAAATTTATTTTAATTTAACGTTTCATAGTTTTAATACTGATTAAATACTTACGAGTCTTCCGAGCAGAATCTTCCACAAAGAGAGAAGAAATATCTTCATCCACCCCTGCTTCATTCTTTGCAATGCAAGTGTATGCTCCTGTATCTTCATAACGCACATTGCTAATGTGAACCTCACTACCATTTGCTAAAAGGAGAGGAAAAAATCAACATGCAGACATGCTAGTGCTTTCAGATTATAAATTCAGAAGGGTTTCTCTGCTTACACTAATTAAACCATTTTCATTCCTGAGTTCATAACTTGGAGGCATTCCAAATTAGTCCAAAGGTATTCAATTGGCTAGTGAATTACATGCACTATTTCATCTCACAGATATCCGGAGTGCCTCAGTTGATTTTGCGCATCAGAGCCAAATATAAATCTGAGGTTTTATATATATTTAAATGACTATGATTTTTTTTTTAACGCAGGTAAATATTAGGTTTTTATTACGTTGCATTTGGTCACTTGACACCGTAATTTCCTTTACACAAAACAACCCATGGAATGGAACAGGCCAAACTTTCAACATAAATAAAAATTTTAAGAAAATTATTTATTGCGCCTAACCAGAGGCACCTAGTTAGTTTTGGTTTCATGTGACTGCAGTGTAACAACATCGAAAACAGTGCACTGAAATTTTTCACCTACATCCATGTAGAAGCTTATGGAAACCTCAGGAATTGTATATCAGACTGCGTAGGAATGTCAACAAACACTCATGGGCAAATGTCTTTTAAATAATATGATGTGACTAATGATGTGAACAACAATTCACTGAATTTTAAGTATAATATACTTGTTCAGCTGTAGGAACTATACAAAAACCAGCTTTGTAGGTATTCTAAAGTACGGACTAAAAGGGGAATTGTCTTAGGGTGTAGCATCATTCTAGCTTGAAGCAAGTGCACACGTAATTTAACTCAGAAAAATCTTGGGGAAAATGTAATGACATTTTCAAAATTTTATTTCAAATAATTCCATGCTAGAAAATTGAATTAAAGGTATTGAATTCAATTTATCCTTAGAGAAGAAATTAAGAGAATGTTACTATGGAAGAGAAGTTCATCGCTTTCTACTCATAGTGGAAAGTATTTCTGCAAGGCAAGTGTTCATAAATATCTAGGAGAGTTGTACACGAAAGAACAGAGGACTATGACACCTGCAGGGAAAGTAACACTTGCCTTGTCTGTCCCACTGCTTTTTACAGTGCAGGCTGAGTGCTGTCCTATCTGAACTACACATTCTAATTTTGCTGATGAGTGAGAGAAAGTTTTGAAGAGAACATTTTTTTTGAAGAGGAGATTTTTTTCCCTATGGCTGATCAAAAATTACCATAAAGACTGAAGAAGCATGGAGATTTAAAGCTGGACAGCTCCACTGATTTTGCTAAGTCCTGAAGATTCATAGAAATTAACTGGTGCTAAAGGTAAGACTTTCCTTTAATTTTGTCTGAATTTTTTTTGTTTGGGGTTGTTTTGCAGGTTTTTGGGGTTTGAGGGGCTTGGGGTGTTTTGAGAGGGGAGTTAGGGCTTCTGTGTGTGTATGCAATGTCTTTGCACTCCCACTGAGGTCTGCTGACACCCTTCAGAAAACAGCACATCCATTTCAGTTCTTTCTCCTCCAGTCCTTTCTACTATCAGGTCCCCAAATCTCATTAAGATTCTTATCAGTTCTGACTGGGACCAGGTCTTGGACTGCCTGCTCCACTCAGATACTGCACATTTTCAAACACAGAAGAGCATATTGGAATTTACTAGTAATCCTGCCAGTAAGCATAATCATAATTCTAACAAAGAGAAAGCAGAAAGATACGTGTCTTGAGGAATAACTGGAAAATACCTCTTTTGAAATGTTTTTGCTTAGACTTCAAGCCTTTGTTAAAACTATGGAAGAAGGGCAGCTAGCATGGAAATGATGCACAGATAAAACATTAGCAATCTGTAGAAAACAATAAATACACCCCTTTACCTTGAAGAGTTAACTGTTTGGACAACTTTGGAGTGATATCAATTCCATTCTTCAGCCAACCAAGTTGTGGGTTGGGAATACCTTCAGCATGGCACCGAAGGCTAGCTGTCACACCTGGCTCCCTCGCCTGGCTCTCTGGGTAGACTCGGATAACTGGTGGAACTGAATACAGAAAACAATTATAATTTAGTGGAGAACATTATCTTCATTTAAAAAAAAATAACTATTAGCATTCAGAAGACCCCTGCAGCTACATATAACAACACACAGATGTGGTATTCATCAGATATTCAGTAAGATTCAATGCAGAATTCTGTCTCAGAAAATTTATGAAGCAGATAAAATATTCTGTGAGAGAAATCTCTTTTTACTGCCTGTGATATTAAAGAAAAAAACCTCAACTCTTATTCAATAGTTTGTGGTTGAATAATAAGATTTTTATTTTTCCTTAGATTTTTAAATAAAATATGACTAACATACAATTAGTGAGTCACGATAGGTTGTACAGAGATTGTGATTGTCCTGTTTCACAAATCTTAACATTTCATCTCCATCTTTTCCTTCTTTCCAAAACACCTATCAACAATCCATTCTAACTCCATAAAACTTGTTCAGGTTTATACTTCTTTATACCTGTTCAGACAGGACCTTCTGTACCCATGATATCACTTCCCTTCTTTACCATACAGACACATCACTAACTTATGTTTAACTTGATTTCCTTCTGAAGTCCTTTCCTGCCAAGATACTTTCCACTAGGTGGTCTTCAGGATATATTGGTGCACCAGGGTTGTTCCTTCCTGTGTGCAGGACTCTTGCACTTCTTGTTGAACTTCCTAAATTCCTACTGGTTCATTTCTCCATCCTATCAAACTCCCTACAAATAGCAGCATGATCTTGTAGTCTATCAGCCACTTCTCCCAGTTTGGTGCCATCTACAAAACTGTTGAAGGTAGAACACTGCCCCATTATTCAGATCCTTAATTAAGATGTTAAACAAGACATGTATCCTTCTGGACAAAATGTCCACACAGCTGGATAACTGTGTTATGTGATGGGTGAGCAACCAGCTCATGGGTCAGGAACAAAGAGATACAGTGAAAGGGGTAACATCTGGCTGGGATCCAGTCAGTAGTGCAATTCCGAGGGCTCAATCCTCAGCCAAGTTCTCTTCAACATCTTCATTAAAGACTTGGACACAGGACTAGAAGGAATAATAAGTAACTTTGCTGACAACATCAAACTGGGAGAAGCTGTTTACTCCCTCTAGGACAGAAAGGTACAGCAGAGAGACCTCAACAAATTAAAGAGATGGGCAATCACCAACTATATGAAGTTTAACAAAGGAAAATGCCAAATTCTGCACCTGGGACAGGACAACCCTTGTTGTGTGTACAAAATGGGGAATGAGGTGCTGGAGAGCAGTGCTGCAGAAAGGGACCTGGGGGTCCTGCTTGATGGCAAGTTTAATATGAGTCATTGTGCCCTGGCAGCCAGGAGGGCCAACTCTGTCCTGGGAGGCATCAGGCACAGCATGGCCAGCTGGACAAGGAGGGATTGTCCTGCTCTGCTCTGAGCTGGGGCAGCCTCACCTCGAGTCCTGTATGCAGTTCTGGGTGCCACAATATACAAATGACATTGAGCTTTTGAGGAATGTCCAAAGCAGGATTGTGAAGAGTTTTGAGGTGAAGCCACATCAGGAGTGGCTGAGGGCACTTGACTTGTTAAGCCTGGAGGAGACTGAGGGGAAACCTCATTGCAGCCTGCAACTTCCTTGTGAAGGGGAGGGACAGGCACTGATCTCTTTGTGGTGACCGGTGACAGGACCTGAGCAAGTGACACAAAACTGTATCAGGGAAGGTTTAAGCTGGATATTAGGAAAAAGTTCTTCACCCAGAGGGTGGCTGGGCACTGGAACAGGCTCCCAGGGATGTGGGCACAGTACCAGCCTGGCAGAATTCATTAAGTGTTTGGACAGTGCTCTCAGGCACATGGTGTGACTCTTGGGCTGTCCTGTGTAAGGCCCACAGCTGGACTCAATGATCCTGATGAGTCCCTTGCAACTCAGCAGATTCTGTGATCCTATGCATAAGACTTATGAGTTTCTTTATTAGCAAAATATAAGAAATGTTGATATTAATTTTCCAAGGTTTGAAAACTTGCTGCAGTATATACTTACCAATTAAAAATCTATATACACCAGTAGTGTCAGAGAGAGAACATACGACACCTCAGTGGACATATTGCTATTAGTAATCAATAGTTTAACAAGATTTTAAAATCCTGCTATGCAGATTTTTTCTGATTAATAACTATTTAACTTATCTTTAATTTTTTTTAGAGACAGCTTGCTTGAGGTTGTTTCTAACATAAAAAAAAAATAAACTGTAATAAGATTAAGGAAGTGTATTTCCTATTCAACAAAGTTTTGTTTAATGCAGCTCTAAAAATGTAGAATACTTAGGTTGTGTCACAAAACACAGCTGGGTAGAGGATGAAGTATCAGTCGATAATGAAAGAAGATCAAAAATTAACTGTGTCTTATTTGGCATGAGATTAAATATTTTCAAATCCTGTTCAACTATTTACAAGAGATGTCTCAGCATGCTGTCCCATTAGATCATAGAAATGCTTTACATTTTGACATTGCAAGAAATACGTAAATCTACTTTATCTCAGATAGGATGCAAAAATCAGTATGTTCCAGGGATATTTTAAACCCAGTTAGAGAGGACAGTCTTTTCAACATAACCCCAATATGCAAATTGCAAAAATTTAATATAATAATATGGGAGAAGGTTAAAAATTAGATAGCATGGCTTTTAGTTTCTTAGACTGCCAACTGAGAGGAAGAGCACATAAAAATCAGAGATTTAAGGTTTCTATTGATTTTCTGGAAAGGGCTTTGCTTTCATGGAAGTGGATCTTTATTTTTCATCTCAAGCCTGACATTCCCACTCCTATTTTCCCTCCACTTCTTCCCTCTTCTATCTCGTTTTGCATAGCATCTGTCTGCTCCATACTGAGACCTTGCCTTCCCCACTGTGTTCTTCAGACTGGGCCCTGCTTGACTTCACATTCAGTTGTTTGAACATTTCTTGGTGCCTCAGCTCCAAGTCTCACTCTTCCTCACTTCCTAAAGTCCAATTTTCATGCCTGCCTGGTCAATGTTTCTTGACACAAGGTCCTTTAGGTAGGTTACCTCATGTAGATTTCCCACTGCAGCAAAGCCAAACGGCTTATTCTTCCACCTTGTGTCTGGAAAACAAGGATGTTCACTTCCTTAGAGACAGGACTGCCATCACTGAACACTCTCAAGCATCTCAGCGACAGAACAACTTTTAGGACCAATAGCAGGGCATTGCAATTAGTTATGTTCTGACTACATATGCCAGGATATTTCTAATCTCTTTTTGTGTCAGTGAAATACTCTCATTGTGTATAAAACCGTATGGGTATTTAACTATCTCACCTTGACAGACTTCTACTGAGCACATTTCAAAGAATTTTCATTGAAGAGAATGTATTAATTTTATTTGGGAAAAAGGCACACAATATTTTTGATGCAATATTATTGTTTAAAAAGTTCTCATTTCTATAGTAGATCCTGTTCCCTTTAGCACTGTTTTCCCAGGGACAAAGGTTCTTACATGACAGTAGGGTTTATTTCTTGTTGAATCTTTCCTCTCCTTGCTGCCATTTTCCTCTTTCCTCAGCAACTCTGTGTCTAATAGATTATCTGTACAACTAGAAATGTTTTTCAAGCCTTGTTTTGCATCATGTTTTTTATTTCATATTACCCTGAAGCCTATTGGTAATATTCCACTAAGAAAGAACTGTGCCACTGAGGCATCTTGCAGTCAACCGAAATATAAATGCAGTTGCGGGCTCAGTCTTAAAAGTAAATTTGATGTGACAAGTTCCATGTAAAGGCTTTGGAGTTCGTTTGAATCAGGTTTTTTGTTTGGGTTCTTTTGGTGCAACTGACAAAAAAAAAGAAAAAAATCACCAGAAATTAAAATTTAAGCACATAATTAATGTGACTGTTCACACTGACTTTCAAAGAGATATGTTCTAGCACCTTAACCTAAAGAAGTTTATTTTACAAGGGAGAGATCATGACATAGGTTAAAAAGGGAGGGGAGACACTGCATATTTGTATTTAGCAGAGTTACTTTTAATACATAATTGAGTGAATTCTATATTCCTTATCTTTCAATTCAAAAAGCGATGTGAGACTGTTGGCTCCAAATATGGTAGAAATGTAACTATTCAATAGCTATAACATTTGCTATAAAACCTCTTGAGTATTATTTCAATTGGGTCTCATGGGGCAGGAGAAGGGAGAAAATAGTCTGTTCAAGCTGTCTTGAATCCAGGGAGAATGCATCTGTTTAAAAGAGAAACAGGTGATATCTCTAGTGAACTAAGTTCTTTTATTGACGTATATAATAGCTCTTTTTTAAACTTAGATACTTTGAAAAAACAAAGCTGGCAAACAATTCTTCAGACACCATACATTCTCAATTTACATCTGGCCAAGTGACTGGGTTCTCCTTTCTTTACTTCAAGGTATCAAAACTGCTGATCTTATTCAAGTATCACTGATATATTAGAAGAAAAATAAAGATCAAACTGACAGACTCAAATTCATTTAGTCATATAGTCTATGAGATATAATCTTGAAATTGTATACATTGGAAGTTTTAACTATTATGTAAATACTAATAATTAAGACTATATCATGAAAGAATTACTTTTTCCTGATCCCAACTTTTTATTTTGGGTAGGGGTTTTTTTGTAGTTTATATGAAAAAGTTTAAAATATCAACTTATAGAGTTGCTTACATTATTTACCTTACATATTATTTGTGTAAGAGTAGACTAATTTTTGTACTACAGAACAAGTCTTTTACAGTGCTCATTAATTTATATTTAGGGCTCCAAAAGAAGCTTATTTTTTTACTACTATGCCAGATAACTCAAAACTAAAAAAAATCTTAGATTTTAATCTTAAAAGTAAATCAGATTTATATATATAATAATTGCATACTAGCCTAAAAGCTATGATTTTTTTTCTAAAAATATATAGCTGTATATAAATGGAAAGCAAGAAAGAACTTAAAATCTAATTACATTGTTTTCATTGAACCTTCACATTAAATCTTTGTGATCAATGTAGTCTCATTATCCCATTAACTTTTTAACTGACTCTCCAGTTAATACAAGTATCATTATAATAATTAGTCATTATCACAGCTACAAGTACTGACCATCATGCCTGTGCTTAAGAAGATTATTCCTTAGAAGTACAGATCTAAACTGTGGAAGAGCTGTTCATTTGACCTTTAATCTCAGTAGACTTAACTCCATTTATCCACAACATGCACAGCAAATAACCCTATTGCTGGAAAGGCCTCCTTTTCCTGTTTCTTGCTCCCCAAAACATCAACATCCAAAATCATTTAGGAAGGTACCATTCCAGTGCCAGCTTTTGGAATAGCAGCTATCTGAGTTTTACAGTGGCTTCCAGTTGAAAAACCAATTTCCTGACATGCACTTTATCACCAGAAAAACCTACACTTGTTCTCCTTCACCTCTTTCAAATTATATTTCTTGATTTTCTAGTCTTGCAAGAAAACCTTCTTCAACTTCAGTGGAGTTTTGCCTCATTTGCTGAACTGAGCCAAACATGAAGAATTCTAGTATTTTAACTCTTGCTATGCACCTCTGGGGGATTATTTACACATTGGGATTGGTAAGGAATGTGTTGATAAGAATATAAATTTATTAATAATTTAGGGTAAACTAAGCCCCATAAAACAGAGGAGAATGTTGGTCAAGAATCAACTAATGTGTTCAGCTTGCTAGTAATTCTGTTTTGTCTGCAGTAATTAATATATTAATTATTTATATTAAAAAACTGCACTTCAGTCTTCTCACTAGTTTTGCCAGTAGTTGCTACCTGGCTTTTAAAACGACAGAAAATAGCCCAGAAGAAAAAACTGGAGGAAAAGATGTTGATGCCAAGTCCCCATTAGCTCGGGGACAACACTCTATGTACAATGTATTGAGGTTCAGGAGGGGAAGAGTTAGGAAAAAGAAGAAATATATGGATTGAGAAATATTACAAGCCAGCTTCCTGGAGAAACATAGCTGAGAAAAAATGTTTATAAAACTGCAAACAGGCACAAAGTGTCAAAGTAATTTAAAATGTGAAGATATTAACAACAGAAAAGTGGGAAAAGGTGATTAAAACAAGAACTAATCATATTAAAAGTCAAAACAAGTTTGGAAGCTGTATTTCATATATATATATACATGAAAGATAAGAATAAAAGAAAATATTTCAGCATTCTTGGATGAGATGTTAAAAAAGTCAGCCTAAAAGTCAGCCTAACAGTTTGTGCAACTGTTTAATAGCTAACAAAACAAAGAATGATGGTAACAGCAATGCTCAGGAAACGACAGCTAGAGTATGCCTCAGGAGAGAAAGAGAGCCTCTTAATACAAAGTAAATTTAGAAAATATTGAGGTCAAACATGATTATGAACAGGATTAAACAACAACATGGAATGACAAACACTGGTAGTTTACAGCAGAAAGGGAGTCTTAAGAGTCAAAGATAAATATGAATTGAAATAACAAAAGCACTCTAAGAAGAAAAAAGACATTTAACCTCAATGATGATAAAGCAGACCACCCTTCATCAGTAGAAAACAACTCATTAAACTAACTTAGGAAATAAATTGTATGTAAGAAAAAGGAGATGGTACACCAGCTCTAGAGAAGGTAAAGGCATGTCTTCAGGGCACAAGAAACAAAGTAGTTAAGTTTTGTCCAAGTACAGAATTCAATGAAGTGTTATCTGGAACTTGAACAGATGTAGGAAAATGCAAAGATTAAGTTTTCAAATCCAGGTGCCTCAAGTTAATCTACTAAAATCATGGTTAGATTTCAATATCATAAATGTGAACTTAGAAGCCTACATAACTTACAAAATCTCCAGGGAAATGCATTCTACTAATCTTTTATTCAACAAAACATTCTTAACACAAGCAACTTACACATTTATTTTTCCCAGCTTACTTGCAAGTTACTAAATTAGTACTAAAACCTACTTTATGTGTGTGTATGCATATGTATATGTATATATAAACCACTTACTGTTATACACAACATCACAGGTGCAAAGCAAATCCTCTGGACTATCCTTACACCTTTTAATAGTTATAATTCTATGGAAGCAATAAATTAAAATTATTGTGTTTCATTATTTTTAAGGTTATTTGAAGGAGAGCAATGAAGAAAAATTTATGCACTTTTTTCTATTAAGATGTAACACAATAGAAAAAAAAAGTAGAACAGAAACAACAGATCTGCTTAGCAAAATTCAAGTTTCTTATGACTTGATAATTAGAACATTTTTCCTTACCAGTCACTTGGAGAATATGAGTTTGATAGACCTTATCATACCCATCAGCATAGCAGGTGTAATTTCCTATATGAGTTGTGGTAACCTTAGTGATGTACAAGGACCCATCATCTCCAAAATCCTACCAGGAAAGATTAAAAACGAGGTTATTACAATTAAGCCCACATCTCTATAGTAATTATGCTCATCATCTTGGCAACAAAGCTGTGATGCAAATATCAGACATCACACATCACAAATATTTAACCAGAATATGAGACAGTAATCTGAAATTCAAATATTATACTTGTGAATGGGAGAGTTGTTTTATCTGGCTACATATATTGTGACTGTAAAAGAAAAAACTTTTATTTTAACAACTAGTTAAACTCGGCAGAAGCAATATGTTTATTTAGCTATGACAGTTATTTGCAGAAGAAAAGCTGTTGAGGATTGCATCCGACTAGAAAGAAAAATGAAATCTATGCAAAAAATTAACAAGTTAAATGACATCTCGTGGAAGTGTTGCCATCCTTTGCAATGAGCAGACATGAAAAAAAAAATCCTAGTTTTTCTTCTAATTCTCATTAGATTGAATGATACATTACAGAAGTACTAGTGCTGTAAACTGATTTCAGGGATCTGGGATACCTGAAAGTGAGTGTTTGTGACGAAGACCAAGGCAAAGGAGGCTTTTAGTACCTCATTATCTTCTACTTATTTGGCACTGGGTGCATGCCAGCTCAGCAAAAAGTCCATATTTTCCTCTTTCTTTGCTGCTGATATAGTGCTGAAACTCTGTAGACCTTCATATCTCTGACCAGATCCAGTTCCAGATGGCTTCATCTTTCCTTATCTGCACATTCAAATAGAGTCTTCAGGTTCTTCCTGGGTCACCTGTCATTCCTCACATTTTTTCTTTTTTATTTGAATTCTGTCAAGAGCTCCTTGTTCATTAATACAGACTTCTGTCTGCTTTTTATTTACAGTGCATCATAAAAGTCTGTTCTTGAGCACAGAGGAGGTCATCCTTGAAAATCAACCATCTTAGACCCCTTTTGTTTCCAGCATGATCTCCTATGGAATTCTTCCAAGCACATCCTTGAACAGGCAGAAGTCTCTTCTCCTGAAGTCCATGGATATATTGCTTTTTGCCCTGCTGTCTCTTCTTAGGCTCCTCGACTCTGCCATCTCATGGTCACTGTAGCCAACGTTGTCCCCACCTTTATATCCCAAAACAGTTCTTCCTTATTTGTTTCTTCACAAACTTTGTAGCCTTCTCTATAAAGTCCTCAAATCCATGAAGACTTTATCAAAAGCTTGCAAAACCAAAAACTTTTGCTACAATACCTCAGTCACAAAGTCTGTAAATTGCACAGTAAAGAACTTTGATAGAAAAAATATTACTATGTGCCGCCGTATCATGACATTCTGTCTTTTGGATCTTAAAAATGACAAAATAATGGGCTACATTAACCTCTGGTTCATTATTTTTTTCAGTTCTCATTTTCCAGTTTTTGTTCTTACTCAGAAAACAATGATCTCAATGCTTTTATGCACATATTTAATTCATGAGGACTTTCACTATAACGTTCTGAGTCTCTTTGTAGACTGAAATATAAACATGAAAACTGAAACTTCTATGAAATTCCTTTTAATTTCTCAGTTTTCTTTCTTTAAATAAACTCAAAATATTATTCAAAAATACATATTTCTCACTGTATTTTTTCATCCAAAGATGTGTGGGAAACTAAATTTCACATTGCACAACTCTGCACTTCCGAAGATTCTTCTAGTTGTTCCTTGGGAGAAGGAAAACAACTCACCTAAAAATTAACCTACCTGGTAATACTATCAATAACTTGACTTTCTCAGGATAATGATAGGTTTCTTTATTAGTACTTTGGTTACACAGAAAATATTTCTACCAAATCTTCAATATACCATTATATGTTACCACTGCAAAGATAAAAAAAGGGACCCTCTGTCAGACTCCATTTTTAACTTTGATGATGTAAATCAATACCACTGGATCTCCCTTCAGAATAACCCACCTGACTAACTTCAAAAAACTTCCTTATTGGATGTTTTGATCTTTATCTCTTTCTAAAATGTATGAAGCAGAAAATCAATTTACATTTTCCCCCTTACTAGCTGAACACACGTTTCCAAAACGTTCCAGTTCAACAGCATTATTAGTGAAAGATGAAAGAACAGCTATTCAAAAGAGCCACACTACAGGTACTTACATTTTATCTGAAAAATGCATATTGTTATTGCCAATTAGAATTTTTTGCCTAGTCTCTGCCAAAGGTACTTGTGAACAGAATAGGGCACAGGATGGAGTGGATAAAAATTCAGCTGCTACAATGCAGTCTGGAGACTAGTTTACTTTAACATTCCTTATGCTAAATTATTAAGCACTGCTTTGAAGCATGCTTACCTGTTTCAGCTCTTTAACTGATTCATTGTGACATATGATATCTTTAGATACCATAACTATTTTCTAAGTAAATGGGTGACTGTGTTATGGTTTCTCCCTTCTTTTTCACAAAAATCCTGGAAGAAACACTCCTGTGGTTATTTTACATTAGTATTTCAATAGAATCCACACATGATGACACTCAGAGAGTTAGAATTGTATGGATAGAATGTTTTGTTGGTAGTGGCGAATTTTTTCTGATTGTTTGCTTTGGGTTTTTTTACAACTACAGAATAAATGTCCCCAGCTTATTGTTATACCGAGTTCAATGTTTGTTTTGTTAATTAAAGCAAACTACTCAATACAAATTGAACTTAATGTTGTAAGCTGCATTTGAAAAGGGATGAAGTACAAACAGCTACCTGAAACTGCACGTTGACTAGTGTTTTCTTGACTAACTCACAAGTGAAGTAATTAAAAAAACCCTGTATCTATGCTGACACACAAACATCTTTGAAACAGAGCCTTCAAACATCAACAGCAGAAAATACCGAAAAGTGGTTTTTTACATTTTGGAAAATATATTTCATGATAGTAAAAAAAAATTTGCTACAAACTCAACTTTTGTTCCCCTGCCAGTCAAATAGAAGTGGCAAGGTACTTCTAAAATTACATTAAGAAACTCTATTTTTGTCATATATGAAAAGATGGATTTTAACAATTATCTTAACAAGGATTCCACTGCAATTCTGTTCTCCTGAAGAACTTGACATTTTATAAATCATGATATATGTTATGAATAATGAGCATAATAATATGGAAAAATACTTCAATTTGATAGTGAATCTTTGCTATTCTCTCTTACTGCTTATAAAATGGAAACTAAAGGTGATTTTTAGTTTTGAATCAGCAATTATTTCCTTGTGTTTATAACCTGCTTTCATATGCTAATGCTTTGCATATGAGAGAATTTATGACCATTTTCCAGCACTTCTTCATTAACAGCTCTAAGAAGACTGTTCTTAGCTTTCTCCCCATGGGAGAACATGTAATGAAACAGACTGCTTGAATTTGTTCATCATCATAGAAGCTAGGAGTGGTTTTGGTTTGGTTTGTGGTATTTTGGTTGGCATTTTTCCATCATTTTTTTCCATATATTGCTTTCCTAGATAACTTTTTTGGCTTAGTATAAATAATTTTTAAAAAAGGAAAAAGAAAAAAAGAAAGTACATGGGCTATGTGAACTGAAGATGTGAATTCTTACTTACATTATCCTCAAACAGAGAAAACCGAATTTATTGTGTCCTTAATAAATGGAATTAGTGAACATCAAATTTAATGAATTCATAGGTTTTTCATATTACCTTTATTTCTATTTGCAGTCTTTACCAAATCCAGAAAAAAGTTAAAAAATATATTGTTTGGACTCTTTTTTATTTACGGTTAACAGAGTTAAAATAGTTCAATTATAATGATAACACCCTCTGGGTGGGGGCATTTCCCTTCTTCAAAGAAAAATATTTATTTTTTGATGGGGAAAGGCAAAAAACCCCATATCATCTGTTGCTGAGCTGATCAGGTAGAAAATCTGGAGCTAAGAATTAAAATTTTGTCTTGGTTTGCTAGGCTGTGCTGGGGTGACTTTATGATGCTGTATTGTATCCCCATTTATCTGTTTAGCCCAAAAATAAGTTTTGCACCTTTAAAACTAGATCTGAGAGTGAAGGGGAGGAGAAGGAGAAGTGGTGGAATGTCTGAGACAGTTGCTTTTAAAACATAGAGACCTTCAGCATTCCTTCTCTCAGGCTGTGCTGTCTGCAGCACGGACAGACAGCAGGAGAGAGCTCTCCTTTGCTTTTTGTTAGTTTTTTGGCTAACTGAGACAGAGAAGTTCCTCGGACAGTGGGTTTTCTTTTTCTTGGAACTGTTCAAACCCGCTCTGGACTGAAAACCCAGAAGAACACCAGGAGCTCACACCTGTGGACCACCAAGGCCAGGACGTGGCATTTTCCATCAAAGGAGGGACTGATAAGAGGCTGAGTGAGCCGAGCTACACCTCACGACAAGGACTCTGAATCTGCCATCTCTTCAGAACAGCGAGAGGTTTTATTGTTTATTCATTTTTTTTGTGCTTGTGAGTGCTTTACTTGCTGAAAAACAGGTTTTTTGCACTTTTCGCCAAGGAAATCTTTTCCCGAACCAGTTCAGAGACGGGCCACTCGAATCTGCTTTTCTAAAGGGACCCCTTTGGAGGTTTCCTCCCTAATTTTGCCCTAAACCAGGACATAGGGGAAAGCTGTATCAATAATTGCAACCAAACAGATATTTTCAAAACAACAGTCGTTTGCTTATAAAACGCAACCAGTATACATATTCCCCTTTATTTCCTGTACATTAGCTCAAGATTTCTGCACTTTATTTCAGCCAACTCATGGAAGTACCAGTAATACTAAATGTCACATTCTTGCTCATATTTTACATAATTTTCAGTGTCTCTAACTTTCTTTATTACAAGGACACAGAGAGTAGATAACTTACTAGGTTAGATAAGGGTTAACTAACCTAGTAGATAACCTAGTAGATAACCTACTAGGTAGATAAGGGTTAACTGGAAACATTTTAAAAAATAATTATGTATGGCTCGTTTGTCAGATAAACTCATCTCAGGCTTTTCGTGCTAATGTCAATGTTAAAACTCATATTTTCCAAGTAATTGTTTTCCCTATTCACATTGGCAAAGCAATGCAACTCTGCACTTTGCTACTGACTGTCAAAAATAAAAAAATATATATTCCACAAAGAAATCTGAAAAAAACTGCATTTGGCAGAAATCCAAGTTTTTTAAAGTTTTCCTTCTAGATTAAGAGGAAAAACAAAACCAACATTTTGTAAGCACAAATTTTGCATACTTTTTCTCAGTCTCAGATTTTACAGCTGCAATAAGAACAAATCATGAATCTAGAGTAAATCCACTGGTTGAAGAATCAGCCTGACAGAAAATTGCAAATCATGCCAAAGCTTAAGGAAGGAAAGTACACAAAAGCACTAGTACAGTATATGCAGTAGAAAGTAACGAAATCTTAAGAGAAACTGTTCTCAAGAATATAACACCAGACACCAATTCATGACTATTAATGCAGGCTAGTTTTAGTCAAAGGAAATTAATCTTCCTAAGCTTCTTTTACAGTCATTTGAAAAAGATCAGGGTAGCAAAATCCTTTTATGGGATCGTTCAGTGGATCTGTCACTGCTCACTGTTTTAGCTACCACCCACTGTCTAGCTCTGCTAGACCATGAAAACAAACTTCCTAGCTACAATTAGACATTCCAAGCATTTCATCGGTTCCTCTTTTCTTGACACTGGGGAGAACAGAAAGAAAAAAGCAAATAATGACTGAATTTTACAAAGGTTGTATCCCATTACCACAAACAGCTTTACTAGCCTTACTCTACTGATGCCTGGGTAAAGCAGTGGTCATTTGGTGAGTAATTCAAAACATGTAACTAAACCTCCAATGCTGAGAAAGTCTTCATGAATACCTTCCTAAGCTTGTATTAGAAAAGGTCAATGCAGAGGTCACCCTCTATTCTTGCTTCCTGAAATAAGACTTTGTAATGCGTGAGCCCAGGCTGGTAGTTGAATTGAGCAGGATTTGGCTGTATTCAGCAAATCTGAGAAAGAAATTATTTCTCTGACTATAAATGAATATAACAACACAGTACCTGTTTAAATAATTAATTAGATATGTATGGTTTTCCCTTTGTTTTCTGGGATACAGTAGGGACTGCAATTTCACTTCATGAGGGAATAGTAACAGTTAATAAATGGTAATATCCATTATTCCATGGAAAACATGCAACTGCTTTGTGCTTTTCAAAAACTGTCAGTTGATTAAAAATTGGTTTTGTTATTTTGAAAACCAGTAATGTTCAAACCTCCCAAGAACCTGAAGAGGGATGACACAGAAAAGCAGCATAACACACCTCAGTGCTAGATCACCAGTGAGAATAATGACTTCATTTGATATGTAGATGTGTAAAGAGAATTTGGAATCTTCTTCTTGTTTATGGCAGACACTTGACATAAGTGAGAGCTTTGCCAACGTACTAGAGCTCTTGAGGCAAGCCATAAAACATCACTAACCTTTTACTTCCCCAAAAACTCTGTAATTTTATGCTATCTTGTGATGAATTGGCAATAAGGACTGCTAATTTATTTAGACATTCAAAATCTCCAACTGAGTAGATGCAGTATATTTTAAATGGAAAATTCAGCATGCTCTGATACAGCTTTTTTATTGCTTCATGTTACACAGAAATCTTCAGAATGACTCATATACCATTTAACTTTTAGTCCTTTCTAACAAAACAAATTGTAACATAATCAGATTTAATCAGACAAATCTATTTGACATTAATTTCTCATATATTTTTCAAGTTAAACTCATAACTAATGAGATGAATTTATAATAATTACCCAATTACCACAGTTTATTATCGTTCCCCCAAACTGTTTTTTTTTAAATTCAGCTTTAATTGTAGATGTATTTATTATTACACTCCAAGCTAGTTCTGCAAACAGAAACTAGCTTTGCACTATGCTGTTTATTTGGATCATACTCCAAGGTGTATCTAAGCGTTAGGAGAGCCCAGAGAAGCAGCAGTACTGATGTAATTTACCCTCTAAGGTGACTCAGTTTATAGTTAGATTTGTGGAATGAGCTTTGAGCAAGTGCATCCCCATTTCTGCTTTCCTTCTTTAAAGACATTTTATTTGTAGAAAGAGTATAAAGAAATCACTGAATATTCCCTAATTTTTTCTGATTCTAAAAATATCACACTATGTAATTACACTGTGCTAAGATTTATTCTGTTTTCAAATACTTATATTACAAACTATTTAGTTATAAATTTATAAAGTTTATTGGAATTTTTGATCTTCCTATTGCATAAAACACTGGATTTCAGTTTTAGTTGCATGAGTCCAAACCCCTTTTCTTATATTGAAAATAAGTCATATCTTTGGTTCTTGAACTGCACTCATCTTAAAATAACTCATTCCATAGAAACAATTTTTTCCAGTTGTTTCTTTAAAAATTCAAGAGAATCTAAAAAAACAAAACTAAACTAAACTAAACTAAACCAAAAACAACAAAAAAAACCCTTAAATTTTTGTATTACTCAAATTTTCATCCACTTATTATCTAGTCCATCCCATGTATTTGTGAAGACAGACAAGTAGGTGGAGTGTCTTCAACGTTTATGCAATCTACAAATCCCTATGGGATAAAATCTGGGTTGTCACAAACTCCCTTATGTACATGTGATAAACCTATGTCCTAGGTTACAATGTAAAGATGTGCCCAAAAGTATGTATTCTATCACCACCTGTTGAATCCAGGTGGGGCAGTAATCCTTATCTCTGTGGGAGATATTCTCTGTTAATGGGCCATCTGATACAACCAGGTGGGGCAGTCATCTTTATCTTTTCCACAACCCATCCTTCCTCCAGGGAGATATCTTCTGTTAATGGGCCATTGAGTCCCACTGCATGACTGATAAAATTACATCATCCCATTGGGAGATGCTCCACCCAGGGGGAGGAGCCAAGCATTTCCCACCTAGATAAAATCTGAGATTTGGAACACCAAGGCAGCCTTTTCCCACTGGATCCCAGAGGAAAACCAGACTTTTCCATATCATCACTGGACCTTTGGAAGAAAACTGCACCCTTCTACAGGAGCACTACTTCACACATCTGTCATCCAGGAGGACTGCAGCCACCATTTGATAGGACTGCTACCAACACCCTGACTGACAGGGTGTCAGGTTGTATTCTGACTCTGTCAGTGTTTTTTCTTTTGTACTATTGCATGTATTTTATTTTTTCTCTTTTTTCCTATTAAATTGTATTTCTGACTTGGAGTCTCTCACTGGTTATGTTTTCAAACCAGAACAACCTATGAAAAGGCAACAAAATATCTTTTCAAACAACTTTCAAATATCCTGCAGTCAAAACTACCCAAAGCAAAAAAGAAATGAGTTGGGAATCCTCCACTATGTAGCAGGTGAAGAGGATATATCAGGAGAAGAGGAGGGAAAAAGAAAATATACCTAGCACCTTGAAATTATTTAAAAATCAGAAATATTCACTTTGGCCCATTCTTAGCATACAAGGGGGGAAAAAGCATATTATAACTCACATATTTTTTCTCAAGTTGATCTCTCATTTTAAATGCAGCAATAATGTATGATCTAACGAGAACAGTAGAAAGGAAACAGGGCCAGTCACACATTACTTGGATTATTAATACAATGCCACTTAAGTCAGTTTGTCATATAAGAAATGGGCGCATACATGCCAGAAAGATTTTGGATGTAATTCCTATACGAAACATTTTTTTTCAACTATACACCTGATTACATACAACAAAGTGAATGACATCCATTCCTTGCCTATCTTTTTCTCTTTTCATGTAAAATCAAAATATTGGCAGTTTGAATGCCAGCACAGCAGCTTCACTTAAGGGTATAACCAAGATTGACACACTCAATAATTCTGAAATATTCTTCTCAGAGACTTTTAAATGAATGGCAAATTCCAGTCACTTGAACTAAGCACTCAGTATGAACTGGAATACTACAAATAGATGCTGAATTTACACTAATAAAATATTGAAAGCTGATACAATTTACATGTAATACTAATCTTGGTTAAGCATCACACACACACACACTGCCTTTGCTTAAACCACTTATACAACAATCCATGTCCATCAGTCTAATTCTTTATCACAAGAAATCTTTATTGGCAAGATTGATTCCTTGATATCAATGAAAGAAAAGCCACTTCAAGGTCATTGGCAGCAACCTTTTTCTGTAAACACAGATACTATTTATGGAGGAAAAATTCTTTGGGTTTTGCTTTGAAGTTAGGTTTTTGTTTGTTTTTTTTTTCCCATCTCTACAGAAATGAATTGTGAATCGTCTTTGTACTGTCTGGTTCTGGTTTTTGATCAGGTTAACTGTAAGCTATTGGAAAAATGGTATAAAGCAAGAAAAATTATATTGTTCAAAAATTTTTCAGTAAAAAAAAAAATGTTCAGCATATAGTGGCACTGACAAACATTTTCTAGAGCTGTACCAAGTATAACTTCTGTTCTTTTACTGAAATGAAGTCAAGATGTTATGATAAGCCTACAGATATCTGATAATTTGATGGCTGTTCACACACAAAGACAATAGCATAATGCTGGACTAGCAAAATCTCATTACTTTCTATAAATTATTATCAATAAGATATTTCTATTTCATCTTTTCTATTATATATCTGTTACATCTAGCCAATGTTCAGGTCATAAAATGAGGTTGGAAATTCCCCATTTCAAAAGGGATTGTGAATAGTCATAATAAATACTTTCTGGATGCTATTAACAAATTAATCTTGCTGATATTTAGAAACTTTGCTATTATTAAATGCTCATATTTGTTATACATAAAAAGTTTACTAAATCTTGTTACTTGCAGGTAAACTGTGTGTTATTTAAAAGCAAAGTACCTAATTGAAGTACGTGTTTCCCACGCATTACAGTAGTTCTAAAAAAATTGAACACGAGTACTTTAAACTTCACAGTTTAAAAATAAGATCACAAACTCCAGTTAAATGAAATGCTTATATAAAAATTTATATGCAAATGAGATTATCACACCGAGTCATGACCACATTCCTGTGCTCTCTGTAAATTAACAAGTTCCCTCCTCTGTGAAAAATCCATTACTTCATTTTTACTACTGCTCTGCCAATCACAATAAGCAGTTTTCTTCTGGTGCAACAATAGCTAACACTATGTTAACACATTTCAAGATTCTATAAGAGGTACCGAAACAATTTTACTTCTTAGTACACCATTTTATGTCTCCTGTAATTAATTTTTACTTTTCTAATACTGTTTTCTGTAATGGGACCAAAATTTTTTTAGAAGTGCAAGTCCTTTACAAAACATGAGGCTATATACGCTATATTTTCTTTTTTCACCCTTGTTCTTTGCTTTTATTTTAAACAATAAGACAGCACCATTCATTAGAAAGATTCTATGCTACTGTCACCATATAAAACTGCAGTACTGAAATACCATAATATGATCTTTTTCTTATATACACTACAGTCTTACTTTGGAAGACTGAAATGTACAAAAATTGTTTTTTTTTTCTTTAGCTAACCCTTGGTTTCAATTATATTTTGTTCCAATGATAACTCTATCATTAGCTGTTGCCAACTAATCATAGAATCCATGACAAAAATAACGTCAAGAAGAAAAGGCAGCTTTTTCTTACCTGCCTTCCTTTTGACATGTTAATTGTTCAATAATCACAGGTTAAACTTCAAAGCCTTTTTCATGAATGAATTTTCTTGTCTGATGTTAAAACTAGTGTATATCATTGTTAAAAACATGAAGGCAAACAAGGATTTCAATCATCTTTCATTAACTATAGGTTACAATAGTAGGAACTTCACAGAATTCATAGCACTTGCCAAATTGCTGCACAAAATTTTAAGTATCTTGTAGACAAAAGTCGTAGGACATTGATATTTTACTGTGCCAGAGTATGGCAATTCTATTTTATTTCTCATTATCACAAACAGGTCTGTAGAGAAAGACTTTTGCCTAGAAGGAGCACAAATGCTATAAAGGAAGACATAGCCTCCTCCCAGTTAAGTAAAGAACTATTTGAAATAAAATGCTTTTAAAAATGGACAAAACACAAATCTGCTTTTAAACCAGAAAAGACAGCATACTTCAGATGAGAGTAATAAGACTTTTATTTTAAGGTACTCTGAAATTTATTTTCTATGTAAACAGAATTATTTTTCCTCTTCAAGACTTCAATTAAGTATCTACATGCAAATGCTTATCATTTGTAAACATTACTATATTTCCCTTAGAAGGTACTAGAAGAAAAACGTTCACCAGCAAAGCCAAAACATATTTAACTTACTTTTTAACGTACTTTTGAGGAACTGTTAAAAAATCCAGTCACTTCTATCTCACTTTACCCATAAAAGTATAATAAAGAGTGCAGATTGGGTGATCCTCTGTAAACACACCTGAATTTTCCTTACTCAAGGAGAATTTTTTATACCAAACCAAATTACACATTATTTAGAAGCACTTTTTCAACTTCCCTACTTCTGGTTGTAGTTTTAAGCCAGGCATGCATGAAAGGAGACTCAGATGGACATAACTGATAGTTCTGTGTCCTAAACCATACTAAATTAGGAAACCCTTTAGTTTATTTTATCTCTCCCTTTGAACAGATCAATGAAAACACTCTGCCATGGATACAAAGGCTCTTGTACAGACCCAAACAGAAAATATTTTGAATGCATATTTTTGAGAAGGCAGCTCTAGATGACAAAGATAGATATATAAGAACAGTACAAAAATGAAAAAGAAAGAAAGGAAGAATACACATGAAGGTGATAAAATTAACAGGTGAAAGAGAAATCAGTCTGAGCTTAAGTAGATCTAATTAAATTTAGATATGAATAGATATATAGTGTCAGGTATATGAGTAGATGGATCACTCACCAGTTTGATTCAGAGAAATCTTAAATATCATAATTTGAAAAATCATGGCAGATATCTCCTCTTCTGTTGTTATCCAGTCAGAGTTCACAAACTGATCAGACTTGGTCTAGATAAAAAATTTGCTTCATGTTCACTTTTGCAAATAGTAGTACCAATTATTTTCCAGGTGGGTAGCAATTTTCTTCCTGATTCAGTACTAAGTAAATACCTTTGTACACTTCTGAAGTATTTTTTTTAAATTATTATTATTATTTTTGAAAATATATGAATGCCATTTGAGCCAAGTTCCCAATAGGTAATTATATCCTACCTATCCTAATTTTATCTTCTGGGCTGCTTGTGATAATGGGCCAGAGAAGGTTTCTCTTTTTATTTTTTGCATTTAAGCAATTGTGCCTCTCTGTTCAATGAAACCCACTCCTGGATATCAAAGCATTTTTATTGCTGGTGATATGGCCCTTCTATTTAATGTACTGTAGCAATGATTGGAAAGTCAGGACTGTGAGCCACAGGAGGCCACATTATTAACAAAGCATTTTTCTCATGCTCTTAAGAAGGAGTGACCTTTACTGCTAGCTGAAGTGTTGTCTGGGTTGCTCTTTCAAGATTCCTTTTCTAAAATAATAACCTGAAAAGCTCAGTATTCTTTTTGTGAACTATAAAACTCTTTCACATAATTGTTCTGAAAGCTGTGAAAAACATTAAGTCTACTAGGATAGCAAAACCACTGCAAAATGACCTGGAAAAGTTGAGAAATAAATATGTAACTAGTAATAAAATTATTCAGAATGATGCTGTTTTTCACCCAGTTGATAGATGTATACAGCAGAAGTGAGTAGAGTAAGTCTATAACAGTACATAAAAATCAAACTGCAATTTTTTGATGAACTAATCAGAAATTAATAGCACAAAATGAATTTGTTAGTAATAGTAATACTGAATGCAGACATAACCTGCATCTTTATATAGACATACAGAAAAGAACAGAGTAAACAGTGCATTTAAACTCAAAGAAAAGCTTAAGGAAGATATTATGGGAGTGAAGAAAAGATGTTTAAAAAGTTTTAGAAGTCATCTTGTAACACAAAATATAAAAGAGCTTTCCACTAATTTTAAAATTCAGGGAAGATGGGCAAGAGTGAAAAAAAAAAAGTATTATATAAGTTCTGGTACCTAAAAAAAAGAGTAGGAATTACTCCTAAATTCAAGCCCCAAATGTATTTGATAGATACCTGGATGTGCAGCTATCCTGCACCACATGGATTAGCTTTGGGATGTTACTAACTGAGCACACTGGTCTAAAGTGCACGATAGTACTCCCATCCATTTGCCCAAATTCTATGTTTCATTATTCATTACTGGGAAAGACATGGCGGAAAAGAAATTCTCCTGAAAAAAGATGGGAATTGATAATAGATGTGATTATTATACAATGGGGGAAAAATATAGCTTTGAGACTTAAAATATTTTTATACCTTCTATAGTTATCATACAACACCAATGGGCCTTGGAAAATATCACATGGCAGGTATGTGCCCTCAAGTAATTGAGCCAAGTATCCATTCCTAGAGCTGAACTTGCAAAACCAAGTGTCAAAAATGGCTTTACAAAATCAGTTGGCATTAGATGGGAAATTATTAAAGGAATAAGGGACATGTGGAATGTTAAATCTTTCTGAAACTGAGTGTTATATCACCATTCACAATGCAACATCATCAATTGAAGAAGCCCCAGTCAAAACTAAAGAAATCACCAACCAACTATCAGAGCTTTTCCAATTACTCCAAACCCAAGGCTAGCTTCCTGGCTGATGTCCATATTCTAATCCTTGTGACTCGTGGGGTGAGGGCAATGACTACAATGAAAATTGGGTTGATGATTGCAACTGGAGTTATATTTGTAATGGTTGGGATAGCTATTGTATATAATTGCTTTTGTCATTTTCCTGCTGTTTCTGTCTTTTCTCCTCTGACTTTTCTACAAACACATCACCTCTGTGGACAACATGTGAAATGAAAAAAACGTCCCAGGAAGATACTGTTTGAGCCACAGGGAGATGTAAGTGACTTAAAAACCACAATTGCCTCAAACATTGTCAAGGCCACAGAAGTGACTTGCCGTAAGACGAGTCACCACTCTGTGAACTTGCGATAAGCACAGAACACAACAGGAAGGTGCTTATTCCAGGCCTAGAGAAGCTAAAGTTTGGTTAACACATCCTGGTTAATGCATCCAGACAAAAATTCCCACAGCAAATGGTGGGAAAGGAAGCAGCTGCTTATACACATGCCACCCTAAGTTCTGGAAACATCTGTGACCACCCATGGATATCCACAATTTGGACTGTATAAAAGTGGCACCTCCAGAATGATTCTGGGACGCCCACTACCGAGAAGACCAGGGCAAAGAAAGACCAATGGGATGCCTCTGGATCCACAGTGTGGTGATTATTTTCTTCTTGATCTCTCTGTCCTTCACTCTCCCCCTGATCTTTCCTATTTCTATCTCTGTACCTCACATTTACTGTAAAATAAAATCCATACTACTGATTTTGGCATATGGTCTCATTTGCGCCTTAATTCAGGAAGAGGCATCTCTCAACAATCAGATCATAACAAGTGGAGTAGAAAAGAACAAAACAAAACTTGTATTCAACTCATGAAATACAAAAGAAAAGGTAATAATGCATCCTACTTAAAAACTGTGTAACAGATAAAGGGCAATTCAGTATAGATAAAAACAGAAACATGCTGACTTTGATGAGTCATTGTTAATCAAATCCAACCACCTCATCAGAAAAATCAGTCGAAAATATCGGAGAGAGATGTAACAGGAATAGAGGTGTCATAAGCATAATGTACAAGGAAATTGCAACTAGGCTTAAAGTGAACCTCATATACAATGAAGTTATACATATACAACTTCATATATATATCGTGATTGTAACACACAAAATACCACATAGAAGATCACACACTGAAATTGCTGCAATTTACTAATTAAAGCTCAAAATGAACTGCTCGGGATCCAAATTTTGTATTGAACAATTGACTGACAGCCTTTTGCCTATGGCACTGCATTTGTTTGTTTTTGGAATATGAGTTACTGTCTTCCAAAAAGGATGAGGTTAGGAGCATCACCTCTGGAGGGAAGTAGGTTCTGAGGCTCTCTTCATGGCATATGACACTTTCCCTCACATAAGCAATAAGATGGCCCATGGCAACACTTCGGGGAGGAGGAAAACTTCCTCAGGAACAAAACAAGAGCATGCAGAGCTTGCTGCAGTAAATCTGAAAGTCAGTGCATTGACTGCAAGCAGGCATTCCCTCTTTTAGGACATTTGAGAATAAAGAAATGTACATGAACTTTGAAAATCTTTTTGTCAAGGTTTAGGAATGGTTTTCCCTAATGTAATGTTCCTACTGAAACTTGCCAAACCAACATGTGGAGTTTGATCATGCCCCCCTCACCCCCGCTTTCCCCATGTGGCAGGCTGGAGAGGAGACTTGGAGGAACAAGAGGGAAAGATCATGGGTTGAGGTAAGAACTATATACTGGAAATAGCAATGATATAAGACAACAAAGAGTAACAGCAACAGTAGTAATGACAGATTACACAAGAAGAGAAGAAGTGAACAATTCATATATGTATGCTCAGCTCACCTGCTCCCATACAACCCCCCCAAAACACCTGACTGCTCCCTTTGCCATGCTACTCCATGTGGAAGGGAGCCCTTCCCCCATTCCCAAAAGATGATATGAGGTGGTAGAATACTGTCTGGGTCCTAGACAAGTTCCTTCCTGGATACTGCAAAAATTTAACATTTCTAGCCAGAATCAGGACACTATTTGGTTTTGACTATCAACTTTAGCTTTCTTTAGATTTAACTCCTCTAGTTTATACCCTAACTTAAAAAAAAAAAAAAAAAAAAAAGATGAAAAGATGCTACTTTAAAATGTTGTTTTATGTGGTTTGGGGAAAAGATTGAAGAATATTTCCCTGACATTTATGGTTCACCTGGAATTCTGTCAGAAGTACAAACACACACACACACACACACACACACACACACACACACACACACACACACACACATATTTTTCTCAGACAAGGCACCATATTTCTAACTACTGTATTAAAGTCATAACTGTGCTGTATTAAGAACAATTCAACAATACATAAAGAGAATATTGTATGCAGGTCCATACTATCCCATGGGAGAAAACAATGTAGAAAGGAATAATTCATGAGGTTCTCCTGAGATTTTTCTTAAGAATAATAAAAGAGGGAACACAGAATGAGAAGCTGGAAGAAAAAGAAGAGGTCAGATGTCTGGAGTCCTTTCTAGGAAAGGCACTTAGTGTTTTGGACAATCTGGGACCCTTTCTGTCATCAGTTTCTGATCAGAACTCTACAGAATGGAAGCTATCATGCTCTTTAGAGAATGTTAGCTTTTACTGGCATTCCCCATTACAGCCTTTTGGGTTGTGTTTTTTCTTCTTGGGTGAAGGACAAATATGTCAAGAAGAAAATACCGACTGTCACCAAAGAAGGATCAGTTTTAATGGGCAAATTAATTTTAACAAGATAAACAAACAAGAATTTTTGAGAAAAAGGTAACCTATGCATAACTTCAAAAACCCCAAAATGGAAATATTACATGTTTTCCATGAAGGCAGCCTAAAGAAAGATATTATGAGCTCTCACCAAAAGAAAACAAAAAAGTTGAACTATACTATTTTGAAAAGTTACTGTTAAACTTTGCATGTGGACAAACCATCTTAGTAGACCTTCAATAAATGTAAGAAAAAGGTCCAAGATCTTATTATTGCTCACATGTATAGGAAAGAACCTGAAGGCAAAGCTGGAATGAAACATCAGAAAAACAATAACATAAAATAAGTTGCAAATACATTAAAAAGTGAATGAATTAACAATTAAAAAGTAATGTGTATTGCATTTCCGAAATACATCTGCTATTTTTCATACCTGGGAATTATCATCTCTAATGAATAGTAGGTTAGATAAAAACAAGAGGAAAGTGCAAAGGCAACTATTAAATTTAAGATGCAGGATCACAGCAAGGAAAAAAAAGCCTTTCTATATATGTACTGAAATATCATCAAAAAGCCCTTTGATCAGTCCTGTAGTGAGTCACAGCACAGCTATATCATAATTTAAGTAAAATTTGCAGAGGCATATAATTTTTCATAATTTCCCTCAGATGGATGCTAATTATCCCTGCCACCCATCAGTTTTAGTAAGAAAGGATTAGTAGTAAGATACAGTACTTCTACAAATAGTAGTCATAAGTACCATAAAAAGAGTTGAGGAGTACTAAGGACTTTTAAAATTATCAACTGGATATTGTCTGTAATGCTATTAACACACACTTCAGAGAACATTTTTAAATATACTATTTAAATACACATTTCTGTTATCACCCTTTGAAAGTCAAACAGTATTTTAAATTTTTTAAAAAAATATCTTAGAATATACAAGACATTAGTCATTATTAAGACTCATTTTTAGCCACTCCACAGTTGACAGCTTTAGAGATATTTCTTTTACACTTTCAGTAGAGGAGTAGAATATTAAAAATATATCTATATAAATGGAACTATCATTTTCAGTTTACACCTGGATTCCTTTCCTTCTTGTTGCATTTTTCCATTTGACAAAATACTAGGACATTATATTGTTCTGAGTTTGTCCCTCTTCAAAACAAACAGCTTAATTCATATTGAGAACTGGATAATGCAAAAGCTTAATTTCTAAGTATCAGCAGTTTCTGTGATTTACAAAATCACACTGACACTACTGCTTAGTCTGATTGGTTTCCTATGTTGGATTCCAGTTATGTTGATCTTTGATCCATTTTACTGAAAAATACCCCAAACCCTAACTATCTATCTTCCCAGGTCAGTGTTTATCTTGTCATTTTCAGAAAATGTTGAAATGCTCTTTTATTGGGGTTGGGTTTTCTTTTCTTGCTGCCTGTGGAATTTTTCCCATTGAGGTGCTAAAGAAGCACTGATGGCTGGGTACTTGAGACAGGGGAGGAGGGACTCCTCTAATTTTTGTGAGTTTCTCTCAGAGGAGCAGACACCAGGAGATTAGAACCAGGTAAAAGGAGAGTAAGAGGCAATTGCCAGCTCTTGCTCACTCTTGGCTTCGGAGGAGGATGGTAGCTGCTCCAACCACCAGAACTCAGCCAGGAGCTGCCTCTTCTGCTGCTGGACCCTGCACCCATGCTCTGCTAGGATGCCCTGCCATTTCAGCTTGCTCTTTCCGAGTATCCTGCTGGAGCACCAGGACTGACACTGCCACAGGGTTCAGGAAGCAAAGTCTCTCTTTTCCATCCCTTCCCGTCTCGGACACAGCCGCCATTACCGCGTGCTGTCCGAGCTCGCGCCACAGCGCCCCCTGCAGCCACGGGGGGAGCATCGCCACCAGCGCTCCCTGCCGGCGGTGACGGGAACTGCACCAAAGGGGAAAGTGCCTGCGGCTGAGAGGACCGGAACTGGGTTCCTGTTCTGTTTGTTATTAATTCCATAGTTGCTGCTGCTTTGTTTGCATTGATATACATACTAGTAAAGAACTGTTATTCCTATCCTCATATCTTTGCCTGAGAGTCTCCTTAATTTCAAAATTATAATAATTTGGAGGGAGGGATTTTACGTTCTCCAATCCAAGGGAGGCCCTTGCCTTCCCTAGCAGACACCTGTCTTTCAAACCAAGACATCTTTACACAACATTATTAGCCTAGAGATGCACAGAGATGGTTCTTGTATAACTGAGTAAATTAAGAATTCCCAGAGTCAGGCAGACATCATTATAGTTTATAATATAGCCATAGTAAAACTTAGAGTACACTGCCTCTGGAGACATCTTATGCAAGGAGTATAGAATCTAGAAAGAAATAGAGAGTGATTAAGTCTGTGAAAACAGTGAAAAGTAAAGTACATTTTGAAGAAGGTCTGGGGATGAATCTAACTCAGTGTCTTTCTCTCCATTCTCTTGTTATTTCTTCTTTTAATCCAGGCACTATTAATTCTTTCTTCCTTCCTCTTTTACTTTATCTGGAAAGACAGATTAATATCCCACATATATTTATTTGAGCTCTATTAATTTTAGTGCCTCACTCCGTGGATATTGAATCTGACCTTCTCTTTCTGTATTTGAATCGTAACAAAAGGCTTAATATTAAGGGACTAAACTATATCATAATTTTTGCTTATACACAGTGAAGTTCCTGTGGATCCACTTTACAGATTTTTCCAGGTCCCCCTGGGTGGCATCCCATCTTTCAGATGTGTCAATGCACCACTCAGTTACGTGTTGTCTGCAAACTTGTCGAGGGAGCACTCTATCCACTGTCCGTGTCAATGACAGAGATGTTGAACAGCACTAGTGCAGAGACAGATCCCTGAGGGACACCTCTTGGCACTGGCCTCCACTTAGACACAATTGCACAGAGTTGTTGACCATAACCTCTGGCTCACTTTATCCATCCATCCATCCATCCATCCATCCATCCATCCATCCATCTATCCATGCAGAAGGACATTGTGTATTGAAGGCCTTGCAGAAGTCAAGATAGGTGACATCTGTTGGTCCTGCCTTTTCAACCTTTGCCACCACTGGATCACAGAAAGTCACCAGACTGGTCAGACAATTAGTCAAGTTCCTCAAGATAAACCTGCTCCAATGTAGATGTTCTGGATATCTGCTTCACCAAGGAGTACCTTCTGCTCTTCCAGCTTTATACTTACCTATGCTGTTTCTTGCTCTTTTTGTTCTCTAATCTCTCTCTCTCCCTGTTTTTTTTATGCACGCCGCTGCTCTGCCAATGGTCCCTTGGACTGGCTGCATACAACACACAACACCCCCTGTCCTTTTCCCTGAGGGTTTATCCTAAGCCTCTCAAGGGACTTAATACCAACACTCAAACATGATGAGCTTTTGAGCTTTGAAATTGTCCTTTATTTTACAAAGCACCACTGTGAGGAAGCACAGTTTACCATCAGAACTAATGAAACCAGAAATAAAAGAGAGATGATGTGTGGGAACAATTTCCACCTTAAAAATAAAACATTCATTAAAAAAGAAATAAAAATAGACAAACTAGATATTTGATTGTAGCAATATTCTACAAACATACCAGTTCAGGTGATTTCAGACTCACTTAGGCTAGAAAGACAGCACAACTCTCAGTATAACGATTTGTCCACATTTAGAACTTTGCTAATATAAAATGGCCAAAATAAAGAAGGCGTACCCAGAAGCATACAAAATACAGACGAAAGCCTATTTTTAGTCTTGCAAGAGGATGCAATTTTAATATTCGTTTTCTATTTTCCTCTGTATTTTTAGGTCATATTAGGTGGCAAACACTTGCCTTCCTGAAAGAAAATATGTATAAATTATAATAATATTCTGTTTTTCATTCTTTGAGAGGTACCATATACACTGCTGAATATTTGGAGAAATGCACAAAACAACTGATTTTATTATGAAATACGTATTTTGGGAAAAATATATTTCTATTGAACTATTATAAAAGAAGACAATTATTATGATCTGTTTGTACATGAAAATGTTCATGCGACAGATTTCCCTTTTCTTTTAAATATGTGAAGACTGTACAATCCTGAATGCATAATGCTGACTGTATTTTGGGCTGCAATTTAGCCTTCATGTGCTTTTATTGCTATATTTATTGTTTAAATGATTGGTCTGTGAAACCTATTTTCTCTATATTTAATAGGGGTTCAAATACACAGCAAATAAAACCAGAGTTTTTCACATATAATTTCAATTTATTTTCTTTGAAACATCAGGAGTATGTAGCTTGTTATGCATCACTTTTCTATTATTTATGAGAGATTTTCATAAAAAGCTGTTAAATAGAACTTTCTGTTACTTACACTGATATCTTCCAAATCTAAGCTGTTCAGAATGACATTGTTCCTCTTCCAGATGATGGGAGGTCTCAGGGTTCCCTGGATGGCACAACTTAAGACAGCACTCTGTCCCACTGTTGCTGCAGTGGTGCTTATTTTTTGATCTTCAGGCAGATCCAGCTGAACTACATCTGCAAAAAATGTATTGTTTTTAAGGTCAATGAGCAGGCAGTTTCATGAGCTTAATTAGCATGAACTTTTTGTATACTGGTAATTTAGGAATTTTAACTGGAACAAAAGTAAAAATAACTTCCAAAAACTCCAGTAAGTTCAGCATATTTCATATAAAGGTCAGCGTGATATTTCAATTAAATTGACTGACAAGTATCAGCCTGTAAGAAGTAGCATTTAACATGGAAGTGAATTCCAGAGGTAAGACTGTAATACGCATGACTGCATATCCAAAGTCAGACACTGGAAGTTATCTGACAGTTAAGGCAGGCACAGTGGACTAGTCAGAACCTTTACTCTATATTTTCAGGCTAATTAGGTATTCATCATTATTCAATGTTTAAAAAAATCTTTCAAAAATTCAGACATATGTGATAGGAGTCCAGACCTTGAATCTTTCTCTGTTCATCTATGTACTAAATATCTCCAATATTAACAGAAGGCTCTATGTTACTTCTATGTCCCAGAACTCATGTGGACTCTTGCATAAAAAAGGAGTGATACACCAAACTGATGAAACTGATGACACTGTATACTATTCCCTCTTGTGTAATTGCCTTAAGTTACAGGCTGATCAACTGAGAGTTAGATAGTCATTTATGGTGAGCCTTACTGAACATAACCTATTAAAATTCTATATTTATAAGGATTTTGTCATTTTAGACAAAAGAACTATATAGGAACTGAAGATCATCCAAATAAAAATTTTTCCACTCAGCTGCTGAAGCATGAAAAATCTCTATGTTTTTGATCATTCCCTCTTCAAGTAAACTACAAAAGGCATCATGTGTCTATTCTCTTTTAATTATGAAAGTACTTTCATATAAGAGACACATTAACTCATTCATTATAGGAAAGAAAGAATTTGTAAGGAAGCTAAGATCATAGGTTCATTTCAGTCTTATAAAAGCAATACTTTGTAATTAACACTTCCCCCTGCCCTCTTTCCACCACCCCCAATTGTAAGCATTAGAAAAGCATGAAAGCAAGCTTAGCTGTTCAATAATTAAATTCTTTAAAAATTGTGATTAAAATAAAATAATTTTATACTTAGCTCCAGAATCCCCTGATGCTTTCCTCTTTCAGAAAAAATGCACTCTATGTCTCAAAATATGAGTGATAGTGCCCACTAGACATGCCCAAATGAGACTGACCTTTTTTAACTAGATGCATTACCTGACACAATGCCTTACACTAAGGAAAATGAAATTTACCAATTAAATTAAATTGATTCTTCTGCTGTTTACTGTACTTTTACAATCTACAGCTTCCTCTGAAGCAATTCAGCTTCTATGTTACAGGAAGTGGTTCTTCAGTGACACTATCTTGCAGACTTAATGCGACATAACTGCATAGCTACTAAATGATTCAAAATTTCTGGTAGCAAACCAACAGTACACATATTTTGCTTCTTTACTGAGCTCACTATGCAAAGATCTCAAAAGTGAGATAAGTAATCTGGTATTTCAGTTATAAATTTATATTCAAATTAGGAAAGGCATGAATGAGGGAATCATGAAATCAGCTGGTGTTATAGGGCCATCTATGAAAACTGCTAACCTTCACACAATAAACTGGCACAGGCAATTTAGATTCTACAAGATTTAAAAGTTCTTTTTCAATTAACTTCAGTATTACTATGGATGCCAACATAAAGAAGGCCAGTCACTGCTACATGTGTTTATAATTTTTAATTAGAAGATGACACTAGAAAAGAGAGCATCTATCAAATATAACATTTCCTACATGGGCAAAGATGATATTTTGAAATCAAAACTGAGAGGCCATCATTTTGCAGACACCAAAAGTTTAAATGGGTTTTTTTAAACTGTCTTGGTTTTAATAGTAATGATAACCTTACCATAAATAATAATTAAGAAAATGATGATAACAACAATGACAACAAAGGATGATAATACTAATTTTGCCAGAGAAAACTCCCAAATAATTTCTGAAAAATTTCTCAGTACTCGATATTGATAGGCCATTTGCAATTTTTGTCTCAGGACTATATTGTAACAAAAGGGCCATATACAGAATTTTAAAAAATGAAGAAGTAGTTGTACTAACTGGAACTAGTCAATGCACTGATGATACATATTTTTTAAAAGTTATGAAAAACATCCCTATCTTAATAAATGCATTAGAATCACTGCTGTCCTGTAAAATACCAAACATTTATGTAAAAACCTTCAAGCACTATACAATTATGCATATGTATATTATTTAATAGGAAAAAAGGAATGTAAGTTGCATTATAACTCTTATTTTCTTGAGAGAAAACTATTGCGCATATTTTCTCCTTAAAAAAACAAATTATCACCCAACCCAAAAAGCCGTAAGCTTTGAGGGCAGCACCTGGTGCAGAATCTTTGCCAGGTAACTCCCTGAAAATTCCTATCCATTAACTGTCTGCAAACACAGTGAAAGAGGCAAACACTGCTGAAGGTGGAAGGGTGTGGTGTGTGTGCTCTGTCAGGTGCACAGAGCAGAGTCTCTCAGAGTCCAGACACTATGACATTCCTTTGGAAATATAAAAACTAGGCACCAGGAATTAAATTATGCATTTACCATGTCTTCTTTCTTACTTAAAAGAAATAAATGTGGTTCTGGGAGGAATTATTTTTTTTGACAGATACTGAAATTGCGTCACTCAGAATTATTCCTGACTAGGATGACACTTAGCTGTCTTTCTGTGTTGCCTTTGTAGATCAATAATAACTGTTTGGAGTTTAGTCACGCACATTTTGTTTATTTAACGTCAAATGAAAAACCAGAGTAAAGGTTTAGAAAAACTGGAAGTAAAATTAATTCTTTTTACTGATATCATCACAATGCAAAAAATAGTAAATGTGGGTATCGGTTACAGAGCAGTAATATTATAAGTAGCCAGTAGAGACTACGTTTTATAGCTTGCTATTTTTAGAAACATGGGTCCTCTACTATAGTGTACCATATTAATGAGTTTGTTTGTAACTCCTCCAGATGTAATATCAATCTGCCACGCATCCCTGGTTCTTAATTATAAAAGTTATTGAATACACTCTTTCAGATAAAGGGGAAAAAGGAAAACAAAAAAACTCAAACCAAAATAACCCAAGCATTTAAATAAAAGCTAGAAGTATAGTTAGGAAAAATAACCAGACAACTGTGTCAAAGTATCTGGTTGGAAATTTTAAAAAAAGCTATTATAAAATAGGACAAAAGGAGTGAAAGCAGAATAAATATTAACTATTGGGAAGACATTTTAGAACTTTAACACTGACCAGGGAAAAGGCACACTTACTGAAGAGGCTCAAAAAGATCAAAGATTTTAAACAACAAAGCAAAACCAAAACCAATCAACCAACCAACCACCCAACCCCAAACAAGTAAACCAAATCAAAACTAATCAGTTAAATATGAGATATTCCTGCACTGGTTGAGAGATTATTGAAAGGGATTAATAAATTCCCTGGCCATTCTGCAAACTCCCCTATCCTTCATCCTGCTTTCTGGCCTTGAGCCAAGTTCTTCTGGCTCCTCCCACCTTGTTTTTGTTACTGAAGTTCTCATTGTATTTGATCCAGCTTGAATTTATCCTCCTTTAAAACACATGAAAGAAAACTTTACACAGTATTTGGGATCAATGAAGTGATATATATCAACTAATCCATATCTTTTCCTGAAAGACTTCGGTCAATATGTCTGCACAATGCAATTGCCATTTTCACACGCATCTCATATAGTTCCTCACAGCTGCCCTATAAATGACAGGTCCACACAAATTTCTTCTACTCTACTCTTTTTAGTAGATTACTTCTCAGCCTAAAGTATAATTTCTTACTCTTAACCAAGTATAAGAACTTGTACTTTCAACATTAATTTTCATAGCACTTTTACTGTGCCAGGTTTTCAGGTTATCCAATTTCAATCCTTAAAAATGTTTGTTTCCCAAGTGGTCTTTGAAGAGCTTCAATAACAACTCCTTCTCAAACTGGTATTTTCCCATTTCATTGAACCCATATCAGCTCCCTTTCATCCAGGTCCTTATTAATTTTATCACTATCTCCCATGATTTTAGCTGACTAAACAGATTCTAATATGTAAACATCCTAAGTGCTTTACTGAAAATTATGAAAGCACTTTTTTTTCTCATTGCTTCTCTTTATCTAGAATCTATGCTATAAAGCCACTACTTTTTTGTCCTTCAGTTAAAATTAGATAAAATTATGAATAATTTTTCTGTTATAATTTTTCCAAGTACTTTCTAATATAAATATATTTGTGATATCTTTCAAAAATATCTTCAGAACTTACTGCAATGCAAAATGACATCACTCCAACTGAATCAAGAAAAACTGCAAATTATGATCAATTCGATTAGAATGCAAGTGCTTTAACTTTCTCAGTTCGACCAAAATTAGTAGTAGTAGTAATTAAACTGATGAAGGTGGGAAGAAAGAGTTTTCAAAGCTAACATGTTGAAAAAATATTCCAACAGCAATACACATAAGCAAATAATAGAACCTTATTTTAAGCATTGTTCTTTTCAAGAGTCATACATCTTGGGTTGTCACTCTTAGTATAAGTTTTATCAATATTCATTTTAAGTCAACAGATAAAATTATACCATTACACTTTTACAACAGAGTGGGGCAGTAGCGCTCTGTTAGGAAAAAAAAGATAGTGACAGCTGTACAGTGCTTTGAACCAACAATTCTCTTTCCTTAATCCTAAGTACATTGGGTCAATGTGCATAACATGGAAGAATTTGACAGTCTAAACTTAACACATTTAGGGAAAGAGTTGTTATACTTGGATTTGAGATTTCTGAAGAAGTTAAACAGTAAAAGCAGGGCTTTTTCATTCTTTCCCTATACATAAAAAAATCCAATCTCCAACACTTTTGATGACCCAAACGGCCTGTAGGAAACTGAACACAATCATAAAAGTCATTTGTGGTCTTAGAATACCAAGTCAGGCTACTAGGAAGAGGAACACTGAAGTATATGAAATTTATTGAGGCTAAGTAGTTCCTTACTGTCTCTTAGCATGAGTAAAGAAAAGCCACAGTATCACTCTGAATAAAAGATTTTAAAGGAAAAAAGTATGAGAAGATGTTACATTTATAGTCTGTGTATCACTTTATAATTGATTGTGTTGTTAAAGGAAGGACGGGAGGAAGTTCTTACTCAACTGTAGACTGCCTTGGTTAATTTAGTACCATTAACAAATGTGCAATTTGAACCTTCTCATTTGCTTCCATAAGTTCTGTGTATTTATTCAAAGCAGCTGCAAAACTCCTCTAAGTCTAAACTAATGAACATTATACCAAATGGTACCCACTATTTAAAATTAAGACCACATCAAGCCTGTATTTATTTTGTTTGCCTATTTCAAATGTAATTTAAAATAAAACAGCTTTTCAAACCAAGCAAAAAGCCTTTTGTCTATGAACTACAGTAAGCTTTGTACTTAATGTATAACATTACTTGGTGGCTTGAATTAGCTGAAATGCAGCTAGGTAATGTGCCTTTTACTCTTCTGGCATTGATCCCACTTTCCTTAAAATGACATAACAAAAGCCTTTTCATCACTGTCATTTTGCTGTTCTTTTACAGCAATTTTAAAATCAGCACACATCACCATTAGCATGAATAATTTTCTCATTATCTGCTCTATATTCTGCTTTGAACTTGTAAACATATTATTCAGATATTTAGTAGAATGTTTCAGTATGAAAAGTAACAGAACATGGGTCATGAGTACTTGTTCTCTAAGATATCATGTCAGCAAATAAGTCTTTCTGTTCCCAAAATCCATTTAAAAGCACACACACAAACATGCCAAAAAAACAAAAAAAACCAAAACAATCCCCCCATAAAAACCCCTAAAAACAAACAAACAAACAAGAATAACTTTTTCATGACTCCCTAGTGTTTTAGCTGCAGAGCTTGGATTAAAAATCAGGCAACTGTTGTTACAAAAAGCTAAAAGCTCTTAATGTTATAATTATCACCTTATTCATCTTTTGTCTTCACTGACAAGAGACTTGAAAAACAATTTTGTTGAAAATATAATATTCTAATAGGCCCTGTTTTTAGGAAATCCTGTATAAACCAATTCCATGTAAAAATTATCAGAAAATATGAAAGAAAATACAAACATTTCTGCATTTATTTATAGTACTAGTCAATGAAATTAATAGACAGGGATTGATATGTCATCCTAGAAAAAAATTACTTTATGGGAGAACCTAAAGCTTCTTTTAAAGACAAATGTGAACCCCAAGGTTTCTGTATCCTCTCACAAGAATATAGTATATTTTATTCAAATATCTAGAAACATCGAGTGCTTCCTGTTTTAAAAGCGCAAAGGATAAAGTAGAATATACCAGCTGACCTCTTGCTTCAGTGAATTTAGCATCAAATTCTCTTATTACTGAAACAGCTTTCATCTTTGATCGTATAGGACTAAAAATGACTAGAGAAGCAAATATCTTTTAATAAAATTCTTGAGAATAGTTTGAAATAAATAAAATTCCTAAATAAATTATGGAATATTATATTTATGAGAAGTTTATAGATCTGTGTACTTACACAGTGCTTACCATTGAAGTAAAGTCTATGTTATTTAATGGTTCTTTGAAGAAGGACTGTAAACTGTGACTGTAAGAGGTAGCTGAAGGACTTTTGGATTAATGGGCTGCAAGTTAATTTGTCAAGAGAGAAACAGTGAAATGATGATAAGCAGTTTTATCAACTCTGTCCCTTCTAGCAGAGAAAAATTCAAATCAATGATTAGGAATTCTTTGAATAGCAACTGAAAGCAAACAAAACCCAAACTAAATTTGCTCCATGATTTGTAGACATGAATACCATATGCAGCTCTATGTCCTCTGCAAGGCAAGTAAAAGCTCAGAGGAAAGACAAGAATAATCAAGGCATGGAACAGTTTAAATACATATTTAAAAAATCAAAAAGGCTTGAATTTGTATTTTAAAAATACCAATGATGCAGAGAGCTTTGACAGAAGTCAGTAAAATCATGGATGGTCATGAAAATGCTGGAAAAACATATCCATGACAGCATAATGGCTTATTGTTTCTTTAATCACTGGAAAATCATCAAAATAAGTGAGAGGCTAGGTTCAAATTGAAGGACAGTAGTTTGAAGGGATATATTTGAAAAAAAATCTTTTCCAAAGGTTATTATAGATTCCAGAATCTTACATGTGCAGATCACACAAACACTTGGGACAAATTATGATGATATTATTACACCTCTCTAAACATCAACTCAAGTTCATGGTTGAAAGAAAGCACTGGACTGGCTGGACTGGGGACCAATACAGTTGTTTTTATAGTGTTAAGACATATTTCTTAATTCTACATGGAAATCACCCAGGAAATGGGAACTCTTAAGTTTTCTTTACAGAAAGAAAGCTTCTTTAACTGTCAGTTCATTTAGTAAACTAAGTGAACATAATTTAATGTATTTTAACATTTTTAATGAAATAAGTAAATCAACTGCAGTGCAGTTGAATTATTAATTAGTGTATTGAAAATAATTTTGCCCCTCTGATTTTAATAATTTCTAATTGATTTTAATAGTATTTCTTCTGAATACCTTTGCTCACACATTGCACGTTTTAACTTTTAAAAAAAATATTAATAATGGCAGTCGTTATTAAAATCAGCAATTATGACTTTTTGTTAATTTCAAATTCACAATCTGATTTAGCTAAAACAAAATTTCCAAGCTCATTATACATGTTTTAAATTAAATTCTTAATTTAATGAATTTTACTTCCTATGTCCAGTGACTCAAACTCCTCCTCAAGACCCTGTGTTTTACACAAATGTGCACAAAATCCATATGTATTTGTTCTTGCTTCATATTCTTGTATTTGTACTACAGGAATACTGAGCATGTTTTGAAAAATATCACTATTACATTTGTTAAGGATATTTATTTAAGGATATTATCTGCACTGCAGATAAAGGGTTTACCCTACAGACTATATTGTTTTGAGAACTCTGAAGTTGAATTCAATTGTTATGAGAACTTTTGTAGCCTAAGGGAAATCCCAGGCCAAGAAAGTCAACTCCTGATCTGTACAGCTTCAGTGTCTTCTGTTGCAAGGGAAATCAGCAATCTACTCCCATAATGTTGACAGCCTGTTTTTTATAAGCTATTTATTAGGCATAAATACAGCAATCCAAACTTTGCATATCCTGACTGACAGACTAATTCTTTATCCTCATGAAGAAAAACAAAATCTCAGCTTATATGCATTTAAGTCTCTTGAAGTGGCATATAGTAAGTCCCTCTCCCTCCTGTCACTACTCAGTGGACTGAAACTATCTGCCCAACCTTAATGTAGCCTCTCAGTAGGTTCTGTAATTGATTTCATGCACCATTCAGTGAATCCTAAGGGAAATTTCAAAGTTATTGTGATGGGTTAAAATCTGATTTGATGTGTGTTACTGGAATTGCTGATCTGAAAGTAGTCAGATAAGGTATCCTAGGTGTATGTGTATATATAAACTTGAAACTTTTATAAGATTCAACATTCCAAGTTGGACAACAATATATTTCTTGCCTCTAAAATTGCTGCAAAAGTTAATTATAAATTATGTTGAGAAAAGAATCTTTGAGTAAATGAAATAATAATTTTCAGATAACCTATTCCCATTTTTAGACTTAGATCCCATTTTAAAGGCTACACTTAAGATTAGCAAGATATAGTTAAAATATTTGTACATAGAAATACTTCCAAAATAACAGAAACCACAACAGTGCAGAAAACACGACAAGTTCTCTCAAATAAAATGTTATATTGCTGTTTAAGAAAATATGCCAAATCACCTATTCCAATCAGCCCACAATGATATGTGATATCACACCCTCAGCAATGATTATTTGTATGGACGCACATGAATAATGACTGTGCATCTGTGGCATTTCAATGTTTTCTGATACATTTTCTTAAACACAGTTTTTCTTGCTGCAATAGTTACTTTTTTAAAATATATGAAAAATTACTTTTTTTTTTTTAAGAGAGTATATGCTAAAAATTACCTCTGCAAAAATAAAGCAGAAACAAAAATCTAGTGGATCATAGAGCAGTATTAGCATATGTAATTCAAATGAGATATAGTAGAATTTTAAAATCCTCATGGACTTGCAACAAATTTTCTCATTTAGTGTTCAACACTTGTATTTTACACTTATATCCATTGTAAATTCAACAGAGAATACATGTCTTTGTTCAGAATATGGAAAATAGGATGACTCTCCACAAAAACACTATATTGTCACTAAAAAATACTGCCTGTGCTTGAGTTTTAAGTATTTTCTTTTAAAATCGTAATTCTTGTTGTGCTAGTGTGTTTTTACCAACAATCATTGTAGAATTGGACTGTGTCAGTTTAAAAAAAAATAACAGGAGAAAGCCTATCAGGTATTGATGCAACATGGCTGAGATGTTAAAATTATTCTCAGCACTCTTTTATGGCACCTCAGTGCTTAATCTTTTGACATTAGTATTTTTAGATGCACAAAGCTGAGCTTCAAATCTTCCAAAATGGCTGTGCTGAGTCTTTGTAATGGCGGTGAGAAACGTATTTAAGATGTACAAAAGTGGAAAAATAATGCAGAAGAGAGGGGGAAAAAAGGCATATAGAAAAGGTACTAATTGAAAAAAATTTGAAAGTTACTTAGGTTGAATGAAATTTTCCATTTCATTACTAACATGGACCTATCCTGTTTCTTCTTCAGAAGGAGCATTGTTCATTTTTGCCAAATGTAATTCACCATTTTCAAAACACCTCTCTAGATTTGCTGGTAACATCACATTAACACCAACTTATGCACATCACCAAGCTTCTGAAAAGCTTCAATTTGATACTTCTGTGCCTGCTGTCAGTTTCTGCGCATTTCACCAACTCCTCTGGGACATATTTTTGTGCCCTAGAAATTATCTACACCAAAAATGTGTACTTTAAAATATAGTTTTACAATTTTTCTTGTAGATTCTGGAAATGCTGACTACTGTAGTGACTGATCAGATGGAAAAAAAGTAAAGAAAGATATGACTACTTTCTACAGTCACTGTAAATGTATTCATTAAACTTTAAACCCTAAGCTGGGTGTGCCATTCATCTTGCATCATAGGCATATATGTGATTGCACAGATATCACTGTCTTCAAATTATGATTATATTTAGTTAGTAAGGGAGAAAATGTTCAAGAAAAGGCTTTGTTTTCCTTATTTTCTTACTTATGTTCCTTCAGTTAAATATCAGCATGGTTTAGTTTGTTTAAAAAAAAAATCATACCCTTGCATTTATTTGTTTGAGTTTTGGGCTATTTATAAATTTAGTAGCTTCTTTTTCAGATTTGGAATTATGTAGACAGAAACATGTACTACAAAGAGATCATTCTCCTGAAGAGAACACTGAATGTTCATTCCTCTGACGTACCAGAATCTGTAATGAGTGGCAACAAAAACTTCACAGAATAGTGAGGAAGAAATGCAATGAGGCCAGATCAAGCTACAGTTTTCCAAAACTGGGATGTACTTGGAGCTGTGAGCAGCCTAAGCAAGGCTTAGTAGCCCAACTAAAGTGGAATTCATCAATGTGGATAAAACTATTAAAGCCATAATACTTTTCCCCATAAAAATGCTTAAAAAATACTTTTCATTTCATGTCATCTGCTCCATTCAAAAGACAAAAATATTATTTTTCAATAATAGCTTAAAAAAAAATCTCTCTTCAGGTAAAAAAAGAAAGAACATGAAAATGACACTTCATAGAAAGAAAACCAGGAGGCTGACAGCCAATGACCTCAGTGTTTATCTGCAAATCAATAATCACACCTATTTTTATATGTACACAACCTCACACGAGAATGCTATATTTAAAATCAGTATTTTTGCAGCTTCTCTGATTTACTTCTATATAAAAAACTGTTAATAAATCTTTGCTTTTTCTTCTAGCTGCTTTTCCAGCTACACAGAATCTCAGATGCATTTAGAATAGTCTGTGCTTTTTTCTTTCCCTCTCCCCACCCCTTCATTTCATGTCTTCTAATTCTCATCTTTTATTTCTCCCCAGTCCTAATTCCCATTTTGTTTCTCTACCTGACTATTTACATCCACTGACCCTGTTAGTTCTTCTTGTCCCTTCTTAAATACATTGAGATATACTATTCATGCAATAGCTCTAAATACTGAAGCAAGGATCCTTTATCACATCTGGAACTGACACTGAGTGAGGGAGGAGAGGAGGGTTCATGGTTATGCCTACCTTTTGGCTTGGCAGCACAACTTAGTGTGTTAACCCATTAGAATTTGCAGGTATGCACCTTTACCACTTCCTGCTTGAATTCTGGGAAAGATGCACCTTTTCCCAAATGCACATCTCGTCCTGTATGGCAACGTGGGAGCTGTAACATTTTAGTAGTATACGCTTGTCTGGACAACAGGGAGATCATGACAGTGAGCACTATACTTTTCACCCAACAATTTATCTCAGATATTTTGTTCAGATTTCAATCTTAATCTAAGCAGTAATACACCCTTTAGAGGACACTACCAAAGTATGATTTCCTGTCAGAATAGGAGGAGCATATACAATTAAATACAGATATATTAACCAGATTCTTCTATTGCTACTCACTTTTCAATTTGTTCCAGGGTAAGAAAAGAATTTTTTTCAGAGCACTGATCACAAGTATATATTTTAGCCAATATAAATCAATACTAGAAACTACTCAGACTTTTCCACAGGTGTATAAAATACATAACAATATTTGCAGTTGTGTCTCTCCATGTATATCCTGTAGAAGTCCTGTGCTATGGACCCAGTCATCATGTGTCACCATGACTTTTAAACCACTACAAAAGAAATTCCAGAAACTGTCTCTTAGATTACTCTTTTCAAATTTTCCTGTATAGCTTTTTGACAAGACCTGGAACAGCATTCAGCTGTCTACAGTGTCAATTCCCACCATCTCTGGAACACTTCCTCAGCTGAAATAAGAGCTTTCCCACCATCCCATCCAAGACTGCAGAGTTTCACAGTTTATCTTTTCAGTCATTCACAGAACATGCCAATGCATATTGCAGATGTAGATTTAAACTTTAGAATAAAGTTTTCACAAAGTTTTAGAAAATCAAACTTAGTCTCACTTCTCCCTACTCCGGATCACTCTTTTCTTGACAATCCCTCAGAATCTGGATTTATGGTAAGAAGCCATCTCATCAGGCTTCAGACAGGGGAAGATACATCTTCTAAAGTATGAAAAATTCCTACTGAATGTCTACTGATAAGTTCCTGATATGGAAAACTGTTTCTTCTTGAAAACACTTTTCACAAAGAAGGATTGAAAACAAATGACAAAAGGAAAAGTGTTGTGTTGGAATGGATACACACACAAGGCTTGGACAAAAAACACAATGAGACACGTAACACATAGATTAAAGTTTGCAGACTGAGCTCCAAATGTAGTCTGAATTTAGAACATCAAGCAGAATCTATAGCTCTAGAAGCAGAGTCCATGATCTATTGCAGTAACACAACTTTATAGTAAAGTCACCCTCATCAGATAAAAAAATCCACATGGTCAAAACAAAAGTATCCTGTAACTAATAGTGGTTAACTGCAAATACACAAGGAAGTAAACACCAGGCATATAGTGATAATCATGCTTTAGCACCCATCTATACAAAATTGCCAGGTCAGAGGCAGTTTATGGTGGTGACACTAACATAATGAGTCAGGAGAAGAAGAAAAGGCATATAGACTGGCATTAGCTGGACTGTTAGCTGAAGAACTCAACAATTCCACTGCTTTAATCTAAAGAATACTGTAATTTGGAATGGAGGAAGTATTTTTCAATGAAGAAGAAAGAAAATAAAGTTTTTTCATCATGTTTTTACACTAAGATGATGTTAAATAAGAAAATCAAGCAAACCCCCCCAAAAGAAAAAAACATCCCAAATCAAATTATCAAAATGACGACCTTTTTTTCGTGTAAGAAAGAACTAAAAAATGTAGATCTCCAATATCAATCCATTATGACTCCTAAGCTAAAAACTCTTGAGTTATTCAAATCTATGAAAATAATATTGATTACTATGTTTTAAATCTGAAAAATGTACACCTTTTACATTGATAAGAGATTAAGCCACTGCTGTCAGAGGAAAATAATAGTAGGAATTATGATGACCACACATTTAACCAAAACATATATGCATAAACAGAAAGGATGAAGTTCCGGTATATGCCTACCTTCTGACACATATAGAAAGTTTACTTACGAACAACCTCATAATAAAATATACATGAAATAATGGCAGGATTTTCTGGGATGAAATAGGACCAGGCAAATTAATAACCCCTTGGAAGTTCGATACAAAATTTAGAAAATTGAATTAGAATTTGTATTAAATAAAAACCCCACTTTTTTATAATAAAAATTGCATTTCAATCATCTTGATTTCCACAAACACTCCATCCCCTGCAAATTGTAACATAATTTTTAGTATGGATTGCAAGTTCTACACTCAGTTGAAGTGTCAGTTTCTTTGTTTTCCTCAAGCTGATTTTACTCACTCTCCTGGGCTGCTTACACCAAAATATAGCTCGTTTCAACTATTATACAACTCTCATTTAACTGCTTGCTGGTTACTAAAAAGTTCACCTCAGCTTGAGGTGGAAGTGTCCCTGAAGTCCTCTTTTTCCCAACTTCACTGGACATCACCATTTGCATTAGTTTTCTCAGCTCCCGTCTTTCTGAGAGAGAAAGATTTTTCCCTAGGTTCCCTGTTACTCATCTGGCAGACAAAAGAAGAGATATTCTCTACAAGCTGTATCAGAAATGGAATGTAAATTCTGCCAGAATTTCAGTCACTACAAATCAGTTTGTCTATCCTTAATCTCACTTTTGATCTAAATCTGGAATGGATAAGCAAAACAATTTTTGAACAAAAGACCTGATATTAAACACAATTTTTACTAGCAGACTATATTCAGTTTCTACTTTGGATACTTTCAACAGCTTTTAATTTTCAGGAGCATACAAAGCTCCAGCTGTTGTGAAAGCTGCTGATTAGTGAGCATGAACTAATGACAACAGACTTTCTTTTCATAACCTTCACAAATGTCATAACTTTACCCTTACGTTCTACATGAATGAAATATAAATGAATTTCATGTAGTAAATATAGTTCTAGGTAAACAATAATACGGCTGAAAGGTCATGTTGAAAAAAGCCAAGAATGAAACAAACACTCCTACCTTCAGGACTAATTCAACTCTAAAAGACACCTCACACTGTCATTTTATTATCAACTATATTCATTGACTTTACCACTGAGAGTACTTTTCTTTAAAAATGTCTTTAAAACCTTAAGAGACAAATAATAAACCATGATGACTGACTATTTTCGAACAAAGACATTTCAATCTGGAGAATGCACAAATGGTTTCTAATGCCAATAAACATAAGGGAGGATTATACACTACATTTTCTAAATCCTCACAGGAATTCTAATGAGGAATAAAGCTAATTATGATTCATTATAAGATGAATTACAAATGTTTAGCACATCACTAGCACAAGGTTCACCCAGTACTGGAAATTAGAAATGACAAAAAAAAAAAAAAAGCCATAATGTTGAAAATAATATTTTTCTTTAAAACAGTGGCACACATTCATAATGGTGTTATATGATAAAAGTACATGCTATTTTTTTAAACTCCAAATAAATCCATTTAAATTACGCACCCTGTGGTGATGGCAAATTCAGATACAGAGTCTGCTAAAGAATGAATTATAATTTTATAAAACAATTTTGAAAATACAATGTTAACAAATTTGTAGGCTGTAAAGAACAGACTGGGGTTAACATCAGAGGACTTCTGAGAGAAGTGAAAAAGCTGCAATTACTTAGCTTTGTGTAGGGAACACTTAGCAGACTATATCCATGAATTTAAGCCTGAACCGGTTTCTACTATGAAATGATGAGCAATATGGTTAATATAACAGTAGTGAACATCATTTACACTAGCCAGGCTTTGATTCAGTCCCTCAGAGCACTGTTGAACCCCAGTTAGGGAGGTGTGGATAGCATGAGTGAACTGCACATATCTTACCTGCCTTCAGGCCCAAAGTCAGGATTTCACAGACTAGAGGACAGCTTACTAGAAGTGGTTTCAATATTGTTTAACGTTTTCATTACTGACTTGGATGACAGGACAAAATGGACCCTCAAAAATCTTTCAGCTGTCACCAAATCCAGAGGATCAGGAAGCAGACTTCTACAAGATTCCTCCTCAGAGGGAACTTTATAAACAGATGGAATGGGCTGAAAAAACTGTGAAATTCTATCGAGAAAAATGAAAAGTCTTGTACTTGGGACACTGTAAGTCCATGTAAAAATACAGGGATTCAGCTGGCTAGAAATCAGCTTTGCAGACAAAGACTCAGGTAGACCACAACTGGAACCTGAATAAAGAAGCTTGGCCAAGCGCCTGCAAGAATTCCCCTCTGACATGTTCTGTGCTTCAATAATCCCAGCTATGAAGTAGTCTGTGAAAAATCTGAATTATTAATGCTAGTGGTTGGAGTTGCAAAAGGCAAAGGTGATCCAGTCCATGAAGCCCAGATGGATTTCTGAAAAGCTCTTAACGGTATCCCTCAAGTCTTCATCAAGAGCTTTGAAGGGACACTTACATGTTTTACAAATCCTGCCAGCATGACTTCATGTCCTAGTGTGAGTCTAGGGAGCAGTAATAGTGACATCACGTAGCAGAGGCATGGGAAGTGAGCCAAAGGAAGGTTAAACTGTTCAAGTGTTCAACAGGCCTAGCTTCCCATCATGATACTGTTCTTTATATGATACCATTTCATTTGCTCAAAGTACAGCTTCAGTTTACTCTGGTTTCATCTAGACTACCCAGAACTCCTGCAAATACATCCTTTATCCTGAACATGAGGAATATGCAATCATGTTCAGCTAAACAATTAATCTAAATTGAATAAACTATTAGTCTGATGTATTGCGCTAGTTAGGAGCTTTGATTCAAAAGTAAAGTCAATTTTTCCACTTAAAAACACACATTTGTTTACCATTAGTTTTCTATTTTTTCTTATTGTAATTATCTGCCTTGTTCACTAAACACTGTTCAGCACCAATAATAAAAAACACAGAAGTTTTAACAGACAAAAGCTATGTTTGCACTTTGTTTCATTCTCCATTCTCTTCATCAAATGAGAACACGGAGGCATATGTTTAAGGATAATTAAAATTTCATAATGTAGTAACAAAAAGTCAAGTAAAGTCGAGACAAATTTCTTTTAATATCTTAATTTAAATACTTGAATTATAAATTATAATAAAAGGAGGATATCAATAAAAATCCCACTATCTAGCACTAGTGAAAGCCCAGTTTACATGGATTTAAATCTCTAGATTATATAATTCTCCAAACTGATCTAAATAACTGGAGGCCTAAAACCTGCCTCAGCCTCTTGTCTTTCTACAAGCATCATTAACTATTTCTGCCAGGGACTCCCCAATTATTTGGTGTCAGCCAAGAGAAATGACCAAGGATCATGTCTTTCAGATTCAGCTTCTGAGGGAGTGGTTGTCAATTATAGCCTCTTCTACATCTTTTTGTTTAGCAAATTTATTTTACTCCATCCATCACTGTATCAAACTGCCTTCTCATGTAATTGGTCTCTTCAGCAACTCTTGCCACCAGTGCTATCATCATTTACCTACTTTCTAGTTGCTGTCAAAGAAATCAATTTAAATTAATGGTGTCTCACCAAATAACACATGACCTCAGAAAAACTTACTAGTCAAATGCTTAAAGTGGGTCCACTATGGAGTGTAGAGATATACAAAATGTCTTGTTTAGTTAGAAGAAGTCACATTTCCTGCTGGAGATTCCTGTGGATTAGATCATGTAAACTATATGTTGCACTCAAGTTTTTTATTTAAAGTAGTTCGTTTAAAGCTAACTCAACTATTTTTAATTAACTTGCAGCATAAATATTCAGTGCTGCTTGACTTATACATTATCCAGAATGCAATGAATTTTTGCAATTCCTTGTTTCTATGGGATCTATTAAATCACAGGGAAGCAGAGGAGATAATACCTCAAATATGAACAAATGCCCTCTCTCGACAAGCTAAAAAAATTTACTTCAAATACAAAATTTCCACCATTGTAGAAGTTTGAAAGTACCTTAAGGTAAATGTGATCAGAGAATTCTTCCTTATTATGTTTTTCAGACTAGCAATTGAATATTAAAATGAATCTCAATACATCTGCAAATCAAAACTGCCCTTTTGCAATGAAGTAATAACGATGAACAACTTAAAAAATCCTAACACTGTATTATCCAAAAATATAAGCATAGAACAAACTTTTGTTATAAGCTATATGTTTACTTTATATTGAAAAAGTATATATATGGCAATAACTTAAAAAAATGGTATTTGCATTAAGTGTAGTGTGCATTAGAAATAACACATAATTAAAAAGACATCTAGTCCATTACTCCTTATAATGTTTTCTGGTTTTCTCTTGAAAAGAAATTTCACAGGAAATGAAGTTGGGTGTTAAACACAGCTTTCTTATCCAGAGAACATGGAAGTGTTAATTCACTGAAATAAGAGTGATAATTGGTTTTGACCTTATTTATTGTAGAATATGTTGCTGAATTTGTCTAAAAACACCTGAGGAATTTATGCAAAAATCAATTTCTGTATGCTTATTGTATGTGAACATGACTAATTCAAGTAAAACCATTTTATCTAAATGCTAGGAGTTATCATAAATATTTTCAAGTAATTTTACTAGTATAGATCCAAATGTACTGCTCCTATTTATTGCAAATACAGATGATGAATACCAATACTGCACATTTGCTGTTGCCTAAAATGAAACATTTAAAATGCTTCAATCTATGAAGTATTTCTGGAACTAATCAATAATGAAATGGGAATTTTAAGAGGAGAGTTGACAGCCCTGGTAATTCACAGTTTTATGCATGAAGCTCTCAGTTTATAAATGCAATAATTTGCCAATTTTATTTATTGTGTACTTTCATTTCACTTTCAAATTTCAAGGTTTTTTTCCCAGAATGGTAATAGCATTTCTACACATTTAACATCTCTGGACCTGTCCTGAGTTTTAAAATAACCAAATTTTGAAAAACCATCTCCTCATTCAGTTCTGTCAGGAGAACTAGAAGCCAGTATTCTAAAATAGTAATTCAGGTTTAAATCAGCTGAACTGTGAATATGGTTAGAAAGCCTAAAGCATAGCAGAACTACTATATTTCTGCATAAAACGAAGGATTCCATGCAACTGTTATCCAATAGTTCCCTGAAATCATCAGACTAGAGTTATGAAGCAGGTCCTCCCTATGTTAAAGAAATCTCTCACATAGAAACAAGAATAAATGAAAACAGTTTTAGTATGAAGGAGATTCTGAAAAATCTATCACCTGGCTGAAGTGTTTATTTACATTTAGCAGGGGAAAAGTACAGCAAGCAGAAATCAAGGCAGGCTCTGTTACCTGACTGTACAGAGGCTTTCAATTTTTGTTATTCCCTGAGGAGAGTTTTACTCCTCTTAAGACCACGTGTTTGTGCAAAGGACCAAGACTTCATGTTGACTTCTTCTGTGACATATCCTGAGAATAAGGACTGTGGATATTCTGCTCTCAGCTTTGCATATCTGGTGTGTTTCCCCAAGGTCAAAGCAGGCAATGGGCTATGTATCTAAGAAGATCAGCACAAAGGTTAAAGGACAACCTAAAGACAGATCAGATGAAGCTGTGACTCTTAGCACTTCAGTCCTGTATCATACAGTCCTACTCACGGTATTTTCTACCCTTTCACAGACACCAGATCTTGAAATCTGTTGGCAGGTCTCTTATGAAGAAAAGTCACCAGCAGACTTGCACCTGGACCTCCACTGAAACTCATATTGTTCAACATCATCCAGGAGAAGTGGAAAGAAAATAAAGGGATATATTTTTCTGGGACAGAGTTTCTTCAGAACTTATTAGGTAGTTTAGATAGCAAATACAAAAGCTGATTTGTTTAAAGGCCTTATGATACTGGCATGCCAAATTCCATATACTTAATTCAGTATTGAAAGTATTGCATGAAGGAAATTTAAAAGTGCCAAACATTATTTACAGAATTATAATCTGGCATTGTTTAGGTATTGAGCATATAGGTTTTAGAGTATGCTTTGCAGTTTTATGAAAAAACCCACTCATTCCTGGCAATATGACAATAAAAGGAATTATTAGGTAAAGACTTGTACTCAGAAAGAAATTCCTATAGCACTGTATAAATCCATGCTGCATGAGCAACTTGACTATTTACTTTCTGTCCCTCCCTCTGCAAAAAAATCTTCGAGTAAAACTTGAAAAAGAACAGAGAAACACAACAAGAGTGACTGAAGGTGTAGGAGGTTTTCCATACAAGCAACTATTAAATGACTGGAGAATTTCAGAACGGAAAAGAGATGACTACAAAGATATGTCAGGAACTAGAAGAAAAAAGAAACAAACACAACAAAACCGTTTCAGAGAAAAGAAATATGGAACAATTGTTCATAGTTTCTTATATAAAACTTAATGAACTAAAAATGAGGTGTACATAATGAAGGAAAAAAGATGGCACTTGTATCCAGGACACATTATATTGTGTCTCTGAAACAGACTATTGTAGACATTAATTCCACATAGGTCCTGTGATAGGTTGACTTAGGAAGAAGAAACTCAGAAGAGATTCTTCCTAAGGGAATTTCCTCTGTGGGGGTTGGGATACCCGCAACAGCCATTTAGAGAAAGTTGGTTCGCTCCGTGAACACACATTTTGAGGAAGGTAATCCGGAACTGACCCTCTTGGTCTTCCAGCGGCTGAGCAGGTAACACCAACCCGAGCTTCCCTCTCCCCCATGCGGGGGGGGGGGAGGCTCGGGAGGCCGCTTGGGCCCCGTTTGCCATCGAGGGGGACCCGATGGCCGGGGGGAGCAAAAGTTGTGTGATAAGACCTTCACGGCTTCCTCCTCCACGGGCCTGCGGCTCTGGCGTGGGGGGAGGTCGACTCTTGCTGCTGCCGGCCGGGCCGGGCCTGCCCGGGTGGCCATGAGCAGTGTGGGGCTGCAGCCCAGCCCCAGAAAGGCTGATTAACACCTCAGCTGCCCCCCCAGCATGGCCTGAGCCTGGCCCAACTCTTGTAGTTGTGTTAAACTTTAACTCTTTAGTGCTCAGATAAGATTTGCAAAGCCTCCAGCCTTTCCTTTGAATATGAAAGGGAATAAGAAGATTTCTGAAGTCAGTGATGTAAGAGCTAAGTTTTTAAGATGGAAAGAGAATGAGAAGATGCTGAAATGGCTGAAAATCTTTTTGTGAAATTGTAGGAATGAACTGATGTACTGAATATTCCTATAAACCATGGAAAGAGACATGGGGGGATGGAAATGTTCCATTTAATAGATGATTTGACTAAAGAGCACCTGTGTTGAGAATTTCTGTCCTGAGAAAAGAAGGGGATTTTGGTTTTCTGAAGATAAAGCCTGAGCAGAGAAAAAGGAGACAGAGAGAATCTTTGTGGTTGAACATTTCATTCTTAAAAGTAATACCCCATTGGACAGACATGGCCCACATCTACAATTTTGGGACGGCTGTAGAGTTGGGAGGAGCATCACGGTTGCAGGTTCCCGGGCGGATGCAAATCGTGAAAAATAAAACCACAAGAGAACTGTTTTTTTTCCTTCTTGTGGGAAAAATCCCTACAACTTCAACAAGAAGAAGCTTCTCTCTCCAGAAGTGAACTGAGAAAGACTAAATTGGGCACTGACCGAAGTATTTGTTATATGTTTGTTTTGTTGTTATGAAGATTGGGAGAGGGAGGGAAGGAGTGGTCTAAAAAATCTTATTCTGAAATTTTTTTTTCCCTCTCTTTTGTTTGTGTAGTTAATAAATTTTCTTTTATACTCTCTCAAGTTTTAGGCCTGCCTTGCTCTTTTGCTCCTGGTTCTGTCTCACAACAAGAAAAATAAGTTTATTCAAATTGGCAACTCAAACTCAGACATTAATTTGGTGCGTTGGCCGGGAAAGTCAAAATTAAACCAAGACAAAAAGTAAACAAACCTATGAGTGAGGCATCCATCAAGAGCTATTAGAGAGGCAGCCTCAGGGAAAAAATCACTAAAGAAGAGAAAATATTTTACAAGGAACTTATTTACTTTTGCTTCTTTAGCAATCTTCCATAAGCACTCTTACAACAAAGATGCTGCAGTCGATGTACATTTGTTCTAATCCAGAAAAGTCAACATGTATATGTATATGTTGTTACTCAAAGTAGATATTAACTCGACAATTCATGAGCAAGAACACAACATTAATCTTTGTTTAGCATCAAATATTTCTTAAATAGACTACTCAGGAAGTTTAAAAACACTATTAAAATTTCCTCCAAGAAATACATCTCTACCAAATGACTTAGTTGGGAAGAATTATAATCATAATGCAAAATAAATTTTTTAAAAATTACACTTTCTCCAAACATTGATTCATGACAGAGTGGCAAACAGATTACTTGTTGGATCCTTACCATCTTAGGCAGTCAGGTTCCCAATTCTTATACTAAATAACTACATAAAGAACACTTATGTGGTTTTGCTCTCCGCTAGGTTTTCACTATTTTGCATCTTTTGACCCAATATTGCACTGTGTAAACCTCTGCCTCATAGCCTTTGTATGACACCTTCTTTTTTACTACAGTCAAAATTGCATTTCCATATAAATCGTTTGCTAGCCTGATTAAGATAAGATTTGACACTCTGCAAGGATGATGTGTTTAGAAAAACAGCTTGAGAATCTACTGACAATTTAATTCTATATATAACACAAGCACAGGGATATTTTGTTAACCTGTTTCCTCATTTCTTTTGGTAGAAAATGTACAGGTTTTCTTGTTGGAGGTTGGGGAAAAGACTGGGTTTTTTAACATCCAACAGCAAGGTTGGGCTTTTCTAATATCCAACAGCATTCATAATACATCTGGAAAATTGAAAAGAGGTTTTTAGGCTGTAGATAGTAGGACAAATCATTTAGATTGGAAAAGACCTATAAAACATAATTTCTGTGGTGGATTTAGTGCTGGCTAAATTGCCAGTGCACCCACTAGAATTATTTATTCATTTTGTGCTATGAGATAGGATTAGGAGGAAGAGCAAAGCAGGCTCAAACATTGAAGGTTATAAAGAAAAACTTTATTAATAGAAAAGAAAAACTTTATTAATAGAAACTAAAAGGAAAAATAAGAATCTGAATAAAACTTTCAGAACACTGCTCCTCCCCCACCCTCTTTTCTTTCACACTGACAACGTACAGAAACAAATCAGCCAGTTACCATCTCTAAAACAGTTTTTCTCCAACTTACGTAGGTGAGAGGAGTCTCTCTTTAGTTTGTGGAGACTTCTTCACAGGAAACAGTTCTCACCTGGCTTGAATGTCACAGCGAATCAGCTGCCCAGGAGAATGGAAGTCTGATCACTGTGCAAAAGTCTCTTTCCTCAACTGACAGTTTTCCCCACAGCTGTTATCAAGGACCACGTAAACTTATAGGATTTTATTTTAAGCAGTTCAGAGCAATGTTCTCTTCAACTCTGAAATAATTTTCAACTATGGGAACAGAGATTTTCTCTTCATCCCTGGGGGCAAAGGGCATCACACTCCTCTCTCTGTTCAAACTTCTCATTGGATCACAGCTACTTCAACATCTGCTTACATCAGCACAAATGGCTCTGCTCATGTTTATAATGGGAACACTCCACAACCCCATAGGCATTTCTATGAGGGAAAAAAGAGAGTCTGATTTATCATGATGCCTTAAGTTTTAAGTTTTTCTATTCTGTTGGATGTGCTTTTCTGATGTGCTAGGGTGATGAAGATAAAGCAGTCCTATTCCAGTTGAGAACTCAAAGACAGGTTCTGCCAACTTCAGCCCCTAACCATAAACAATGCGGAAAGAGGAGGGCAGGTTCATGCAAATGAACCAAAACCTATAAAAGTGTGAGATTTTGTGACCAAGCCCTCCTTTGCTTCCATCTTGGAGCCATCCAGACAGGGCCACGACTGTAGCACTCATACTGCTAGGGTGTGACCTTTTGTAGGCCTTTTGTAGGCCTCTCAATAAATACCCATTTTATTCCCCTCAACTCTGTGTGTAGCCTCTGTTCCAGCTCCTCAAGGCATCAATCTTCTCCATAGCTTACAAGCTTACAAGAGAATTCAGTCCAAGACATCTCCTTGTCCCTGCCCACGAAAGACCTGACCCTTCATATGTGACTTTGATGTCTCCATGGTGCTTCCGTGCATGTCTTCATTTCTGTCCTTTTCTTTCACTCAAGAGAGATGATGCAAGGTGTGCAAGTCTCATCTGTGCAGTGAAAGAGTTAATATCTTGCCTGGGCCTGCAGTTGGTCATGCTATCCCTGTTGGGTCATGGCAGGGAGCTGATTATGATGGAAAGCTTTTGGCAGCCGTGCTGGAGGCTGAGCCAGGATAGCCAGGGCCCAGCCAAAAATGGTGATAGTTGCTCTGGCTGCATTCCATTCCAGGGGGGCCTGGCTCAGCCTGTGCCGGACTGCAGGGGCCAAGGCAGGGTGGGCTGCCCGGAGCTGCTCCCAGAGCCCCGTGGTTCCTGGTGTGACTCAGCAGCGGCAGAATTCCAGCGAGCCTTGGGCCCGCCTAGCCACGCCGGGGTTGGGGGATAACCTGGATCGACCCCCTTCCTCATGGCCCTCCCGCCCGGCCGGCCTTGTTACCCCTACTCGGGTGGAAGAAAGAAAGCGCTCCCCAGAGTTTGTTCATCTTTACATGCGTGTTCACAAAGGCACATTAACTTTTGCATTGGTGTAAGAATGTGTCACTATTATAAATCAGACATTGATTAGTTTTGTCAGGTCTAAAGGAAGCTGCCGAGGTCCTTACAGGAAATTAGGTAACTAGTTCCTTTCCTTTCTTACCGAAAAAGGTAAATTCCTACCAACCACCACTATTTCCAATTTTAATCCAGCACTGAGGAGTCCACATTAAGCCATGACTGTAAGTGTCTCATCAACACATCTCAGATAATGTTCATCCAGCTAAATTAAGGGCTGCAGTAATCAGAGGGAGTAGACCAGACAATTCCATCTATTTAATGATAAACAATTTTATCAAATATATGGAACCCATACATATATAAATATTCCTACTGAATTCAGCTTAGGTGTAACTCTTCAATGAATACATAAAAAATATGATATGCAATTATAAAATGTTTATTTCTGAAGATTTGGAAAGGCAGGAGTGATGAGAAGCAATTAGTCTCACAGTTAAGAATACCACAGATCACTAAAACAGCTTGAACTGGAGTTGTTGATATTCTTTCTGCCCTACCCATACAGTTGTCAATATTTATACTGAGTTTTAGCAGCCTAAATTCTGGTGTGACACACTCCTTAACTCTATACACATACATATATTTTTAGCAGTGACAGTATATTAGAAGCTATTTACAAATACTTAGAGATCTGTGCTATACTAACTAGGCAAATGCTTGATGACAAGATTAAGACTTATTGAAATAAAATTTTAAAAAACAACAAACAAAATTTAAAAAAAAGCTTTTCAAGCATACTTTCAAACATACAAAGTAGTTCTGTCACTACTGGATTGAATTGATCCTAATTTCCAGAATAAATGTAACAACCTAAATTATATTTTCTTTCAGTCAATATATAACTTCAGACAATGAAGCTAAATACTAGTCAGAAATAGCAATTTATCATGATGAAATCCTTTTATGCAAACACTTTGCGAATGTACTAAAACAATTAGCATTTTCTCATATATGTACTAGCAACTATTACAAAGTAGCCCAATAAGATTAATAGATGTGTTAAAGGACAATATTCTTTCCTTAAAAAAACAAACCTTAACATATTTTTTTAAAAAGTATGTATTTTCAAATGCTTTTGGGTTGCCAAGATCAATCTATTTTTACTCAAAATGTAATAAATTGAAAATTTTAATATTTGAAATTATTTTATCCACATTTTCTTTGACATAGTAAATAAAATATTTCCTTCAGAGTTAGCCAAAAATTCCTATCTACTACAATAGTTGTAACCTGCAAAAGCATACAACATAAAAAACCCCTCACACTATGGAATCACTATATTAAAAAGAAAAAAATACACCAATCTCAAAAGCTATGGAAAAATGCTACAGTAAAACTTTTACCTGCTCTATTATTTTGAGAAATTAAGAATGAAATTTCCTGAAATATAAAAACTTTATTGGAACCTAATCTGCCATGAACAATGAAGGGAACTAGAAGGGTTTCTTCTCCAATATATTTCTTTGCAATGCAGATATTTTTGAGCCAATTTCTCCTTATGGTATGTAATGGATATTTGAGGGCATTCAACAAAAACCTTTACAGTGCAATGTAATGCATTTTTTCTCTGAGGTCTAGCAAGAAAAGCTCACAAAAAACCTTTGACATTCTTCTAATGAATTTTAAAAATTTTATTTACCCAAATGTGAGAAAAAAAGCAAAGAAAGCAGAGTAGAAGAGTTAGTAAAAAGCCCAAACCTCCCTAAAAGCCCTCAAATCACCACCAATAAATCAAACAAAAAAAAAGAAAAAGAAAAAGAAAAAGAAAAATCCACCCCCAAAAAATAAATCAACAAATCAAAAAGAAAGAAACCCAAACCCAAAAAAGTTCTGAATAAAATTACTAAGCAACACTTTTCTAAAACAAACATTAGTTCTTGATATTTAAAAAGCACTAGTAGGCAAAAAAAGCAAAACAATGAATAGATTAATCAAATGGCCTTCTTACTAAATAAAACTTTATGAGCTATTAATATTCATGATAGTTCCAGATAAGTAATTCTGACTTGAAGTAGAGATGTTTAATATTCTTGCTTGTGGATTAGCTGGTGATTGTCTCCTTTAATGCCCAGTCATTACTCCTTATGTTCTGATAAAATCTTTCTTCTCTCTACCTCACCCCCATTAAGAGGAGAGCTTCCTTTAAAATAGTTGATAAAGGAAACTAATTATAAACTATTATTTTAAATTTTCCATGAAATTTTCTTAAAACATCCACATAAAGGCTTTTGTGGATGTTGATACATCAGTCATAGCCTAATCTTACAGGTACACTGCTCTGTAGAGATGAAAATAATCTCATAATTCACAGTGTAACAAAAATATTAGCAACAATACTGTAACTCACCACAGCTAAGTGATTCCTGATAAATAAGCAATAAATCACTTACTGAGGTACTTTGCTAACCGTAGCCAAATATGTGAAATTGTTTGGTGTTTACTTTTTCCTCACCATTCTGTGATATTCTCCAGAATAAGCTCACTGAAAGGCATATAAAACTTCATTCCAGCATTTCAAGCCAGTAACAAATGCCATGCAAGTCAATCTCTACCAATCCTCTTGTCTGAAACAAAGCTACTATAACTAAGGTGTTTTGTTCCAGTCCTCATCCCCTGCAATCCTGTATTTCACAGTGCTATCTCTAGTAACTTACATCACCAAAGCAGGCAAAAGCTTCCAGGTAAATGCACTGATAGGATTAGAGATCAGCAGAGCTCAAGGTTCATAAACAAAATCTGTTTCTTCAGTATGATGCCTAAAGAGCCTGTGAAATACTTTATTTACTCTTGCAAACCTATGGTGGCCATGACTTTGTTACTTGATTACCCTAAAACATGAAGAAAAGTCAGTTGGTATCAAATTGAATTGACTTAGTGGCATGTGAGAAATTTCAGGCACACTATTTAAATCCATGAAACTATTTTAAAACCTTAGATATCTCCTTGTTTCTGATGATCAGTTTAAAGTTCTGTCCACCCAGCAGAAGAGGGTGCATTTTCTTCCAGCTGAGATCCTCTATACTGAAAATACATATAGCAGAGGTAAGAATTTGAGAGATAGATCAGGTTGAGCAAAAAAAATTACCATGAAGTCCAATAGCTCCTGCTCAGTATGATGTTAACTGGTGTTTTCAGAGGCTAGTGGTGAAATATAACACCCTCTGGAACCATCTAATACCCTCAAGTTGTTGCTGAAAAGGAATTAATGATAGCAGGAGACAGAATAATACCTCTTCCTCCCTCAGAAAATGTTTCCTCTACTATCTGTTAACATGTTTTACTATTGAAGACTCATCACAGTCATCAAGCACTGACTCAGATTATACACTAAATACAATTTCTGGGACCTCATATTGAATTAATTTGAAATATAAATTACATATTGGGTATTTTTGAGATAGTGTTTGTGGACTTCAAGATAACTTAAGGAATCAAGTGGGAAGTCTCATTTGTTTTATTGAGTAATTCAATACAGAGCTTTTTAAAATTTAGATTTTGTTGTAGGGTTGGTTGGTTGGTTGTTTTTTAATTCTCGTCTATCTTGCTCCAGAAACAAATATTCACATTTCAAAACAGAATTTCTGAACACACATCTGTAATTATTGCATTTGGCAACTTAAAATAGAAGTAGAGGTAGTATAATGAAAATAGTAATATTTTAGAATACTTTTTCAGAAGTGAGAAAATGTAATAATTAAGCATAAATGCTTATAATGACCATTGTATTTACAGGAACTTACTTTCCACATGATTCAAGACTCAACAAAGCACTGATTTTGACAGTCACATTAGTCACTGGCCTCAAGGTTTCTCCTAAAAGGTGAGTCCAAACCAAGTTCTGCAATTTTGGACCAGATCAAAAACTTCCATATCTGCTATTACTGGAGGTATATAAATCACTTCATACAAATACTTCAGCAACAAGGAGTTCTTGAAACCCAAATTTTATATCTGTCACCTGAATGTCATTTCAAAACTGAGGGTACTTTTAAATATATACAGCATTAGCATGTACAGTAGGAACATACAAGATCCCAAATAACAGCTGCACAACAGATTAGATATCATTAACAATGTCAAGTGATGCCTGAAAGCTCAAGAAATTCGAGCAAACTACAAAGCATTGTTAATAGAAGAATGACTGATTAGGTCATATTTTGTTTTGCCTAGATAATTCTCACACTTTCTTGTATGTCATAGGGTAATCTTCACAGTCAAGTCCTCAGTGCCCACAGCCCTTCTGTGGCCTCTTTTTCTGAGAATAAGACAATATCAAGAATAGTTCTATACTAACAACACAAATTCTGAGAGACATTGCTGGGTTTTTTCCTTCATTTTATGCAGGATGCCAATTCTTAAATAGAGCAGTTACTTCAATTATGTACAATAGATTTGGCGTTTACATTAATTGTATTCAATCATTTTACTCATAAATGTCTAAGCATTATTCCTTCTACTGAAATTACGAAGAGAAGTGCCTACATATACATCTGCTGAGTGATCAAACAGAATAATTTATTACTATTTATTTGCTTGTGCTATGCCTTGAGATATTACAGCCCACCATGAAGGCCACTTGAAGTATCTGCTTTGAAATTTTATTTTATATGGGAGGAAAACAAGTAAGATTGTTTATTTTAGAAAAGAACACTAAGAGAAAAACAAAAGGAGACAACATTTACAGGGAACAAAAAACTATCATGATACCACAGGATACACTAAGCAAAGAAAGAAAACTCTTGAAAAATAAAGGAAAGACACTGGTTGAGATTTACTTTATAGAACATATAAACTGTATTCTACACCCCTTCTAGGTTTTGTTCGGCTCCTTCATCCTAGGATTTTGCCTGCAAAAAAGGTTAAATATAACCTTCCCTGCCTAAAAAAAAATTTGCTGGTAAAAAATTCTTTAGCTTGAGAGTGTCTGAGGAAGGACTGCAGAAAAGCAAAACAAAACACTAAGATGGAACTGGATCAATTTTAGAATATAAATTTACATGATGTGGTCAAAGCAGTGGAAGACTGAACCAACTGATTCCTTCAGTCCCAAGCTCCAAAAATCGAGCTGGAGCTAAACTTTCTGCTTTACCTACTTGTGTTAGAGGAAGTAATTTTTCAGGTTCCTCTCTCTACACACTATTGATCTAGTTAACTGTTCTGGAATATAGCAGACAAATAATTAGGAGATAGATGCTACAGCACTAAAAATTACCCCTCACGATATGAGTGAAAACTGCCTATGCCAGAAAACCGCAGTGGTCTTGCCAACAGGTAAAACTTTACAGAAGCCAGTAAGCATTTTCATCTGCTTGCAACACTCTGTGAAGCTCGGCAGAAATGCTCAAGGCTGAGAGCACCCTCTCACACATTTTCTTTGTTAGTTACTGCCTCACCGTCTGACCTTCTGAAGGGGGAAAGGGATTTTTTTTTCATTCCATTGCACATAGTTATTTACATTTAGCTGTCTAGTCTAATGTGTATCCATTTTGTCAGATAAAATGAGACTGTTGAAAGTAAATCACAGAATACAAGCAAGCATGTATGTGCATGTACGTATAGATATAAAATTAATACCTTTAAAACAGCCTACACTTCATCTTTTAAGGTGGTTCCTTTTCTACTGCTGGAGTTAAAAATAGAATTGCTGGTATTTGTGAGGAAAAATTTTAATTAAGTATGCCAATGAAAAATAATCCTACCTGCAAATGCTAATGAAACAAGACTGATAATTAATTCTAAAGATAGGAATTCATATTTAAATAAAATGCAATTGCCTAATTCTTTAAAAAGAAACTATTTAATGGAGTCACTTGTTCAACACTATAATGAAGATGATTTTTAATCCTATCTGTGTTCCAAATCTTACCTAAGTATTTTTAAATACTATTTGAAATCACAGCTGGAAAAGTGCACACTAGTAGTATGCTTGATTATCACTGTCCACTTTTTAGGCCAAGGCTGAGGACACAAATTTCCCTCATGCCTTCTCTCACACCTTCTTCAACCTTCTCATTGTTTTCTCAAAAGTTCTTCCATGCTTAATAAAGAATGCTGATGGACAATTACCTTTAGAAAATGAGACCTCTTTAATGTTGATCAAATTCAAATATGACTTGAAGGATATTTTTTATTTTATTAGCTATTTTATATTTTAGCAGTGCTAGGTACAAATTGGCTTGAAAAGAGTCCTTGTGGTATTGCCACGTATAAAAACTGTGGTGCCGTTGCCCCTAACGCCCTGCCCAACTTCTAGCACCTTGCAATAGCACTTTTGTGTTCATATGACTCCTATTTCTGTTACACAAATGAAGGAAAAAAAACCTAAACCCAAACAACTCCTTTGAATTCTGTGTGGAAGTTTTGAATAGGATCAATTCCTCCATCATCACAAAGCCAAATTTTCTTCACTGCCATTCTGAGTGAACAAAAGTTGGTAACACATATTCTAGCAGTTGCACAAACTTCAATGAGAACTTGACATTTCTCAAATCCACCCCTTCACTACAATTAGGGATAGAGGCAATTCCACTGGGAATAGCAGGTATTAAACTGAGATTAGGTTCCATTAAAATGGTAGATATAAAGGAATGAAAAAAACATGAAAAACACACTGTCAGGTTCAATTGATGAGATCATGCAAGAGGTCAAAAATTCTAGAAGCACTTTTTTATTTAAATTAATGGCTAAGTCTTTTAAATGTCTCCAAATAACAAATAACACTGTAATTTTAGAGGACAATCCCCTGCAAATACCATTACTCAGTTATAACCTTTCACTCATTAGATAGTTATGAAAATAATTTGAAAAAAAGACTTTTCCTGTTTTGCTTTCTATTTTTTCTAGATGTTGGAAAGTGTCCAAGCTGGTAAAAAATTATCTTTTCCAATAATTTTAAAGCTACAGCATATAATTACAATGTAACATAATAAGAAAAAGAATAAATCATTATAGTATAATAAATTAGAATGTAAACTTGAAAATATTAAGTACTTAAAGAGAACCCTGGAAAAAAACCCCAGGTTTATTTCTATTTTGAATAAATCTTTGCAACCTTCCTATGTCACTTAATTGAAGAAAATTAAAATGTTTAACTATTTTGTAGGTGGATGCTTAATTGAAGAGATATTTTTTTGTGGAAGTGTGTGGAAAATGTGTTGTGAGTGCTTCTTGTATACCTTTCCATGCATGGATCTGGTGCCGTGTCTATATTAATTCTCTGTATCCTGGTAAATCCAGACTTGGCATTACTAGTAACATCTCACAAGCTTTGCCATAGGCAAACAACACAGGCCTCAGGGGCTGTCACATTTGCTTTACCTTGGGTTGGCACGGTTTGTGTGGAGAGCTTGGTTTCAGCTTTGTGTCATCTTGCTTAGCCATAAGAACACTAGTCGAGTGACTAGGTGCCACATTCAATTTGTTTTGGTTTTGCTTAGCTTACTATACTTTTATAGCTTTATACAATTTTTCTTAATGCTGGTGAGATAGGTTAAACTGACTAAATTCAAACTCTCTTGAGATAAAATGAAATGGAGCTACAATTGATCCTCAAATTTATTTCAAGAGTATTTATTTTATCTTCATTTTTAGGTTTTATTTTTCAATATATAATGAATATATTTAAATTTTACTAATGACATAGAAGAATGAATCTTACTCTAGAAATCATCTTACAAGATAGTCCTGTAGTTTTAAATAGGGTCTTCTCCACTACTCTGCTGCAACCTAAATGATTCCTAATCTTACATAATCTAATGTTTTCATTAACATTCATATTAAGGCAATGCTTAACATACCATATGGAAATTATTTTCATTATTCAAAAGTCCATTAAAAATATATAACGAAAAGCTATTCTTATGTCTGGAGTTTTTCAACTATACAAAATAGTCCCTCAGAGACACATCACAGTCTTATTTGGAAGAAGAATGTTGTGCTTCCATTAATACAATGTTTGCAAAAATCATGCTAATGCTTTAAACGTGTCTTTAACCTTCTTCGATTGCTGTATATGATAAAGGCTTCTATATCAATTTCTACATCTATGTACTTAATCACAATCTAGAAGTACATCTAGCCATATAAACATAGTTAATAAGTGTGTTTCGATAGATGCTCTATAAATCTCTACATTTTTGTAAGCCAAATTTGTATCACAAGCCTTAAAAAAGAAATTAAGGTATTTCCTAGTGTTTTGCTAATACAGATGAATTAATTTATCTCACCATCACAGTGTCCTAATCTCCCATTTTCTTCCTCCACCTTATTTCTTGGCTATGCTCACACTTCTTTTGCATGAGTTATGGTCTGACCCTTCACTTAATCAATTCAGGTCACACAACAGGAATGGGGTGGGATGTGGAGGGTGAATATTTTTCTGCTGACTTAGTAAGTGACTCAGAGGAGAGACTGTGACTGTTAGGACATTGCAAGAAAGGCAGTCAGATAACCTCAGGAAGGAGGATCAAGTTATTTTTAGAAGCAGTAAGTAATTTGTTCAGCTAAGCTGCATCACAAAATCACACTTTCTGAAAGACTCTCAGAGAAATAAAAATATAATTCAATGATCAAAACTAAGATACTTTCAGGCAGTCTGTCTTGATTATTCATTTCATGTTTATTCTTCTTGCTTTCCATGCAGCTATTTTTTTTTCTAATATCAATTCACTACTTTAAACTTTAAAATGTTAAGCAGTTTTTTATCCCTTTTTCATTTGATATAACCTAAAGTGGCTGAGTGCTCATCTGCCCAAAAATAAACTACAAGAAGACTAAAGCAACAGCCTGTAATTACTCAAAATGAAGATACATTAATGGACTAGTCAATGTATAATAAGTAATTATAAAAAGAATTTAAGACAAGATCTTCTGTGCTGCCATATTACTGATTTTGGAGCAACAACTTTTAAACCAAAGTCAGATTTCAAGACTGAATCTTAAATTTGAGGTAGATACAACTGAAAAAACATCAGTTCTTGTCTGGATATAACAAAATATATGGATAGTACCCTTAATGTACTGTATATAAGCTCTTAACATCTTTCTTTTGTCTGCTAACACAGTTGTTTGGTAAAGATGTTTGTTTGCACTACATACGTTTGTCCTAAGACCCTTTTGGCATCCAGAGAGCAAATACCTTGCAAAACTACACCACAAATCTTTACATCCTTCAAGTCCTGTGAAGCCATAAGCCACCTAATAGAAGTAGCACATTTGTTGCTGGGTTTGTCAAAAATTCTCTTTTCAGCACTCATAAACAAAGGGTGCGGGGAGGTATTTTGGCTCCGTTGATTATGTGTTGACCACACTACTTACCACTTGAGCACAACATAGACTTATCAATGCGTGTTGGCATCAAGAAAGATTATCCATGAATTCCCCATTACCAAAATCTTTCATAAATCTAGAAGCTACTGGGTATCATTTATCTCAGCTAAAATGCTTTCTGCTGTTTCATGACTATTAAATTGCACTAATTTAAGTACAGCATCCAGACGTTTCAGGCTTCAAAAATAAAAAAACTACCATTTAGAAAAACAAAGCAAGAAAGAGAAAATAGACTCAAGGAACAGGCTAGTCTTGGTACTTACGAAAAGCTCTATAGAATTCTTCTAGGGCGAGGTGCTTGTCACCATTATAATCATCGTATTTCAGCAAATCGAACACAGAGCAGTCAGACGGTTCCTTGCCAAGCTCATCCCGTTTTATTACCTGACAAAAAAATTATAACCATGAAATTACATTTGAGCTCTTAGAGTTCTCCGGTATAATTAATTGTTTCTAATAATCATTTAATAGATAATTTTAGGGTTGCTGTGGGGCAATGTACTGCAACTGTGTAAAGTCAGGGATTTACAGTTACTTTGTCATTATTTATTACACTTTTAAAAGTTAATACCTTTAGGACAGGCTCTCTGAAATGACACAAAAGTTTTTTTGAATATACACAGCATATATATGTATATGTATATATATATATAATGAAGATAGACTGAAGCACTATAAAGACACTGGGAATTTTAAAGCTGATTTTACTTTACATGTACAGGAATGGTGATTAAGAAACATTAAAATATACCTAAAATATTAATTTCCCAAGTAGAAATGGGATCATGTCTTTTCCCATTTTCTTTTCTTTGGTTTTCAGAAACCAAATGCAGACACTTTAAAATATAGCTAATATAAACTCTTACTACCCTACTAATTGTATCGAGTTCTTACAGGCTTTTGACAAGACTATTACCTTATCAAAACCTGTTATATAAGTAGCTGACCTAAAAAGACTCCTGTTTCTCAGTGGGGACACATACGATTTGTAAATAGATGAAAATTAATAGATGTTAGATTTTTAACTCTGATGAACTTATCCCAGATAAATGTTCTTTAATATATGCACCATTTTGTTTTATGTTTGTGAACGTCATAGACATTTACTTAGATTCCAGCTGAGGAATTTTTTGGATGCTGAGAGTGATTTAGAATTTTCATATTACATGGGGCATATACTAGAAATACTACTACATAACTGAAAGAGCCAGAACTAATGCAACTTTTCATTGCAATATTGCACAGTTTACAGTTTTATATTAGGCACAGAAAAAATATAACTATAGTTAATTCCTAGGTAAAATAATTACTCTTCCAACCCTTTATCAGTCTCCTATGATAATTGCAAAATCATTACTATATTTGTATCAACAGAGAACATCTTCTGAAAAACAAGGGATACGGGGGCTTTTGTGTTTTAGTTGTTCTGCAAAGGATTTAATTCAGTTATTATTCATGCAAACACAAAATACCTAAAAGAATAATAGGGAATAACAGGAACATTAGAGGAAAAGAAAAGACACAAACATTTCATGCTACCAGAAGTCATCTCCTACATAATAATATAAAAGCATTATAAAGGATAATCACCTTGTTAGTACATTAGAGAGTATGAAAACCATTTACAAAGATAAGAAAAATCACTACAAAACCACCTTTTGCTATAATCAATTAAAAATACATACTATGTTACCTGAATATTGCTGCTAACTACTTCCCATTCTTTAAAAGCCTTTTTATTCCGTTCACATTAAAGTGAATTAAGAAAATATGAAATTGTGTAGATCTTGCAGCTGGTACATAAAGGACAAAAATGTAGTCTGGGAAAAATTAGTAACTCTAAACCCATTACAGTTATACAGGAAGTACTAAATATGTAATTGTGTGTATTGGAACCTTTAGCAATCACTGAAATTTCAAGGCCACGAACATTCAGTATGGGAAGCATTGTTCCTCTCATTGTTTCACTGTTTTAAATGCTTGCTTTCACTATCTTCAATTGTAAATAAGGATGAAACTTTACACCTAAGGTTGAAGAAAACCTTTTTTAAGTCCCCAAAGCACCTGACTTTATAACACCACATTTTAAATTTAAAATTAGTGTTCTCAGCTTTCATTCTTTGAACTAAAATCTGTTATCTGTTCAAACTGACCAATTATAAATGAAAAGCAACATATTTTTAAAAAGAAGAATCATAATTTAAAAAAAAATTGGATAGAATGATTCTGCTATTTCAAATAATGATACTATAGACAGGTGCATTTTATCATCCTAGAAATTATTTAATTTTTGTCTACAGTAAACTTATAATTTTGATTACAGATAAAAGATTCAATGTTTCTTTTTGTACAGACATTTTATGCTGGTGATATACTTTGGAATTCTTTGGAAAATACACTCACTGTTGATAAACCCTCCAAACTGTGAGTCTGTGAGGATAGATTTTAGAAGATACAGAAGTGATTTCATATGATGATTAATCTTAATCTGTGATTTCCTGCTGTAAGAGCTGTTCCAACCTGAATTCTCTTGTGCAGGATCTAGCCACCTCCCAATTTTCCAATGGGATCTGTAGATCAGATCAACTCTGTGATCAGAAGAAAAAATAACCTTCATGGAACTTTTGGTTTGTTGGTTGGCTTTTCCTTTTGAAGGGGAGGCAGACTAATATCCAATCACATGAGATACAGCTCAGAGTGTGGGGATCTGGATTTTGAAAAATTATCTGTTTCTGTAGCAAACTGAAGTGCAGATCAGCTGTGATATGAAGTTACAAGCCATATGAGACTCTACACCATCATGTAATCAATCACACTTGTGTTTCACAGATGATCCAACAATGCGCCTTAAATTTTAAATTCTATTAATCTATTAATTTCTGTCCATGGAGAAGAGTAAAATGCAAGGAATCTGTTTCTTCAGCCAATTCTTTAAACCCAGTCTGCTCCTTGGTTAAACTAAATGGTGATTTCTTAGAGAGGCAAAAGAAAAACTGGCAAAATTTTTAGCAAGTCACAACCTAGAAACAAAATACTTACTATAAAGGTTATAGCCTGATTAAGATTGTCTGCACAATTTCATGATTGTTCCATACAAATCAAACATGGTTTATTTTATTTCCAACTTGTAAATTGAAAATTAATACCAGAGATGGTTCTGAAATATTTATGCCCACAATTTTTAGTTTGAAGTTGCATAAAAACAATGAAGCATTTACTTTCAATATTATAAACTGGTAAAAGGCAAAATATACAGAAAAACTGTACATGGTTCATTGTGAAACTCCATAAATAATAAAATCTTAGAAACTTACCTACATTTTCACATTAAATATGTCTTTTCCAAAAAATGAAATTTATCCATCAGAATTTAATACTCTTTGAAACATGGAGGAAGTATTTGCATTTTCTGGAAAAGATTAAATTTCTAAAAGATATAGCACACAATTATCTATTTCCTATTAAACACCATAGTATTACCTCGGTTCAGAGCCTCTCAGAAACTTAGTCAGTACAACTCCAAATTTTGGAAGATTGAAAAAGGTAATCAGATTAAAAATGACAAACTGCATATCAGAATAGATTGCTTCATTCCTTTTAATCTGATTTCTGACAGTCAAAATGAAAAATCTTCAGATGTTATGAAACTAGACCACAAATAACATAATACATCCTTCATTAATCCACCTTACCTGAAGTGTTATAGGTCAGTGTTTCTTTGCTTGCCTGTGATTAATGGTCTCTGTGTACCTCTCTAAGGAAAATGCTACATAAATACAACTACAAAAAAACCCTTCCTTTAAATCACATATGGTCAGTCAGTTCATGTGCACTCATCTTCCCTAAAAGCAAGTACCTTACCACAACAGTGCCACTCAATGCTTAATAAAATGCCAAGTACATCAAACACCAGACATCGTGAGAACTGTGCTCCAAATTAATTCTGACTGCATAAGGGGGTTTTCAATTACTTGTTCCACCATCTTCCACAGCAGCATAACTTTTTATAAATTAAAATAATTGATTAATTATGAAACCAAATTGATAATAAAGGTTGGTAAATTGTTCCTTGCTTTAGCTTCCATTAATATAGTTAAATTAATAGTCTTAAAATTTACCACCAAGTTCTGCAGCAACACAATCCTCTATTTGGTGTCTATAGTAGTGTGATACCTTTGATATACATAGAGGACTTGTGCATCACAGAAGGATGCAGAGGTCCCCAAGCAAACTGATATCTGAACTGCTAAACCCACACCTAGTGGCCTACAAAGATGTGCTCAATTTCATTTGAAGGTATTACTTCAATACTATCCCAAACTAATCAAGTTACATTGCTCAGATATGAGATGTCTTTCTGCCAGCTACTCCAATGAGAGGCACATTTCCCTGCCTTTCCAATTCTACATTTAGCAGAGGGAAGACCTAATCTGACTCATAAGATGAAATGTGTCCTTAGGTGTCTGCAGATATAATGCTATAGTTGCCTAGCTCACAGTATAAGATCAGAATAGATATTAGGGCCACATAGATAGGCTGGATAAAATTCTGCATCTCAGAACTAAACCTGGAACCACCAGTACTCTGAGCCTGTGTCTCTGGACTTAACCAAGATAAAACAATGAGTGCAAACAAAATCCTGCACCATTATAGCTTGTGTCCATTTCCAGTTAGCACCAGTCTTTGAACCTTCTCAAGAAATGAAGCTTGCTCCTGTTTCCTTCACAGCCTGCAAGAATATAACGGGGAATGTTGCTACTTGATAAAACCAAAGCCACCTAAGAAAGATCAAGATGTTATAGTTTGTGTGACAATCACAGTGTTTGTAAGCTTTATCTCACTACTAATTGCTAAGAGAGTCTTAATTTCCCCCAATTTCAAAGTTTCATGTAGGGTTCTTATTTTTATTTTGAACCTAGAATTGAATATAGCACATTTAGTTTTTCCTAGATAAATTATAATAAAAAAAGATGATGCGACCTAAATAATATGTCCCTAATTAATAGCAGAAAATAAATAGAACTACAACTCAACTTACAAAATTTTCTTCTGCCCATGTAACATGTAGTTACACAGTAGTTACATGTAGTTAAAATCAAAGTTGATTAAAAACACAAAGAGGAGATAGATGCATTACCCCTTCTCTGAGTTCCAAGCCCTCCAAAAAACTCTTAATAACAACACTGATTAGATGCAAAATCAGAAGTCATGAAGGTAAAAATTCAAATGCCCAGGTCCAACCAAATAATTTGATCAGTTTAAGAAACAAAGTGTGACAGAGAGATGCAATTTATATAAGTTGAGCCTCTGCAAAAAAGACCCGTAAAGTATCAGCTAGCATAAATTGCAAAAGTATTATCATTAATACAGATACTAGTTCATAAATAAGGATGCTAACTTCTTTCTTTGAATATAAAATCTGATCATTGGAAAAAGGAAAAGGAAGAGGAAAAATTTAATAATATGTATTATTATTATTATTATTAATAATAATAATAATAATAATAATAATAATAATAATAATAATAATAATAATAATTCAACTTGCTTTCAGGCTGTCACTTCCCTTTTCTGTAAAATTTTGCTTTCTTAGTTCAATAGTGTAAGAAATAAATCTTAAAAAGCATCTCTAAGTCCAATCAAGTATAGATTATTTCACTTCACACACTTCTTCCATCAAAAAGGAACTTGAATTTCATTGTTGAGCAAGATGAAATATTTTTAGAGCCTATTCATCTTTCACTGATGGCAACCAGAAAAGGCTTACTGTTTATAAAATGGCAGCTCCACCATAGTAGAATAACTGCATTCATAACTGGAAAAACACATTTTATTCCCATGCCTACCCATAACACTTCTGCTCTTTTTCCTCTTCTATACAGCAAAAACAAGATACAGTAATCAAGGAGTCTACAGTGATAGAAACACTGGTATTTGATTTACAAATTTTTATTACATTCCGGTTTGGTTTTGCATGAGATAAAATACATAAACAAATGAGTCTGTTAACAAATGAACATTCATGGCTAACCTGAAGATTAAATTATTTTCCATTATTTTTGATTCATTTAAAGTGTGCCAAAATGCTTTAAAATAAAACCAAACCCTTCAAGGAACAACCTCACCTTACTGCAAACATTGCAGATACATTGATCAGAAATGATGAGAATTCTGCCTATTTCACAGTTTGCAGTTTGGAAAGATAGATACTCTCTCTGGTTAGTACCTACTTCTAAAAATAGAATGGTCTAAAAGGTTAAATTCATAAGTCCTTTCAAAATCAAGCCATATCTCACTTGCCAATACAGGATTTGGAAACTAAAACATTAAATGAGTCAGACTCAGCTATTAAAGCAGGCAAGGCAGAGAAGAATTTATATTGGAAAAATAATGGCCATTTAGCCTGCATGGAGCTATGTAGCCCCACTGTTTTCCTATTATATTTACAGAGTGTATTGGAGTTAAAATTCTTTTTTAGCTGCAATTCTCTATTGGACTACAAAGCCATGAAAAATATTATGCCTAGATGCTAGAATTGTTCAAACAATAGAAAAAAATAGTCTTCCAATGTTTAATATATTGCTATCATACTTGAAGTATTTAAAAAACAAAACAAAAAAAACCCAACCAAAAACAAAACCACAAAAACCCAAACAAAAAAAACCAAACCAAAACAAAAATCCCCAAACCTTTCTTACTATTTGAATTAGTATTTTTTAACAAGAACACTCATTTTGCTTTTTTTGGGAGAGGAATATTTATTTCTCTTGCATCAAGATGGCAATTCAATAACCTTATGACTTCTGATCCAAAATCAAGCAATAAAATTGGAATGTTGCTGTCACCATTTCCAATCTCCAACTGATTCATTTCAATTTTACACTAGGTATGATGACCTATGAGATAATAAATGCAATCCAAGGGCCTGATTGCACAGCAAGATTGACGAGATGTAAAATTTAAGATGCACTATAAACTGAACTTCAATATTCACATGAACATAAATTAACTTCAGGAGTCCTTGTTTTCTACAGCAAGTATGTTGCTTTTCATATGCCCTAATATGATTACATTTAAAATGCAGACAGGAGCTATTATTTATGACAGCTCCAGAGATTTCAAAATTTTGACTGTGAGCACAACTGAGAAAAATTCTCCTAATCCCAAGAACATTTTCAGGAGTACAGTAATGTCTCCCTATGGACGGTTGACCCTGACTGGATAATGAAAGTTTCACGGGCCAACATAAAGTGAGGGAGAGATCACACACCAATTACTGTCATGGGTAAAACAGACTTAACCTGGGGACAAATTAACTGAATTCAATACTAATCAGACAAGAGTAAGATAAATGAGAAATAAAACCAAATATTAAAAACTCCTTTCCTCCAAGTGGCTTAACTTCACTGACAATATTCTCTATATTCTCCCTCCCCATAAGAGCAGGGGGACAGGGAATGGGGGCTGCAGTCGGTCTGTGGTCACTAACACTGTCAATCCAGTTTCTTTCCTTAGTGGAAACACAGGGGAGCCAGTGCACCATGATTGCTTGGAAACCATTGAAGCAACGTATTCAGGTCGCTTGGATCTGAAGGATACTCCTTTGGAAAATGCAGAGAACTGGTTCACAGATGGAAGCAGCTGCCTGAATGGCAGAAAGCACACAGGATATGCTGTCACCACGTGCTGTGAGATAACAGAGTCAGAGCCATTGCCCATCAGTACCTCTGCACAAAAGGTGGAAATAATCGCCTTGACCCGAGCCTTGGAATTGGCCCAAGGTAAGAATGTGAACATATATACAGTTTCAAAGTACACCTTTGGAGTTGTGCATGGCCATGGAGCAATCTGGAAAGAAAGGGGACTACTGAACACCCAAGGGAAAAACATTAGACATGCAGAAGAAATTCTGAAGTTGTTAGAGGCAGTACAGCTTCCAAAGAAAATAGCAATCGTGCACATCAGAGCACATCAAATAGCAAATTTGGAACTGGAAAAAGGAAATTAGCTGGTGGACAAAGAGGCAAAAGAAGCAGCCAGGAGAGAGGTAAAAATGGAAGGAGCTTTAGTTCCAGATGGAAAAATTTCCTTTGAAGGTAAGCCAAATTATAAAAAAAGCCAAAGCATAAAAAAGAGGATCTGAAGTTAATCACAGATCTGGAAGGGACATACAATGAAGAAGGGTGGGCCTACATTCCAGAAGGAAAGGTATTCACACCTAGCATTTAATATGGTCTGTAGAAAGGGAGGAGCATAGGAAGAGGCACTGGGGAGCAGAGGCCCTATATAAACACTTAATTCAGGACATTATAGCTAGGAATCTATATGCTACCGTAAAACAGGTAACCCGACAGTGTGATCTCTGCCTCCAGGCTAATCCCAAAACCACTCCAAAACCAGAAATGGGTCAAACTGGGAGAGGGAATGGACCTGGCCAACAGTGGCAAATTGATTTTTTGAAACTTCCAACATGTTCTCTTTTCTACTCCTTCCTCCTTAGAGGGAAAACTCCTCTCACTCTTCCCCTCCCACAGAAGACAGTCCACCATGAACTGCTCCAACATGAGTCCTTCCTGCAGGATGCAGTTCCTCATGAACTGCTCCAGCATCAGTCTCTTCCAAAGGGTGCAGTCCTTCAGGAACAGACTGTTCCAGCATGGGTCCAACATGGAGTTAATTGTGTCTCGTGTCAAACCATACAATAACAAAGCAAACTACAGTTTGCAACAGTGAATTCACTTTACACAAATCTGTAGGCTGAATAATTTGACGTTTCTGCAATGAATTTTAGCAAAAACAAAGCCAAAATATTTGGGGTTTAAAGCTGACTTGTTTCCATACTTGTGAAAAAGCACTACTTTACAGCTGCCATTATAAATTCCTCTTTATAGCAAAAAAGTATGTTACGAAAAGTATATATAGAAAGTTTGAAAACATAATAATGGATGATTTTTAAATTATTTTAAAACTGTGTTTAACACACACACAAAATGGAAAAGTATACATATAGCAACTGAATAGAGAAGAATTAAATGCAGTTTATAAATCTACATACGTGATTCCTATCTATATTATCTATTCATATAGTATAGTTATATCTAAATTATTATTTCTAAGATATATACCGACAACGAAGTCCCTTAAAAGTTGAAGTTCTGACAGAATCTAAAAGCAACAGGAAAAACCTATTTTAGAAAAGTACAGAAAAATATTTTAAAATTAATCTTTTGAAATGGTGTATTAATAGTTCACATGATACCTATATTTGCAATCACCCTCTGGTCCTTGGAATTGTGACTATAATTTTAAAAGTTATCTGTATGGAAATGGTAACTCCAGCCTATTTCTTAACATTGCCATGCAACTTAAAACAGGATAATGATTAACAGTCACATCTAAAAAAAATCCTACTTTTCCTAAAATTTTAATCGGCTGCCTAGTGTTAGACTCATTAATACAGTTTAGCCATGATTAGGTTTCTCAAACACAGACCTCTAGTAAATCAAAGTACATTTGCTCCGTCAACACTCTTAATAGAATCAATCCTTTTAGGTAGATTAAAGCAAGTGCTGCTATGCCTACCAGAGCAGCAATTACTGGTTTAGATCTGTAAGTAGTTAAAATTTGCTAGTTAGAGACAACCATGAACTCTCTTTGCAAGATTTCTTCTATACTTCTCTAGCCCTAAGATAAAGCAATAATATTTCTTTAGTATTATAGAAGAGATCTACCTCATTATTTTAATTGTTTTCAACTTCTACAATACATCTATACAGTCGAACTGGATGATAGCATGTAGTGGATAATAAAACAACTCATGGTCACATTAGCCTGGAGTGTTCTAACACACTGTAATATACTTCAAAGCATTATATTCAAATTTCTAAATAATCACTACAGAATTTCTGAATAATTCAGCCATTCAAAAATTCCCAAATGAAGTTTTCCACCTCAGAGACTCACATTTTCTAAAGTATCCCAAGACATGATATTCTATGTGCATGTCCTGAAAGAGACATCTGAATAGTCACTGTGCTAATAGAAACAAAAACTAAATCTTACCTGAGATAACTCATTAGTATCCACAAGTCCATTGTTGTCTGAATCAAAATAATTGAACATTTGATCTATAAGAAGTTTCTTTAACACCATTTTCTCACCAACAGATTTATCTTTTGATTCTGCAATGTATCTCTGATTTTGTAGATCCAGTAACATATTTTTCACTTCAGTGTATTCAGTAGGTTTGCATTTATCCCCTGAAAAGAAAATACACAAAATAAGATTATTTGGAACTTGATTTCTTATTAAAAGTTTCAAGGTAAACTGCAAAAACCCACAAAAACTGAAAAAGCAAAGAGATTAACTTCTTATATCACTACAAACAGAATTCTTTTAAAAGGTGAGAAATTAATTCTGTAGTAGTTTGATCCACAATATTTCCTTGTCTGGACTTCAAATTAAGACAAAGACAAATTGCAGTTTTAGACACTTTCTTAGACAAGCTTTTCTGTTTACAGAAACTAAGGAAATTTATCAGTTTTCAACGCTGTACTTTTTTTATTTATCATTCTGGAAAAGTGCGTCTGAATTCATATTTATTAAAGTTTTACATTTGGTAAAACTTTTCATATAAATGTAGAAATGCCATGTATGCAAAAACACCTGCAAATATGATACAAAAATATATGCTATATATTTCATAATAACATTTGACTTCAGAAAGCAGAAATTACTCCTGAGTCTTCATAAGCTATCCCTACCTTTTCATTTATTGGACATAGCAAGTCTATTCGAACAAGAAAAGGTGGGATTGCCAAAGGAAGAGAAAGGATCTTTGACAAGATCTGATTTACTTTTTTCATTATCAAGTCTTCTATGAAGTGGAAAATTTTGCAGAAGTGTCCTGCATACAGTGATAACAGTCAGTACTTATTTTAAACCAAAGCACAAAATAATGTATTCCTGGTGTTCTCTTATGTAAGTTGCTGCATATTTTAAATTGGATACAGAAAGAGTTTAAAAGGGTTTGTTTTGGGGTTTTTTTTTATTAAGATAATCTTAGGATTTGGAAAGGTTTTTTTATAAGATGAAACATGCGAATGTGTACCAGCATAATACCATATATTTGTTGCAGATGTATATTTGCAGTTAGCCAATACTTAAGTTCAAGTAGTGAATTCAAGACTAGAGTAATATACTTATTAGCAAAGAAAGCTATTTTGCAATCTTTTTTTTTTAGTCACTGTTCTGAAGATACAAAGATTTATGAGAAACAAGTATTTACCTCATGGAAACTGTGTAGGCAGTTTTGTTTTACAAGCAGATCTTTTAAGAAACATCTAATTTACAGGTATGGAACTGGAATTCATTATTTCGGTATATTTAATGATATATGGATCTTTATGGTGACACTGTGAACATCCTCATAGCCATTACAAAAGACAGAGAGGAAAAAGGTTCCTAAATGCTTCCCACTATCCTAGAAAGACTCGGATCTAGAAGAGAAGGCTTTATGATAGGAATTAAATCATGGAAGAAAAAATGGTTTTTGGAATCAAAACCACTCTAGCCTTTTTTGTTTTGGTTTTTCTAAAAGCCACCAACTGTTATGTAGCTATTTAAGTAACAGAAAGAGACAAACCCAAGTCGTATTTAACTGACAGCCTAAGCTATGCATAGTATTTGCATATTTGTCCTCATCTGCCAGGGGCATGAAGACTGAGGCCATACAATTTGTAAGAGTTGAGTTCTGCGTGAGTGCTTTTCAGGGGTCTACTGCAGAAATACTCAGTAGGCAAACATGTTTATTCCTCAGGCATTCTGAAGCTGCAGTGAGCAAACCTTGCCATTTGAGTGGATGCAGGCTCCAGGTGGTGGGGAGGGAAAAGAGCACTTAACTTGAACATACTCTAATTCACTTGGGTGAACTCCAGGAGACTGGGCCAGAAAACAAGTATCATCTTTGTCTCCCCTAGATAACTTTTCTGGCTGTGGTGTCCTTGAAAAGACTGTCTGGCTTCACTCTGCTGCAGGTGATGATAACACCATTTTGCCTACACTCGTGGCAGGGCTGGGACGGCAGGGAAGACAAGACAAATCCTATTTCATAGTGTTCTGCTCAGAGCTAGCCACCACATTCAGATTTTAGCCCCTCTAAATGATCAGTCTCATTCTGCAAGTTTAAAATTGCAAAGAGCATTTCTTTAGAGATACAGAATATAGTAAAAGAGTTAGTTTTCTTAATAATATCTCTTAAATCATGGATTTGTCACAGTAGCATTGACAAGTTGCCTCATGTCCGAGTTTAAAAAAGAAACTCATACTGACAATCTTTTTCCTTGAAGCACAGAACCATGTCTCTCACTTTAATTATTGATCAAGAATTGAAAAGAGATTCTCATCTCTACAAAGGCAATAATGATCCTAATGTTCATTTGAATACTGAAGATCATTTAATTATAAATTCTGGACAACTTTTGTTGTCCCAGAAATAGAATTTATGGGAAAAAGTTGTAAAGGAAGTTGCAGTCCAGGAAAGACATTTTAATGTACTTTAGACATTAACTTTACATCTAAAACTTAAGGAAAAATGAACTAATGTATCCTGTCACAACACCTGTTCAGAGAGAGCAGAATTCAGAAAACAACTCTTCCACGACATTTCCTTCTTTGTACACTACTCCTTGCATAACACAAACTTCTGTAGCTAGTATAATAGCCATATAAGCGCACATAAATATTGCATATTTATAAAGTACTTATACACTTTCCCAGAAGAGAAAAATATTTGTATCATTTTTTAATATAAAACATAAATGCTGTTTAATACAAAATAATGTGAGAGATTGCTACTGCCACAAGTTTGGGTACTTCCTGTACAAAAAATTCATTCACAAATTAAGCAAAGTAATCTTGTTAGAACTACTATATTATTTATATTTTGATCTAACAACTACTTTCTAAATATTACTATGAACTCTAACAATGCACTTTAAGCCAGGGAGAGATGAACCTTCAGTTTATAATCTTAGCTAATTACAGTTGTGGTTACAGGTTTCCATGGCTATACTACATCAAAACATTTTCATTTTTTACATAATTGAAAGTAATCTTTACACCAACATCTGGAATTCAAGGACAAACATGATGGACGGATGTTACTGACAGATAAGGGAATCACAAGGAAACAATGAGAGACTCCTAGTGAACACAGGGCACAATTTCCTTAACAAAATGCTCTCTTATCTAATTGTCGTGACTGCCTTTTACTGCAGTATTTGATGAAACGTGAAGCTGATATTTAAATTATAAGAATGAGGCTCTATTTACAGGAGACCTCCTGCAGGCTGGAGTAGCAACACAGAGAAAACTCAGTTGCTTTATTTATATTGTAATTTAGTAAGAATTAGTAGTGAAATAGTTGTCTCAATGACAGACAAATGGTAAATGGGGATTAAGTATGTCAACCTTTATAGTGAGGAAAAGTAATTTATGGTTAGCAAATTTGAGAAAGACTGGGTTTATACTACAATTATATGACTTTCAAAAAGGCCTACTAAATTCTATACAATTAACTACATACATTAAAGGGTAACCTACATGTACATAATTTAATAACTGAATTCAGTTTTCTAGTACTTTTTTCTTTCATTTTTGAACTAGAATTCCTACAAGAATAAAAAGCTATTTTCTCAAAAATACCTAGAAAGTAATAAGAGAACATGAAAACACAAAATTTGCTTTTCTGTTTGTTTCATTCACGGAAAGGACCAGTTCTACTACACAACAGTTTTTTCAAAACAAGCTTACTAATTAACTAACAAACCAAACAAAAAAGCTAAATTAAAAAAACTATGATTTATTCCACAAGTTTTCTGACATTGTCTGTGCAATCACAGAAGGTGTGCAGAAACCTAAAAGTGACAAAACAAACACAATGGAATCTAAGTGCAGGTCTCCAGTTCTGTATCTTGCACTTTCTGAAGTAGTGATATTCCTAGAGTTTACTTCATTCAAACTCAAAAATAGTACAAAAATGGAAACATTCACTGTTTCCTTCCATTCAATGCAACAGTTTTGTAGCTGTATCTCTGTTACCTAGGAAACAGCTGAAAGTTTGATTTTGAGTGCTATTGTCCTTATAGACAGTATTGAATACTGGTATCTACCAAAACAAAAAAGAAAAAAAGTAATGTTTGACTTCCTTAAGTCTTCCTTAATTTGTAAGAGAAAAAATATCACAAAATTAACTAATTATTTATGAAAATATGGGAAAGGAGCATACACATTGTTAAAACCAGCAGAAAAATATTAAAGAATCAGGGAAGATAATAGTTTAGGGAACACTCCTTACATCCAAAATCAAATATCAAAGTCTTGTATTTTGTAGTTTTTAGAAAAATACTAATATACACAAAGAAGAAAAGAATGCACATATTTAAAAAACACAATAAAGCAAACCATTTGATTTCTCTTCTCAGTTCTTTCACCACATTCACGTTTAATACTTTAGCCTTTCTTTTCCTGAGCTACTCTATTTAGCAGGAGCAGCCCTTATGTCGGAAAGCTAATATTCACAGCATGTCTATCCCCACAAAAGTCATCAGCTGCTGAGACACAATCTGATTCAGAGCTAACTATGGTTATACACTGAGTTTTATCTCTATCTATTGATGAATTTTTAGCTATATCTCCATAGCAAAAATGGTTTCTATATTATTATTTTTAAGTTAAAATAACTTTGACTCTTTCAGACATGGCAACTAGTTTTCAGTGAAGCATATCCCATATGAACAGTTTTAAATAGTCCAAACCTGATACATACATAAATCAGATTCTAGGAAATTGGATAGACCTGATAAGTATCAACTTCTAACTAACCTTCTACATTCTTAACATATTCAGAAAAATCTAATTAGTCAAAACAATTCACTGCAAAATCACAAATTATATTGCATGGAGCAAACATGAGAAATTAATCCAAGGTAATATATCTATATACCTATACATATATATCTATACAAACACATGTATAGAAACTAATACAGATATGCACACACACACATTCATATGCACATACACACACACAAATCTGATATCAATTCAATTTCAAACATAACAGAAGGGGTAACTTAAAGGTCTTCATCCATTCAGTATTTCTCAACATCTGTCTAGAGATAAAGCATGAAAGTTATAATTTACTCATAGCCCTACCAAATAAAGGGGCACTTTAGACCACTAAAATGGCTTAGGTTTATCTGAAAGAAACTTCAAGTTCAGATATCGTTTCACAATATCTAATTTTTCAATATAAAACCCATATTTTCCAAATCTAGAGGTCAAAAGTTTCAACCCTTATTCTTTGGTCTCCTCACTGAAGCTCTGGTACTAGAAGAGAAACAATCTCACCTCTGCATAGAACTAAATTTTGACCTATGGCCCAGAGTTTGAGTTGGGTGGAGAAGAAAGCTTTACACTCAAAAGCAAATAATCAGCAATTCACGTCAAAGCTTTTCTCTGTTGAAGCTATGTTTCAAATAAAAGGTGAGAATTTGAGAATTTTCTATTCTTTTAAAAACATGAGATTTCAGGCCTGCAAATTTTGGCCCAACAGCTGCTCAGCTTTACACATTCAGAGTGATTAAAAAAAAAGAAAAGAAAAAAATATTTTGAATCTGTCTTTGGCTTCTGGGTTTTTTGGTGGGGTAACTGGGTATTTTACGCAATACTCAACCAGCAGATGTGCTGCTTTACATCTTACTGTGTAGCATCCATACTTTCTAATGACATATATAATTATCCAAATCTAAATTCAGCATTACTGTCAGAGTCAAGATACTAAGGTGTAAACGACTTCAATTACTCAGTTCTGTTGTGCAAATAGGTCTAGACAGCTACAAAACTTTTTAAGAATGTTCAACAGTGTTCTCTATTGTTATGGGATATACATATAAAGACAGCTCCCACATAAACAAACCATGCAATTACCCAATTTATTTATTACACAAATAAAATATTTTAAAGTTATATCTGTCATTGTCCTTGAAAAATACTTCTAATTGATTACCATATCTGGGATATTAAATAGAAATTAATCTAGATTTCAAAACCTTATTTGTACTTTGTAAATAAGGAATAATGCTGTCCTTTCCTCAGATATCAACAGTTAAAATGTTCTTAACCCTTACAATTTTTCAAAACTAAAAATAATAAAAAAGTAATAAAATAATAAAAAAATAATAATTTCACTTAATTCCACATATTGGCACAAGTCTGGTGTCCAGACTTATCTGGAGACACATATAAGCAGCTTTTAACCGCCTAAGCAATCAATAGTTCTGATATACTATTCTGATCTTCCTTAGAGAAATGCCATTTAGGGTTAAGTAACAGTAGAAGCTGTAATAAATTTACATTAAGATTAACCAAAAACGTAACTGAAAATGAGTTACAAAAAGTACTGAAATTAGCTTTTGGGGTAGTGATCTATTCTGTTCTTCTGGTGGTTAATGCAGAGTAGTTGTTATATCACAGATCTCTTGACAGAAGAAAATAGGTCATATAAACTTTCACCTTCAAGACATTTGAAAGCTATGGAAGGTTGACAGTAATGAGCAAAACATCATTTTCCACAGGTGAGAAAGCAGTGAATGTTGGGGTTGTGTGGACAGCATGTTAGCACCACAAACACTGTAAGCAGTGCTAGTCTACAACTGGAAAATGCAGGACTCTTCTACAGGATTGACTCTGTTGTGATACAACTCAAGTCCACACTGCTTTCATACAGTGATATCACTCCTCAGAACTTCTCATGTCTTTCATGCTTACTTTTGAGGTATTATACCATGGCAAAGAAAAGATGAAAATGGGTGCATTTTACAAATGAAGGGTTTTGGCTTTTTTTCATGTATCCATCTCAAGCTTTTAGATCAGTTTTTCTATTTGTTTCATACACCTTTAAAAAATTAATCTTCTGTATCATCAGTAAACATTAATGTTTAATATTAACAAAATAACCTGGGCTTCCTTGTCCTTTTAAAAAAAAAACGAGAGAGAAAAAGAGAAAAGCAGTGTCTCTCAAAGGAAGGCATTATTAAAAATGAAGGTTTAGACAGAAGTTTAATGCAGCATTTTATTTTCCCCCTAGTGGAGTTAATGCAACTATGGCTGCTGCTAGTCTTCCTCCCACAGGGCTTAAATAATTTTTGACTTGAAGTATCTAAAGTGATACTATGAAACTTGTAAAAAAGAAAATAAACCAAACAAAAAAAACCCAAAAGCATTCCACATCCAGCAAGGAAACACTTATGGAATGTAAGCCTCACCAGAAAATCTATGCAGAATTCCACTTCTGCTTCTTGGGAAGTGTGTGTCAGAGGGCTCTCTCTTATCAGAAAAGAAACAAATAAACGAATATTTATTGAAACAGATGAAATATTAAGTCACAATCTTCCTTTTCCCAAAAGCTTCCCAGAGATGTGGAGTATTAATAGGTGTATGAAGGTGAGGTATGAAGACTGGGCTAAGCCTAAGTAAAACAGTACTAAAATGTTGGGGAAAAAGAAAGAAGGCAATTCTGTTGCTCCATTTCTATTTCTTCTTCACCATCACCTATCCCCACTTCTTCCTTTGTTTTACCTTTAGCACAGTTGAGTTTTGCTGCTAATTGCAGAAGTTGTCACATTCAGTCTTTTGCTATAGGAAAAGGAGACTTAGTTTTATGTGTGTGTGTATATATATATATATATATATATACACGTATATTTAACCAAAAATTAACAATAACTTTGCATCACACACATTTGTGTCTGAATTTCTGTTCATACTCATACTTGAAGTTAGAATCGTGTAAATCAATGCAAGAGAAAAGCTAGGCCTACATAACCTGACTTGCATTTAGAGATGCAGTGTGAACCTTGCAAAGTTCTCAGATAATGCATAAAGTTTGACCAGTTATCCTTAAACAGTGTTTTGATCATTGTTTTCTTTCAGTCATAGAAAAGGCTACCTAGAGAAAATTGATCAATATTTGAATTGAATACTCTTGAATTCCTATAAATATGTTTTAGTAGAGATATTTCTCGTCTATGGTTTGATGCAGAAAGGCATTAGGAAAAATTAGACTCCAGCTTTTCACCAATTGCAATGAAATTCATAGCTTTGTTTTCTTACAGCTGAAACTTTTTTTCTAAGTGTTTTGTTCAGCACTTATCCTTCAGCAGAACATTACCTTATTCACAGGGTATGAGGATTTAAAAAGATATTTTATTTCTGTCTGGTTTCATGTTAATTCTATGTTTCTAGATACAATCCTTCAAATACTTAAAAAAGGCTTGTAAAGCATTGGAACAGACAACCCATTGAAGTGATGGAGTCACCATCCATAGAAGTGTTTGAAAAACATGTGGATATGTGTCCTGGGGTACAATGCAAAAATGTGTATTCTATCACCATCTGTTAAAATGTGGGAGGGGTGGTGATCCTTATCTCTGTGGGAGATATCCTCTGCTGATGTGCCATCTGATAAAATCAGGGGAATGATCATCGTTATCTTTTCACAACCCATCCTTCCTCCAGAAGATATATTCTGTTAATGGGCCATTAAGTCCTATTGTGTGACTGATAAGATTACATCATCCCATTGGGAGATGCCCCAGCCAGGGGCAGGAGCCAAGCCTTTCCTACCTAGATAAAAAACTGGGGTTTGGGACACGAAGGCAGACCTTTCCACTGGATCCCAGAGGAAAGTCGGACCATTTACACATCATCGCTGGAAAACTGCACCTTCTGCAGGAGCACTGCTTCAACTGAACCACATCTGTCATCCAGGAGGACTGCAGCCTCCATTTATACGGACTGCTACTAACACCCTGACTGACAGGGTGTCAGGTTGTATTTCTGACTGTGTCAGTGGTTGTTTCTTTTATATTATTGCATGTATTTTATTTTTTCTCTTTTCTCCTATTAAATTGTATTACTGACTTGGAGTCTCGCACTGGTTTTACTCGCAAACCAACACAATATGATACCTGAAGACACAGTTGAATGGTGAACACAATGCTGGTGCTGGGTTAACAGCTGGACTTAATGATTTTAAAGGTCTTTTCCAACCTTATCAATTATATTATTCAAATCAAAGCAATCTGAAGGTTCAAAGAATCAAAAAAAATTTCCTACCATTTTAAGATCTGTTTTTCATGTCACCACGTTGCTCGATTGGAATAAAATGAAGGGGACGATTGTTTGGGTTTTTTTAAAATTTGTGCTAATTCTAATTTATTATAATCTATTTGCTTTCTCACTGTGACAGATGGATAGTGGCTTTTTACTATGTGTGGGGAGTTGAATTGTTGCCCTTTTCTTTCTGTGGAATTTCTCCCATTGTTATGCTAAGTAATTGTGGCTACACCTTAAAACGACAGATAATGTTCTCTCGTAGGGGGGTGGCTGGAGGGGGAGGGGGGGAACTGGAAAAGGAAAGGTGGGATGGGGGGTCTGGAGCGGGGGACTCTCTCTCGCTTGGCTCGTGGAGTGGGAGGACAGCCCGGGCTCCGATCTGGCATCTCCCCTGCCATCCCAGCACTGAGATCCACGCTCCCTGCCGTTGGACATCGCTCTGCTGCTCTCCCATCTCACCCTACTACCTCCGGACACTCTGCTGAGCACCACGACCAACACCGTGAGGGGGAGTCACTTTCCCATCCCTTCTCACCCCTGGGCCGCCGCCATCACCCAGCCCTCTTCAACTGCGCGGGACCTGCCCTGCCCCCACAGCACCGGTAACAGCACAGGGAGACGGCCTGCGGCCAGAAGGGACTGGAGCTGAGCCATACTGTTCTGTTCTGTTGTCAATTTTTATACCTGTTATTGTTTTTTTTCTGCCTTGTTGGATATCAGTAAAGAACTGTTACCCTTATCCCCACACCTCCTGCCTGAAGGCTTCTGATTTGGACCTAAAATAATTAAAAGGGAGGGGGTTGCATTCCGCATCTCGGGAAGGGGGCTCTTGCCTTTCCTTAGACCATACCTGTCTTTCAAACCAAGACAGATTTTGGCGCCCAATGTGGGGCATTGCCTGAGGGCATTGAGAGAGGGGTAGAAAAGGGCATAACAGTTCTTGAATTACCCAAGCTTGTGGTAGGTGACACCATGCTGTCCAGCTTACCCTGGATTTGCCTCCATGTGGTCACTGCTATATCTCTCCCATTTGCAAGCCCTTTTTTATACATGAGTTTCATAACCAAGGTTACTGTGGCTATTATCCAGTTTATTATGTGGGTTGATCAGTTGAGGAATTCATGGATTTTTAATTTTCTCTGGAAGATGGCCACATGGATTCAGAGCTATCACACTCTAAGTGTGTGTTTCTGGGGCTACTTCAATAATGGTACTTACTGTGAGGAAGTGGCAGCAGGTGAAATTTTTTCTCAACCCATCACAGGGTTTTTGAAGTTCACCCCACCAGTCTTCAAGGGGTTCCAATCCACTTTAAATGCTAATGATATTATATTGTGGCTAGTGTTGCTTATATCCCTGTTAAACCTGTTCTATCTAACATTCAGAGATAAGGGGAGATTGACTTGGATAACAACCCTGATACCTACCCCAGGGATTAGTGATGTTACCCCAGAGCCTGATCCTGTCCAAGAGACTAGGGAGGTTACCCCAGAGCCTGATCCTGTCCCAGAGACTAGGGATATTACCCCAGAGTTTGACCCTGCCCCACAGCCCACCTTGGAAAGGAACCACCCAGAATGGGTGGGGGTGCTAGCGAAGGAGATATGTGAGATGGGCCAGATGCTGAAGGAGTACCTCTCCCCAGCTGGTGAGAAACCCTCCCCCTGCCTTAAAGAGGGAGACTCTGATGGTGCAGCAGTGAGACCCACAGATGTTACATCTGTCCAGGTTCCAGCTGAACTGCAAGGGCACTCAGCAGCAGCAGTTGCCCCTGTGGAAACTAGGAAGTCTAAGATGAAAACAAGGCACCTAGATAATAAGGGTCAGGAAGGGGGCCCCTCACAACCAGCAGGGGAGCCAGAAGTTGAGATCATCACCGAGTCCCTGTCATACGAGAGTCTCCGTAACCTGCGAAAAGACATTGTACGACGGGGCCGTGAGGCTTTTACAACCTGGTTACTGTGGGTCTGGGACCTTATGGGTACAAGGTGTGCAACTGGATGGTACTGAGGCAAGGAATTTGGGAGCCTTGACCCAGGACTCAGGTGTGGACCAAGTATTTGTAAGGGAGACAGGTCTCCTTTCCCTCTGGGAGCGACTTTTAATGAGTGTGAGAGAGAGATTTGTCCACAGGGAAAGAATGCAGGAGCACCACCAGAGAACACGTTGGAATACCCTTGAGGAAGGGATCCAACAGCTGAGAGAAGTGGCAGTACTGGAGGTGCTCTTTGGGAGGGATGGACAGCATGACAATGACCCTGACAAGGTCAGGTGCACAGGACAGATGTTGTGGAATCTGGCAAACCTGGGCCCATCTCAATATACCCCCTTTATTGCAATGATTGATGCTGATACCAACCAAGTGACAGTGGGTTCTGTTGCCAACAGGCTCAGGAATTATCAGAGTATGATGGCTGGCCCAGTGCAGGCTCATGTCTCTGCTGTGGCTAAGGACCTCAGAGAGGAGTTTAAGGAGGAGATGAAGGAGATAAGGGAAGAGATGAGGAAGATCAGTGCAGCACCAGTGCGAGTCATGGACCCCAAAAGTAGAGCCCAACGCCCCCCAGCTAGGGAGAGAGGGTACACCCCACATGCTGACCTGTGGTTTTTTCTACGTGACCACGGGGAAGACATGAGAAGGTGGGATGGGAAACCCACTTCTGTCCTGGCAGCACGGGTGCGCCAACTCAGGGAGGGGAACACCAACAGAGGGAACTCCACTAAAGTGAGGGTAGCCTCAGCCTCCCATGACCAAGGTGCAGGGTATTACAGAAGGGAGGATGATCTGTCAGATCCCCTTCAAGGAACCTCCAGTATGTATGCCCAGGAGAGAAATAATAACCAGGGCTAGAGGGGCCCTGCCTCTAGCCAGGGAGAGGCACGGGAAAACCGGATCTTTTGGACGGTGTGGATCCGATGGCCTGGCACATCAGAGCCACAGGAACACAGAGCATTGGTTGACACTGGTTCACAATGTACATTAATACCATCGGGACATGTCAGGAAGGAACCTGTTTCAATTGCTGGGGTTACGGGGGGATCTCAGGAATTGACTTTGCTGGAGGCTGAGGTGAGCCTGACTGGGAAAGAGTGGCAGAAACATCCAATTGTGACTGGCCCAGAGGCACCATGTATCCTAGGCATAGACTTCCTCAGGAACAGCTATTACAAAGACCCAAAGGGACTCAGGTGGGCTTTTGGAATAGCTGCTGTGGCAGCAGAGGGCATTAAGCAGTTGAACACCCTGCCTGGGCTATCAGAAAACCCATCTGCAGTGGGACTCCTCAGGGTGAAAGAGCAACAGGTGCCAATTGCTACCTCAACAGTGCACCGCCGGCAGTACCGGACGAATCGAGATGCCGTGATCCCCATCCACAAGATGATCCATGAGCTGGAGAGCCAAGGGGTGGTCAGCAAAACCCACTCACCCTTCAACAGCCCCATCTGGCCTGTGCGTAAATCTGAAGGAGAATGGAGATTGACTGTGGACTATTGTGCATTGAATGAGGTGACTCCACCACTGAGCGCTGCCATGCCAGACATGCTGGAACTGCAGTACGAGCTGGAGTCCAAGGCAGCAAAGTGGTACGCCACTATTGATATCGCCAATGCATTTTTCTCCATTCCTCTGGCAGCAGAGTGCAGGCCTCAGTTCGCTTTCACCTGGAGGGGTGTGCAATACACGTGGAACCGACTGTCCCAGGGGTGGAAACACAGCCCCACCATCTGTCATGGATTGATCCAGGCTACACTGGAGAAGGGTGGAGCTCCAGAACATCTGCAGTACATTGATGACATCATTGTGTGGGGGGACACGGAAATGGAGGTATTTCAGAAAGGAGAAAAGATCATTGAGATTCTGCTGGGAGCCGGCTTCGCCATTAAAAAGAGCAAAGTCAAAGGGCCTGCCCAAGAGATCCAGTTCCTGGGAGTAAAGTGGCAAGATGGACGGCACCAGATCCCCAGTGAGGTCATCAATAAGATCACTGCAATGTCTCCACCAACCAGCAAGAAGGAAACACAAGCCTTCCTAGGTGCCATAGGCTTTTGGAGAATGCACATTCCTGAGTACAGCCAGATTGTGAGCCCTCTTTACCTGGTCACCCGCAAGAAGAACAATTTCCACTGGGGCCCTGAGCAGCAGCAAGCCTTTGCCCAGATCAAGCAGGAGATTGCTCATGCAGTAGCCCTTGGCCCAGTCAGGACGGGACCAGATGTGAAGAACGTGCTCTACTCTGCAGCCGGGAACCATGGTCTGTCCTGGAGCCTTTGGCAGAAGGTGCCTGGTGAGACGTGAGGCCGACCACTGGGGTTCTGGAGCCGAAGCTACAGAGGGTCCGAGGCCAACTACACTCCGAGGGAGATCTTGGCCGCCTATGAAGGGGTCCAAGCAGCCTCAGAGGTGATTGGCACAGAAACACAACTCCTCCTGGCACCCCGACTGCCAGTGCTGGGGTGGATGTTTAAAGGAAAGGTTCCCTCAACCCACCATGCCACTGACGCCATATGGAGTAAATGGGTTGCCCTCATCACACAACGTGCCCGTATTGGAAACCCAAATCGCCCTGGGATTTTGGAGATAATTACCAACTGGCCGGAAGGGGAAGACTTTGGTCTTGCCGACGAAGAGGAACAGGAACAAGTGACCTGGGCCAAAGAAGCCCCACCGTATAACCAACTGCCAGCAGATGAAACATGCTATGCTCTTTTCACTGATGGTTCCTGCCGCATCGTGGGGATGAACTGGAAGTGGAAAGCAGCTGTATGGAGCCCCACACAACAGGTTGCACAAGCTACTGAAAGAGAAAGTGGATCAAGTCAACTTGCTGAACTCAAAGCTGTTCAGCTGGCCCTGGACATTGCTGAAAGAGAGAAGTGGCCAAAACTCTACCTTTACACTGATTCATGGATGGTAGCCAATGCTCTGTGGGGATGGCTGGAAAGGTGGAAAAAGGCTGACTGGCAACGTAGGGGAAAACCAATCTGGGCTGCCAATGAATGGAAAGACATTGCCACCCGGATAGAGAAGCTGCCTGTGAAAGTCTGTCACGTAGATGCCCATGTCCCCAAGAGTCGGGCTAATGAGGAACACCGACACAATGAGCAGGTAGATCGGGTGGCACAGATAGAGGTGTCGAAGATAGATTTAGACTGGCAGCACAAGGGAGAGTTGTTCCTGGCTCGATGGGCCCATGATGCCTCAGGTCATCAGGGCAGAGATGCCACCTATAAGTGGGCACAAGACCGAGGGGTGGATCTAACCATGGACAGTATTTCTCAAGTTATCCATGACTGTGAGATGTGCGCTGCCATCAAGCAGGCCAAGCGGGTGAAGCCCCTCTGGTATGGGGGGCGATGGTCCAAATATAAGTATGGAGAGGCCTGGCAGATTGATTACATCACACTGCCTCAAACTCGCCAGGGCAAGCGCTATGTACTGACCATGGTGGAAGCCACCACTGGATGGTTGGAGACCTACCCTGTGCCTCATGCCACTGCTCGGAACACCATCTTGGGCCTGGAAAAACAAGTTCTTTGGAGGCATGGTACCCCTGAGAGAATTGAGTCAGACAATGGGACTCATTTCAAGAACAGCCTTATAAACACCTGGGCCAGAGAACACGGCATTGAGTGGGTGTACCATATCCCCTACCATGCACCAGCTGCAGGCAAAGTTGAACGGTGCAATGGCCTGCTTAAAACCACCTTGAAGGCACTGGGTGGGGGAACTTTCAAGAACTGGGAGATTAATCTACCAAAGGCCACGTGGTTAGTGAACACCTGAGGTTCCACTAACCGAGCAGGCCCTGCCCAATCTGAGCCCTTGGGAATATCGAATGGAGATAAGGTTCCAGTGGTACACATGAGAGGTATGCTAGGAAAAACTGTTTGGGTGAATCCTGCCTCCAGCAAAGACAATCCCATCCATGGAGTTGTATTCGCTCAAGGACCGGGCTGCACCTGGTGGGTGATGCAAAAGAATGGAGAGACCCAATGCATACCCCAAGGAGACCTTGTTTTAGGGTGAAAAACCTATAGTACTATGCCTATGTCTCTAACTGCATGTATGTATATATATTGTAACAATTTAATTTGATATAGCATATTAATATGGGAGAAATTCAGGGGTGGATAATGCTGGGGGTTGAATTGTTGCCCTTTTCTTTCTGTGGATTTTCTCCCATTGTTATGCTAAGTAATTGTGGCTACACCTTAAAACGACAGATAATGTTCTCTCGTAGGGGGGTGGCTGGAGGGGGAGGGGGGGGAACCGGAAAAGGAAAGGTGGAATGGGGGGTCTGGAGCGGGGGACTCTCTCTCGCTTGGCTCGTGGAGTGGGAGGACAGCCCGGGCTCCGATCTGGCATCTCCCCTGCCATCCCAGCACTGAGATCCACGCTCCCTGCCTTTGGACATCGCCCTGCTGCTCTCCCATCTCACCCTACTATCTCCGGACACTCTGCTGAGCACCACGACCAACACCGTGAGGGGGAGTCACTTTCCCATCCCTTCTCACCCCTGGGCCGCGGCCGCCATCACCCAGCCCTCTTCAACTGCGCGGGACCTGCCCTGCCCCCACAGCACCGGTAACTGAGCGCAGGGAGACGGCCTGCGGCCAGAAGGGACTGGAGCTGAGCTAGACTGTTCTGTTCTGTTGTCAATTTTTATACCTGTTGTTGTTTTTTTTCTGCCTTGTTGGATATCAGTAAAGAACTGTTACCCTTATCCCCACACCTCCTGCCTGAAGGCTTCTGATTTGGACCTAAAATAATTGAAAGGGAGGGGGTTGCATTCCACATCTCGGGAAGGGGGCTCTTGCCTTTCCTTAGACCATACCTGTCTTTCAAACCAAGACACTATGACTTAGTTAATGCTGCCTTTCAGACCTAAAGATGACTGTTGCCTAGTCATAATTCAAGACCAGTTTCAGACATACCAAAATGTCTACAAGAAGAGTGCCAAGCCTGTCATTACAATTAACCTACCAAAACAAAGTTATATATTCAGTTTTTGTACTTGAAGAGAACACATCTAAATATGTTATTTCAGCATTACCTTAATTTTGCTTTTGGATTCTGATATCTGGCATTTTATACCCCAAACAGAGGCAACTTTCAAAGAAAACCTGTAATGAAATTAGAGTCTAAATAATTTTAATGATCCTGTAATCAATCATATGTCTTTCCTTGAATAGTACTTTTTGTTTTGTTTTCATCATTTTTAAGCAGCAAAAGTCTCTTTAGGAGAAAAATAGATGTACTAAAAAATAACACCTGACTTAACCACTTGTGGAAGAAAAGACCATATAACAACTATTATGAAAATTTTTGGGTGTTAAAAACACTTTCCAGATATGTATTGTTTCACGTCAGTAAAAAGTGGAAAGCTTCCATGAATTTTTTATTATTCTCACAATCAAAATATTTCTTATTTAAGTTTGTGCTGCCCAGTTAATGATTTTTCTTGAGAACATATTAGGGATCACTGAGCCTGATGCTGAGATTGTGCAAACTTATCTTAGTACTACATAACACATACATTCCTGAACTCCTGAACTCTTGGTAGAGTTATGGTATTTTATATAAAGTCTCTGAAATAGGTGGTCTGGTTTATGTATGGAAACATGACAGTGATCACAAGATAACAACTAACACTTTAAAATATGGAATTTCAACCTGTCAACTAGTATGTGTCACAGAGAAATTTTGGGTACATCTATCACCTCACAACAGACAATGTAAACTGACAGTTTTCATTCTATACGTCTCCTCTTCACAGATAAACGAAGAGAGGGAGTGTAAGATTTCAAAATATGTAACCAGCAAAATGGATACAATTCTTGTCTCTTTGTAGAAGTGTTACACCCACATCTGCTATTGGTATTTTTCTCCTGTCAAACTTTGACTTCAAAGTAAATAGGCTTCCAGTCCCTAAAAACAAATTTGGAATGAAAAAAGGACATTATACATTGTCTTTTGGGGCATTTCTCTTTAGGGGGATTCTCATCTCACACCATACTAAAAAACTCTGCCCCACCATAAATTTTGGAAAGTTTCTGCACAGTCCTGAAGCCATACAGGTTCAGCTGGTTTATAAAGAAGGAGCCATATTCTCCCTCCAAGAAGTTTTACTTCACTGGAGAGCAAATGTCAAGAGTACAGCAAGAGCAGAAAATGTTTCAGTGACTGAATTAAACTAAGATCTGCATACTGAAAAGACTCTTAACTGCAAAAGAAAATTATGCATATTTGTTTTAAAAAAGTGTGATTTTTTGCTAATAGCACTTAGCATATCTGATAGATATTTAAAATTATAGATTAGTGAAAAGGGCCAAGTTTTCGTCAAAACTATTGAGGAAATCATTGCATTCAAATTCCTCCTAAATATAATGCAAAAACTAATTTTCAAAATACCTTAACGTATGATTATATTATACTAGAATGAAATAATTTCCAGTTTCAAATAGATATTTGAGTTACCCCTGTTACAAGACAGCAGCAGTAGTGCTGGTTCACAGAACTACAACAGCAGAAAGTAATGCAAGATGAGGTGTGGACAATACAGAAACTTCACGCACAAATCAATTATGAAAACACATTTGTTTCAATTTTCAGATTGCTAAACAAGTGCAAATGTCAAAGAGGTTAACAAATAAGAGTAGGTAGATTATACATTAAATGCAAATGAAAAGTAGTGCTCTGATATGTGATATTGCTATTACAGTTCCAGAGAAAATACGTTGGGAAATTATGTCAGAAATAGAATGCATATATAAATATGTATACTTATGTATACTATGATAATAAAGCAACTGCCAGGTTAATATGCAAATAAGATAGAAAATAAGTTATTGTTCAAACCATTTAATCTTTCGAATGGTGCCAATTACCCTGTTAAGCATGGGAAATTTGTAACTGCATAAAACTGCTTAAGATATCATTGCAGAACAAGTTTAGCTGCTGCTATTTTTTTGTTGTTTCAGAAAAACAGGAACACAGTGGGAACCCTGTAATAAAGTACTAGATGTTGTATAGAAATAATTGGAGCTATAAACAAGTATCCTCAGTTCTTATTTTTGTGCTAAATAAGAATTAAATCCACAAACTCAGTTAAGAAACTCTAGAAACAAACTCGGTATATAAATTTCATCTTACCTGGATGTTTGAAATAGCAGACACAGATTTGATTTAGATAAAACTCCCTCCATTTGAGTTTCTTATATTGAACAACACCATGGTAAACAAATTATTTTGAAAAAGGATATTCCCTTTTCATACATGAAAGAAAATGCACAAATACAATTGTACTACTACTATCAGATTATTAGTGGATTTGGTCAAACTCAATTCTACTTTTGTAAACTCATTCTACTCAAAAAGTAATGTACAAGAAACTCATAGAAAACATGTGCTGTGTAAAAATGTATTTTATATGCACTGAAAAATCTGTAGTGATTCAATTTGAATTCTGCATACTAGTACCAGACTTTTCTCATTGTAACTAATAAAACAAACAACATAAATGTTCAAAAATTCCTGCCTATAAATAAAAGGCATGTATTAATTACTATTAGTCCTGAGGTCTTCTAAATCTTGTATCCATAGGCATACAAAACTGATTTCAAGACTGCAGTCTTTAGAAAAAGTAGTACATTAGAAAGGAGGTTGTACTGTGTCAGGTACCACATAGTATTAATGGATGACAATCTTATTTTAAGGATTTGTAAATTTACGCAGGTTTAACCTAAATTTGCCTCTAGACCTTAACTGAAAAGGGAAGAAGAGGGGGGAAAAAAAGTAAAAAATAGCTTCATATTATCCTAATTCTGAAATTATTTTCAAGTTAGATAGTTTTCAGAGCTTCCTACCAGTGACAAGTAACCTGCATTTAGTCTGTCATCTGACTTGGAGATTTAATTCCATCTTTTACAACCAAGGGGAACCACAACATTCATGTAATAGAGGGAATGAATGTTATTGCTGCTATTATTATTACTACTAGTTCTAATACTGCTATTATTATTACTCCTGCTCTGAGAAAAGAGTAGGATTAAATAGTAAGAGTAATTTTGTTCACAAGAGATTCCAGTAGCCATGGAAAAGCAGGCTTTCCAGAAAGACTTAATCTGCAAATAACCTTGAGAATGAAACTCAATCTTATTTCTCTTCTTTTTCTACATTCCCTATCTAATAAAGGAGAAGTGGTGAGAATGGATATTAAATTGTCTTTTAGAAATTAAAAAAATAAGCCTTAAATTGGAAAAATACTGAGATGCTAAAAGGCATTGTTACTCTTGTTATCTTTCTTTTTTTGGAGTTGTATGGATGTTCTTTGGATCTGGGTTAACAGGGAGCTGTTCCTGGATTCTGTTTTGTTTTAAGGGAAAACATGAATCCAAAAATTCTCACCTCCATACTTCTCAGAAATTATTAATCTATTATATATATTGGCAGGAAATAAAAGGAACAGCATTTAGATACAGATTATGTCCTTTGTTAATGAATAACTTTATTTTGCCTTCCAACTTCACCCATTCTATTATCAGGTGAGGTAGTCAAGATCCTCTCACAAATACTGAAAATATATTTCTGAAGCCTCAGATAGTAAGTGTTAACCAAATTAAATTACCAGTAACCAGAATTCTCCAGGATGCAAAGTGAGCCTGTGCATTTATCTTTTGCAAATGCCAAGAGTTAAGAAATATTTTCGGCCTTGTAACGAATTGACAATATATGAGTGTGTAAATTGCATGGCCGTTTGTGCATATACCACACACAACAAAACACTGGACTGGAAATAGGAAAAAGCTGGAAAGCAAGGGCACGTGACATGCAGTTCTTTAAGAGCTCCCTTTTGTTAAAATTATTTTTTTTTAAATTAACGATTCTTTAAAACTCTAAGGAACTGTCACTATTTGTCAATTCAAAACTTTAGTGACTTCAAGAAATGCCCTGACCAATTAAAATTACTTTGAGTTCTACCTGGGAATAAGAACCTTCATTAAAAGCTGTTAATGATAGCTAATTCAGCAGGGATACACCGCTGTGTGAGAGTAAACAGAAGCTGCAAGAAACCACAATAACTATCTCCAAGAAAGAGATTATCTAGTTACATTTGTAGGTCAGCTGAAGTATGTTGTAAAACTTCAAAGCAGTTTGATCCTTTCTGACTTGTAAGAGGTTTAAAAACATCAGTTATTCTTCAAAAATCCACCAAGACAAATCATCAAGAATTTGGGGACTGCAATTTGAGATCAAATACCTGATCCATGGCCAGTTTCACAGCATCACAAGTCCTTCTGAAAAAGTATCAGTAATTTGAGAAGACACACTAATGAAGGTGGAATTTGTTATTTAATATGAACCTATCACCTACACCAAATTCACTCTTATATTTATTCTGAAGACATGTAAATGTGAAGAGGCTTCTTCTAGAAAGGCCTTTCAAGCTTAAGAATAACTTTTTTTCAATCCCCTTGAAGAATGCTTTCTATTTGGATATACTATGTATCATGAGAGACAAGAGGGGTATACCCAAACTCCAAACTATTCTAAGTAACAGAAATTATCTCATTAAGAAGAGAACATTTTACTTTAATGGCCTTAATTCTCACCTTCAGTAAATAACTGTGTATCAGCAAAGTGAATTACACTCTATTCTCAGAGCCTGCACTCCTGAAAATAAAGCTGATCTGACCTTAAAGAAGCCTTCGTAGGCCTGAATTAGTGCCCAGGCTTCAGAGGTACCCTGGAGGCATCTTGGCAGGCTCAGTCTCAAATCCTGAACAGGTGCCAGAGGGCAACAAGAATTTGAAGAGGAGGAACTGGAAAAGATTTAAATGTGAAGGGCCTGAACTAAAACGTCCTGCAAAAAAGTGAGATCACCTCACCAAGTCATATTCCTTACCAGGCAGTAAGAGACAATCATGGCATGACACTGACCTCTGCTTCTAGAGGTTTACCTATTTGTTGGCTCAGATCAACACCCCTGGTTTTCACAGGGGAAGCTTCTTAGTTACAAGTGCTCAGGTGCATTTCAGGTGCTGAAAGCAGACATTCTGGCTATAAACTGAGAAACCAGTCTATAGCCTGACTGGGTATAATCTTCTAGGTTACCATTAGACAGTTCTAAGGGACTAAGTAAAAAAGCCTTAGCAGAATAAATTTGAAAGTCCACATGTGCCAGGTTTGTTATGAACAGTAAACCAAGCAATTCCTGACCTATGAAGGTCCCAAGAAGGTTAGCAAATTTATCATTCCATTTTTTCCCCAGGGGAAAAAGAGACACATGTTAAAAGAAAATCATTGTGATAAGGACAAATATTTTAAAAAGTAAGGTCTGATTAAAAAACCCAACAACCACTGAAGTTTTTTAAAACTAATATTTTAAATCAAGACAGAAATACAAAATTAAGGATGTGGGTGGACACACCAACTTCTTTATCCATGCATGAGCACAGAACACCCTCAATAGATACTGCTGAAGCCAAAGCACATACCAGTAACAAACATTTCTGAAATACGCCATTTCAACATATCCATTAAAAATAAGTATATACTGCAATTCATGCTGAACAAAACACTATCACTGCTACACTGTCACTTTGCTACAAATCTCCTTGCAAAGGGTCAGATATAGGAATCTGAATTCAAATCTGAGCATAAAGTAATTTTATGCTGCATATCTCAGCAAAAGAGTTGAAGAACACTCAGAAACTCTTCTCAGCAGAAAATTTTCCCAGTTTAGTATTCACAAGTGGGTATATATTTAGCTAGTTATTTGGGTATTCTTTTATCTCATCATCAAGGCATGCAGCCATGGTATGACCTTCAAGAATACAGTCTATAGTAAATATTTTCCTTCAAAGCTATTTCTCATCACAAAACACTGATGGGGACTTCTTTTTGGCAAAGATAGTCCTCTAAGTAGAATTTCACCAGAATATGTCATATAACCATTTCTTAGTGTGCATTAGATATTATCAGATATGAAGAAGAATCTTTCGTCAGAACAGAAGTATTTGGTCAGCAACAAGAATGGGTTGTTTAAAGAGCAGCTCTCTAAACAGATGTGGTTTCTGTTATTGTCCTTTTGCCTTCTGACACTAAAATCAGGTCCAATTTATTTATATTAGTATTGGTTCAATGCTGAAAATGTCATTCTTATCAAATACAAATGCTATCTGTTCAGAAGAACTTATATTCTGAAGGCAAATTCACAAATATGATAACACACCTCTTTCCCTTACCCTTTTCTATTCCTCTACCACTAAATTTTCCTTGATGGTTTCTGACCTGTTGAACTAGTTGGTTTACTCACTACAGAAGGATTAACTATGTTAAAAGCAAAATAATCCTTACTCTCTTGTATTGCCACTGAATTTCTGACTTTCAGAATATTTCATTCCTCATTTATTCAATGAATTAATATGCAAAGTTTCTCTAAGAACTGCACACTGAACATTCCTACACGTTACTGCAGTTGCTCTAGATTATTTTCCCCCACCCCTAAAGCAAAGAGTGATAAAATTCTCAGTGTGCTCTCCCTGTGGATATAATGTTTCTATCAAACAGATGGGTGGATTTCTTCAATCTTTCTAACAAGAATTAATGGAAATTAAAAAAGGATTTATTGACTAGTGGCAGATGGCTGAAGGATTTTGCTTGGGTACAACTCATGTAAATTACAAAAAAAGCAAATTCAACCTCTTGCTGTGGACAAGAGGTTAGTCCTGTATTAAATTAGGAACATTCTGTTCGCTGTTAAAAGGAAGTAAACACTTTCCTTTTTACAGTTGAATATTGCTTATTTCAAAAGTCATGTGCTTGGGAACACTAGGCCAAGGGAATGAGAAATTTGCTTTCTATTTCACAGGGTCACAGAATGGAAAAGGCTGGAAGGGACCACAGTGGGTCACATCTGATCCAACCTCCCTGCCCAAGCAGGGTCATTCCAGAGCACATGGCACAGGATTGCATCCAGACAGTTCTTGAGTATCTCCTACAAAGGAGACTCCACACCCTCACTGGACAACCTGTCCCAGTGTGTGGTCGCCCACACAGTAAGTAAGTTCTTCCTCATATTCAAGTAGAACTTTCTGTGCATCAGTTACTGCCTGTTGCCTCTTGTCTTATTGTTCTGCACCAGCGAGCAGAGCCTGGAAACATCCTCTAAGACCCTCCCTTCAGATACTGAGGGACACAGCACTCCAGATGTGGCTCACCAGAGCTGAGCAGAGGTTCAGGATCACCTCCCTTGACCTGCTGGAATGCTCTTCCTAATGCACCTCAGGACACCACTGGCCTCTTGGCTACAAGAACACTGCTGGCTCATGGACAGCTTGGTGTCCACCAGGATCCCTATGTCCTTCTCTGAGGAGCTTCTTTTCCATGCCCGTGTAAAATCCAACAGATCTGGGTCTAAAAACACTAGGACTGAAATTTTAGAACAGTTATTTTCTTGTATTCATAGTAATTTATTACTATGCAGAAAAAAATTATTTATTCTTTGATAAAAATTATATTTGGAAAGAAAATACTGTCTCTCCAATAATAAAGAATACTTATAAACCCAAAATAAATTTAAGTAGATTGTATAAAATATTTTAATAATAACTACATTTTTTACTCATTCACAAAGGTCTTGATAACCTAATATAATATTAAGTTACAAGCTCTGAAGCCTCAGAAATTATACATAAAAAAGACAATCATTTATTTATAGGTCCTCATTAAATGTTTATGTTTCCTGAGTTAAAAAAAAGGAACTCTTCTATTTTATGTTGTTGTAATTACAGAAACTAATCAGAGAGCTAATCTCTGTTTCTGGTGAAAAAATAAAAACATTAAAAATATCTTCTGTCAAGACTTAATAATGTTTAACCTATATGTGCATTTTAATATACTTTATATTTTAATATTTTTCTTATGATCCATTTAATTTTTAATAGCACACTGGAAACAGGTTAAGATGGTGGTTTGGGGCACTGGTTTACTGCTTCTTTTTTTCTTTCCTCCAGAACAATAACCTAGATATTTGTGTAATCTATTTGAAATCTGTTCACTTACTAAAAATCCCTCTATGCAAATAGTTAAAATGATAATTACTGGGGTATTTCTGCTCTATCTAGATAGTAATATTAGTTGCAATTCCAAAATGTTAATGGATTTTCATATTATAGGCTTTAGGTGAAGCTAGTCTTTATCAGCTTTGAGAGAAATTGCAAAACCAATATTAAGTGACCTCTGAGAACTGTTACCTTATCACACTATATAATTTCTAGTAAATTTCTAAAACTAGCAATGCTCTTCCCAATTTAATTTGTTCCCAAATTTTATTTGCTCCTAAAAGTATTAATGTAGATATTGTTAACACACATATATTATCAAACCTACCCAAATCTACTTAGAAATTTAAAAGACAGTTTAGGCATTGCATGATTTGCTGGTAGATGAGTACATTCTGAAGAATAGCATGCAATTTGGAAAGTAGTCAACCCTGACTACAAGCACAATGTGCACTCATAAACAGTTCCCTTTAGTAATGAAACAAAGGTTCTTGAAGAGCTTGAATGGCCACACATACAGGTAAATTGAGGGACATAACCCATCATGCATTTATCAAAAATAAGGTTTTTCCAGTTCAGTCACTGTTAATATTGTTGCTCTGTTGAAAACAGTAGCAATTTTGCTTTATTTATATTTAATCTATAAATCCAACAGGAATGCAATAACCTCGCGAAAAGGCAATTGAGAAAAAAATACAACCCTACTTTTGACTTATCACATTAAAATATTATAACACAAACATATATACACACACAGAGAAATTATAGCTTCAGCAGAAAACACAAACCTCTATAAACTTAGCTAACCAAACAAAGAACCAGTTTACGGAACTACTTTCAATTCCTAATGGCTCCATGGGTAAAACACAATTAGTGAAGTCAATAAATTGTCACAGATGTTTACTGGTGGTAGATTACAAAGTTGTCTTCCACATCCTTTCTTAGCCCATAGTGAGAGCTATATTCTTAGAAAATGTATGTAGAACTGGTTTGTAAAAAATACAGGTAGAAAATTAAGAACTAAATCCCACCAATATGATACAAAGATCCTTATCCCAAGTCTAACTGAATTTCCACATATTTGAAGTCTAAATAATTTAACTCAAAAATTTAGACTTTTCTGCTACCATTCAAGTACAGCTAAAAACAAGTCTATACCTTTTATCTTGTATTTACTATGGGCTTCAAATATTTAAAAATTAAGAAAGTGGGAAGTGAAGCAGTTGAAATATTTAATGCTTAATTGGACTTAAAGAACTTTAATTGAGTTTTTAAAGAAGTGTGTGTGGGATGGTAGCCTAAAATCTGCTCCATACTAAAAATATATTTTCAGGGAACATTCATACTGACTGCAACTAACTTATCCTTTGAAAGGTGTCTTGGCATTCTAATGATTTTTCACTCTAATAATCAAAATAGATAACTTTTCTCACTTGAATATTTGCATTTTAAAAAGTCAGGTCCTTCTATGATTTACTGTTATAAAATATGACAATTATTTGTAATGTGATTAGTCCAAACAAGACAAAACATAACATGTAGCTTCCATCCATAAGGTAAAATTCTTCTGAATATGCAAGATGCAATACCACTTTTTTCAAGGTAGACCAAAAGATATTAGTACAAGCCAACTCTAAAATTGTACATAAACTGATATATTTGTGTTTTTGGAACTCAATAAATCCACAAATCACACTTTCTTTCAATAGAGCAAGCCTTCATATTAACTATTTGGAACAGATTAGTTTATGAGCAAGTCATTGACCATGAAGTTTGAAATGAGAAACATAGGACAATGATACAAAGGAACAAACATTAAAACACTTCTATTTTTAATGTAAACCAGTGATATGAGTTTTTTGAAATCACACTCTCAAACTACTTGATGTTAGCAAAACCAAGCATCAATTAGGTAAAGTTCTTTATAACTCCCAATTAAAATTAATTGAAAATTGAAAACAAAAAAACAAAACTCAACACAAAAAATAGTTTTCAGTCAATCTCTGATAGTAAGAACTACAGGGTGTAGCTTTTTCAAGAAAAAAATATGAAAGTATTTATGGGAAAAAGTTATTTATCTTGCACTTAATCCTCAGTAAAAATACTCAAGAAATATTTCTACATCCACATCAATATCATTTGAATTTTCTTTAGCATTCCCTAACCTCCGGAAAATATATTTTCAATGTTTTCCCATTTTCTTCTCATCTCTCTTCTATTTTGTATTCTTTCTTTTATTCTAAGTAACGTATTCCTCCTCCTCCAAATCTTTATAGCAGAATAAAATGGTGTCCACAGTATGTCTTAAAGAGCACTGCATTGCATATGCAATTTCGTCATAAATCAATTCTTTGGCTTGAAATTCAGGATGAGAGTAGATGGATTAGTTCAAAAACTCACATAGATGGAAAAGTTAATGTAGATTCTGGTATTTCAAAGGCTTGAAGGAGATACAGGCACACGCTGCAATAAAGAAGGGACAGCGCTGCCTTGCTCTGTTTTGTCTGCCTCTCTCACGCTGGTAATTTATGTCTTTTGTCCTTGTACCAACACCAACATTGCTAAAAGATTCCTGACTCCTGACTGCTTGCCATGGTTTTTTACAATTGCTACTTCTCTTTCAAATAGCTAAGTGTAGGTGTAGGAGGGTGTTTGGAAGGTCAGTCTTAGTGATGCTCCACATAAAGTACATAAGAGGTTTGTACTCCAGAAATGCTACACGTCCTATATACATAGACTGCTTAAGTTTTCACCCATGTTAATTAAGAAAAGCATACTCAAGAAAGCTTGTAAGCTTGTCATCCTCACAAAGATTAAGAATATTCAGTACACCAATTATCTGAACATTATCATCAAATTCCTTGACAGGATTATATAATAATTAGAATGACAGTTGCAGTTATTTCCCTGGTATCTCAGACAATAATGCAAAGTGCTCTAATGATTTCCACCCTTCCCCCCCCCCCCCCCCCCGCCCCTTATTTGTGACTGGATATCTTTAGAACTTCTGAACTGTATAGAAGATCACACCCAACAAGTTAGCACAGAATCAAAACCCCCTAAAACTCTTCCTTCCCAGTATAATTTCTTCGGGAGATGAGCTCTCTCCTTTTTAAGCTTTTAAGGTATTATTTTATTTCAAATATCACAGCAATCTTTGCAGCTCAGGAAAATGGGCTCTGAGTATTTTACCATTTTAAATTCTTTTGGATTTAGTTTTGTAGTCCAAAAGATTGGAAGGATCAATTCACATAAAATTCTCATGACTAAAAAACTGATGGGCTTAATCTATCTAGATTACTAGCTACACAAAAATAAGAACAGCAAAAGATCTCAGTTAATTCATTCAGTTCAATATCCCCAGCCTACAATTATGTCTTGAGACAAACTGTCTCTCTGTCAATGTCTGTTACCTCCTTCTTCCTCTTGTTCAATCTACTCTGCAGTGAGTCTTTCAGAGGCTACACAGAAGTAGTTTCACACCCACTTCACAGCAAAACTCCTCAAGTATAATTCCAGAGTTAAAATGGTGAAACTAGGCAGAACAAGTGGAGAAGACTTAGTTACTAGAACTCTATGTATGGAGTGATATATGTCAGACAGAGACATATATAAAAATGTAGCATGGTTTCTGACAAAAGAAGCTCAAAAGAAGTTGATGCTTTAATAATTTTATATTGATTTTATAAAGCTAAACCAAACAATTACATAAAAGGAGAGAGACTTTAATGCAACAACAACATCTTGACCCAATTAACACGTTTCCCCCACCCTTTCCCCCAAAAAAATCCTTTTAAGATTACAAAACCCACTGTAATGGGCAACTCATTATGCTACTCTTGGGATTATGGGAAGAAAGACTATTAGGATAAAAACATATCTTTGGAAGAATATGATGTCCAAGCATTTAGAATTTGCCAAACAAGGTATCCTCAGAGACTGCTAAGTCATAATAGAGCATTCAAAAGGCTGCCAGAAGAGTGTTGTAAAGCAACTGAGCAGAATTCAATGTCAGAAAATGCAAACAGTAAACTACTCAGGGAAATGTCATGAGCCAGAATGACACAAAAAAATCTAAAAAAACTTTTATTGATTAAGAGGAAAGGACAACATTCAAGTTGAGTGTTGAGCTTGTCAACACAAAAGCAAGCCACCAACCACTCATTAAGTTGCTATTCCACAGCCTGTAGACTAAATTTAAGAGGCAAAATCAGTACAGTCCTGAAAGACCAATAGGACTAGAAAGTGCACTGCAGAGGAGTACTCGTGCAAGCACCTCACACAATACAAGGATAAGATGATTGGTACTGAAGAAAAATAAAAAGTGCATATGATTGTCATTGCGGCAGAGAAATAAGAAATTCTTAACTCGCAGTCCTTTTGCTAACTTGATTTTAAGACTCATCATATAGTGTTTATTACCAAAAAATGTCAGGACAACCCTGGCCCCCAGAGACTATTTCCAGCTATAAGTATACCTGCTGAAATGGGTAAGAAATCAATCTCATATGTACTTAAGACTGTAAAACTACAAAATGACACTGGTGAAACACAGATTGTCACCGCTAGATAATTTATTTAAAAAACCCAACAGCAATAACAAAACAACAACGAAATAACAAAGAACAAAACCAACCAACCAACCAAACAAACAAAAAAAAAGGAAAAAAAAAAAAAACAGGCAAAAAGGTATGTTTGCACTGCTAGAGACTAATAGCGACTAATATTAATGTCACTATGAACCTGTAGAGAGATTAAAAGCAACAGATATAGAAACTGGAAAAAAAACCCTAGGTGTGATTTTGAGTTTAGGAACTGCCATTTCTTTCTGAAAATTCCATCAATTGTTTGAGAGAGATGCATGTTGTGAACAAACAGGAAGCAGCTTGCCAGAGAGATTAAAACATTTTTCTCTAAAACTAAAAAATTTTTTTTGGTCTGTTTCATTTCATTAGGTTCAGATGCACTGTGCCATTGCAAATGCTCAGCAAAATTTACGAATGAATGAATTGTACCCTGCCAATAGTAGCAGTTACCAATAGCAGTACTGGTAACTCAGCAAGATCTTTGCATAACATTTTGGCATATGAAAAGATCAACTCAATTTGTCCAATATTCTCAATATTCAATTCAATTTTTATGAATTACTTCATATCCTGTATTGTGCTACTTTAAATGCCTATGATTAGAGTCTTCAAAGGCTTTAGCATGAAACAGAACAACTGAAATTCTTTTCAGGATCAGCAATAGGAAAAAGGACACAAAATTCATAACTTTCTTCTCCTTATCATATAGAAAATTTTAAGCTTTTAAAATGAACAAACAGTTGGAAAAATATCTCTTAGGAAAAAAAAATCCATATGCTTAGCACATGCAAATTACTCAAGTATCCACATGGTTTGTTAATTATATTATGAGACTTTTCTGTTCAACAGCACTGACAGTATTTGTGTCTTCTTTTGCAATTTTGTCTTACAACAGAAGTGAACTGTATAGCTTTGGGCTGACAGGGGTCCTAAAGTGCCTATTAGTTTCATTGCTCCTGAGGAGTGCAGTTCTTATGGGAGGGCATAGCCATGGACTAAAAGAGATAGTCTCTCTCAGTTTAGACTAATCCAATGAATGGCTTTGATGGTTAAAATCTAGACCTAGACCTTGAATTCCAATTCGTATTCAAGCTGTGAGTTTGTATTGCAAGCACAGTCCAACAGAGGAGGGGCAATAATGCTGACTATTGTCATTAACCAGGCTGCTCAGTTCTAAACATTGATGCTGAAACATTTCTCAGAGTTGAGACTTTTATTTCCATGTACAACAATTGAGCTTGAACCATTGATCACCAACTTTTCAGCCTTGTATTACAAAGTATCTCATCTTTCGGGTATATTTTTTTCTTTCTTTCCTTTTTAACTTTAAGAAAACATAACTACATGGTTTACTAGTGTCACTGAGGATTCCAGAAGTGCCCTGAACTCCTAGAAACTCAAGGATGGGAAATTTTTGATGAATAGAGACCTTAGAGATATAGGTAGTTCTACTAAATGCTTTTCGAGTTTTTTTTAATCTCTCCCAGAGCTTTGACCTTTGTTTCATTGTTGAGCTTTAATTCCCTGCTTCTCCTCCAAAAGCCAAGTCATTTTAACCACTGAGACTGAAATTGTAAGGGTTTATTCAGTAGATAGATAACTTTTAGGTAACATGAGTGAATAAAGTGGTCTTACTGAGGATTTGAAAGTTCAAGTTGAATATTTGTTAGGCAACTTAGCATGAGTATTTGCTAGGATGTAGCAAACAGCAACTAACAAAACTAAAAATAATAGAAGAAGCAAGACCTAAAAAGTTAGAGCAGCACTTTTTGTCTGTTATTCCAAATGTACATTAGGTTCATCTATTCACACAGCAAGCAAGGCAACACAATCCCAGGGAATAAAATACTAGAAATTCAAATGAGAAATATCTTATGCAGAACACAATGCAAACTTAACTTCTTTTTTTTTCCCGTGTTGAGAAGTTAAAAATTTTAAAACAGATTTAAAAATTAGACAATATTGTTACAAGTTTCCAGCAAAAGATGTCTGTAACACACCAAAGCAGCAAACTACTGTAGTAGCAGGGGGACCTAACAGCAGACAGCTACAACAAGAAACACCTTGTTATTATATAGTCAACATCTGTGCTTCCTAAATGGCAAAGTAAATGAACATAATGGTTAGTGCCCTGTATTCACATTTTGCCACCTGCATATGCATGGAAATATAATGAGCAATCAAATCAGATAGCACCAAATAACCCCAAAAAACCAGAATCCCTGATCTGTCTCTCCACTTCTCATGAACATCGATATGAAAAGTGTTTATATGCAGCAAAAGAACATACCAAAGTTCTACAGATAACCCAAACAATCAACAGTACATAATCAGCAATGTGACCTCATAATTTGTCAAGATGAAATAAAGATTATCAGAGTAGGTCCTACTTGCTTTTCTGTATTAAGTAATTTTATAAATGCAATTATGTCATAATGCTAGAAATCTCAGTTAAGCAATTACTAAAAGCTTACACATCTGGAACTTTTTAAGAATAGAGGTAGTGAAAATCCCTTCAACTATTATCATGTAAGCCTCCAAACCCTCAAATAACATTCTAGGGCCACGCCTGTTGTTTTCTACACCTATCAGTACTTTAAAGCCTGCTAATATTATTTGAAAAAAAATAAAGGAAAGAATTAAATATTATTTCTAGTTATCATGAATAGCTAAGGCTTCTATATGAAGGACTTCTCACCCTTTTTTGCTGAGGGTAGGAAAATGTCTTCCTACGGGAATAGCAGTCCATAAGATTTAAGACTAGGATTTCAGTTAAGGACAAATCAAGCAAAGGCACAGTCATTTTTCCAAGAAATCTGCTTCTTTCTAAGATAGGATTCTATGGGTGCTCAGGTTGCATAAATCTTCTTCTTAAAAGAATTTTTTCATTTTATTCCATGACATATCAGCACTTTGCAAACAGTTGTCTGCATTTTATGTGAACCAGTATGATTCAAACCCATGTTGCATCAGTGTTCCTAGAAAATTGTGGGGTTGCAATGACTCAGTGTTACTGCTGAATTCCTAGAGTGAACCAGGGACCCACAATGCTCCTTAAGGAGACAAACAAGCCTGTTATTATTACTTGAAGTCATTAAAGTGCAATGGAAAAGCACTGTTTTGTATACAAATATATGAGCATTCCCTAGTGCTTAATCTCTAATTAGTAAAATTTAACCTTTGAAAAATATTTGGAATGTAATTATGGCTTTTTTAAACTTATGGATTAATTAGGTTGGTTCGAGGGTGTTCTTAAATTAGTTTTAGTCTTTACCTAATTTTAGAATTTTCAAAATATTACAAATAATCTCTAAATCATAAAATTACAACAGTCATACAGATGCAGCAGCCATTTTACTTTCCTGACCTTATGAAATAAAGACCTTAAGAAATATGATATGAAAGCACTTTATTATATCAGGCAGAAGGGTTCAAGAGTGCTCTTCCCAGAGAAATTCAAATGTAGTTGCTCCTTTTAATTGGTGTCAGGAGTTTCAAAAGTCTATGACAACCAGAATTCAAAGGAGATTAGATATGTGTTCAATATTAGTTCCAAGGAAGTGAAATGGCCAGATACCAAGTACCTATTTCCCTCTACAAACAATTTTGAATGAAGTTTTGCTGGAATAAAATTACTATCAAAAACACAGTAGCTATGCACTGCAGAAATTTTAGGGTCCCCGATATTATGCGAAGCCGAATATTTGCAGCAGTGAGAAAAGAATCATTTTATGCACATTGCAAAACACTTAAGAGGCATTTCAGCCCTAACTGTGGGCATGACTTGCTGGCCATGTAGTAATTCCACAGACATTGCATTGCATTACCATCTTCTCATTGCCTATAGTAGAGCAGTTTTCAATAAAACTGAGATTGGCAAAATAGTGGAAATCGTACAACTAGAGGTAATTAGCCCAGCTGGAAATGCATAGTGAGGAGTCTTTGATGTGAAGTGACATGCAAGGTGAATATTTGTTTCCAAACAGAGTATAGTACAAACAAGAAAACATCAGAAATAATTGCCTTATTTTTATATCTGAGTTCAAGCATTGCATGTAAAATATGCATATAGCATTAGTGTTTATTTATTTTTAACCTAGTTACATATGAATGTTGTTCCATGTTAATAAAAATATGTTATTTTATAAATTAATTTTAAATTTCTCTGCTCAGAATAACGTCCTTTTAAATTAGAAGGAGACTGAGATAAGAATGAAGGGAAATCTATAGGGAAGTTTCAAAACCATTTTATTACCTATGTTCTTGCTGAATTTATAATGAACATGTACCTGTGACTGAGAAAATAAAGAATTCCTGTGCTTTGAATTTTGCACAAAATAGTTGAAGGTGGGAAGAAGTCTTTATTTTTAGTCCATATTAATGTGTTACATAACTCTAGAGTACAATTTACTGGCAAATCTTTTCTGTAAAGCAAAGTATATGATGGATTAAAAAAAATTAAACTTTTTTTTTATTAAATTCTAACAGGTATCATTCTTTGCCTCAGATAGTTTAGGTACAAGGTGCATACTCTTAATTACTCACGATTCTGTCCTTTATAATAGACCTGAGCCATTTTGGATAAGTGGCAGGTTTTCGTTTTCAATTTTCCTTTTTCTTTCAACATTTCCAAAAAGTAGCTAAAATCTAAACATTTTAAATATTTCACTGCAACCCTAAGCAAAACAAGAGGCCGTGTACATGTATATTATAATAGGTTGCATAAGATAACATCATTAATATGTGGAAGTTTAAGCCTATAGCTTTTTGTGTGCATTTAATTATGAAGCTTTTATTAAATATCTATCTATACTTATGTGTGTGTGTGTATAGATTGGTATTTTTGATATTTTAAAAAATTACTAAAAATCTCATGATTTATCTTAATGATCTATAACTGTGTACAAATACATAAGACATTTGTAAGCAATATTATTAAGCAGTGTTGTTGAATTTTCACAAGGAAATACTTCTGATTAGGATCTGGATTTAGTGATCACAGTAATATAGGGGGAAGCATTCAAATCTGAAGACAGATTTGAAGTAAAAATGAGATAGGCTTACAGACTGCAGATACATGTTCAATGTATTATTTTCTTTATTTACACAAAGAATTTAAGCTTAGGCTTCTAAGAGATATTCCCATAATATTTTAAACAGTTGTTAATATCAAATAGATGGAAAACAGCAAGTGTCTCTGAAACAAACAACCATATTATCTTTGATCTTCATATTCTCTCTCTTTTTAAGACAGTATGTACAGACACATAACATATCCTGTCAGCCTTTGAAGGAATATACAACAGGTGTTGATATAAAATTATGCATGCTTCCTAAATGTCATTTAATGCACAATATATGTTTTAAAGTGCTTTCTAATAAATTCTTTCAGAAGGATTAGCATTGAAACAAACCATAATATAAATGGAATCTCCTTACATGTCAGAAATGAACGTGGCCTCAGAACTCACAACTAGACTTCAAATTTCTTATCTCTTTAATCTAGCACAGCAGTTCACTAAACATAGTTGGATTATAAAAGCCTTTCTGCAGTCAATATCCCTGTGCATAAGCAGGTGTGCTATAAGAACATTTTTTGAATTCCATCAGCTGTGATCATTAACTTATCATGTAGTGGAAAGATATTTCAAACTGACTCTAGTGCCAACACACAGTGTAAAGAGCTTTGGAAAAATTACCCAAGCAAGAACCAACAACAGATTTTGTTTACAATAAGGGACTGAGGAAAAATCATTAACACACTACAGTGTTTTAAAAGACAGATGGCAGAACACTAGACCTAAATTTAGCCATTCAATTGTAATCATATAGTACATGGAGAAAAAAAGCACACTTTGAAAACTTGAATATAGTTAATAGAGTATCTTTTGCTGGCTATATTTATGCTATCAAAGTACAGACTTGGCCATTGACTTGGAGATGAGTGATAATTTTCTAAGACAACCTTGCTACTGTATTTATCTTTTTTTAAATGAATTTTTTTCTTCATAGAATTTATACTAAGCCATCCCCAAACTGTCAGATTGCATTTCAGGATGTGTACTAAACAAAGGAAATTACATGATATGCACCTTTTTGTGCCCATATCCTCGTCAAAAGAAGCATGAAGTAGAATAACACACTTCATTAGCATTTCTCTTTCATAACAAGTATATCTGCTGCTGTACATATTTATATCTTGCTACAGAAAACACTGAAAGACAAGTGCCAAGTATTGGAGCAGAACACAGTCATGTTTCCTTAGGTCTGGACAGAGTTCAATGTATAGTCTTGAACAGGCTTCCAAACAGAGCTACTTCCTTCAAAACTAAGACTTCCACATCATTCTTTTTAAACTACTTTTTTGCTTGAGGGAGACCTGGTAGTCATGGTTTCCATCTGAGATCATCAGGTAGCCCACTATAGATTAAGGATATGCAATATAGTGAAGCAAAACTCAAGTTTCCAATTCATAATGATATTCCCAAATGTGACATTTAAAGCTTAAAACAAACCATGCTTAAAGTTAATTATTTGGGCAGGAGGGAGGGATATTTCCTGTCTAGATAAAAGAATATTCTTTGACTCCGAGTCCTCAAATAGGAATACTCCTGAAGAATCTTGAATCATTCAATTCATAGCTACATAATTGTAAAGTCCCATTCACCGAAGTAGCTTCTCAATGAAAGAAAAAAGAACAAACCCTTTGATCTTTAACTTAATATATTTCAGTTTTACTGTGAGCCAATTTGAACAACAGCACAGAATAAAGCTGTATGTTACCTGCATATTTCAACAAGCAACTCTTGCCATTTTGGCTTCTGATTCTATACACAGGTGGTATACAATGTAAATTTGTAATGTAAAACAATTACAAATCTTAAACTGAACAGTTTCTACTGACCAATGAATTGTTAACATTTGCATGACCAGTAGGTTGTGGAAGCGATTTAAACTGGATGGCTTTCATGGATTCAGACGGACAAAGATGCAGTCTTTATGGATTAGAATAATACTAACAACTGTTACTAATAAATTCTGACATGGTTTATAGACCTTTTAAAACAGATTAAGCAATTCATCTTGAATAGACAATGAGTTCTAATACTGGTTAAGCTTCAGTGGAGACAAAGAAAGAAGTTCTCTGACTCATTACAGAACTTTGATAGAGATGTTTTCAGCTACTCAACAAATAATCAGATCTCAGAAGTACTGGACTGCAAATGACATTTAATGGCTACTCTTGTGGCCTCTGGTTATGCTCCTCACACACACACACATTTTGCTAACCCTGTAATCTCATCCATTTGCAGTGCTGATATGTAAAAGAAACAAGCAGGGCTAGAGATGCTGCAGTGCTGTACCGCAGTGTCATCTCTCTTACACTCGTCACCTCATGTTTGACACCACCGGTGACCACCCTCACACACAACCTCCTCAAAAGCTTCAGTGCACAGTGCCACGAAGCAGCAAAAAGGCTGCCAAAAGGCTGCCACTGTGAGCAGCAGCTGCCCATTTATTGCTTAACTGTGCCCACTATTCAAAGCAGGCTTGATAATAGGCTCAATCTCAACAATGCCACAGTTCCTTCCTACTCCCACAGTGTCAGGCATGGCATCTAACAATGGGAGACAGTGTACATCTCGAGTCTAAAAGCACAGTTCGATTCAGCTAGCAAGGAAAGAAAAGCTTTTGGTACCATTTTATAAACTTTGTCACTGTTTTACTTTAGGGACAAAAAGCCTGCATGCGGTATTAAAATCACATGTTCAGGGTTTATTTTGCACAGCAATTCCTAGCAAAGTAAACCACATAAATCTAATTTAACAGCATTTCTTATGGCTCACAGTGCCTCTTTAAACAAGCTTTCCTCCAGAGTTTATAAAAGCCATGTATAAAAGCCAGAAAAATAAATTATGGGGCTTTGTGACCTCTTCAGCTGGCAATGACAATAAGTGGCATTAAGACAGAGTTTTCAACAATTCTAGGGAACATGTCATTTCATTTCCCACTGGAAAGGATTCTCCTAACATCTTTTATTAAAGGCAACAAGAATCAGGTAATTATCATAAGATACAGAAGAGAGTTTTGTGTGGTTGGTTTGGGTTAGAATTTTTATTTTTTTTTAGCAATTCAGAAAAGCAAATCAAAAAATGTAGGAACTGGCCTCAATATGGAAAGAAAGGCTGTAAGAGTGGGTAATAACCTGGATAAAGCATACATATAATGAGATGAAGATGACTATAACCTATATAACTCCATTCATAAGAAAAATACCATCTTTGAAACTGGACAAAGGGAAGTCTGACAAATCTCCAACTTGTGTTTGTGGCTAAACCAGAACAAAAGCTTATGATCATAAACAAATTATGATTTTTTATTTGCAGTTTTATTCTTACATTTTCTCTGAAGCAGTGCCTTGGTGCTTTCAAAATGGCAAAAATGAAAGTCACATGAAAAGAGTTATTGTAATATCAAATAACAAAGCAATAACGGGAATTTTTTTTTTAAAGCAACCCTACACTCTTACAGGACAAGATCTAGGAAGAACACTGTTCTTCATTTTCATGCAGCAGGAGATAGATCAAGTATCAAGAATTATTCTTATTATAAAAAAGGTTAGAAGCTGTCAGCAGAAGATAATTCACAATAATAAATGAATTAGAGAAAGCAGTGTACTAAGCCTCTGCCTACAGCATTACAGTCCCTACAGTTGAAACAACAGAAGTTTTTTTCTCCCCTTGAGTGTTTCACTGGCTAAGAAAAGCTAGGAAGTTCAATGAAAGTCTCTTTGGATTTTCGGGTTTTTTTTCAGAAAACACAGGGTAAACGACTACTACTGAGTTTAATGATCTTCACTGGGACACATTGTTTTTACAGTTCCTCTTGAAGAAACCTTTATATAGCACTCTTCATCAGTGGTTTCTGTAACACTTTACAGAGGAAACAAGATATCATTTCCCTTCCATTTACAGTAAGTAAAACCAAATGAAAATCCCAATAGAAATATCAAGAGAGGTTCTCAAGGTTGGAATCACCTATGAATTTTCAGACAATTTTCTGGTGCCAATGACTAACTCCCATAGACCTAAATGTTTGCAAGAACTCAACTTGCTTTTTCTCAGTATCCATGAAGACCAATGGGAGAGTCCCTATATTTTTCAGTAGCTCCTGGGACTAGGGCTTCCCAAAATCTACTAATTTCCACTTTTATCCCGGCTCTAGTCACAAACACGGTAAACAAACACAGAAACAAAGGCCAGATTTCAGGCGAGGGAGAATGGTGATCCGTGCACTAGCAAGCCTGAAAAGAGGCTAATTAAAGTCCAGACACTGATTTGGCCACCATCACCTATGACAGAACAAATGGGACTTTGGACAGACTCAATTTTATAATCTCAAAAAAAAGCTTGAAGAGCACATCACTGAGATCAAAATCAGACCACAAGCAGTGCAAACCATCAAGGTAAAGTCTGGAAAAGTCTTGACTGAGAACTTATATTTCTACGTGACACTCCAATTTAACTTAAATCTAATCATCAGTATTTACTGAAAGTGGAGCTTTTATGTTGCTAACGTATTTATCTTTTAATATTATCAGGAGGTGAATACCAAAAATATAAATGCAGCATTACAGGGAGAAAAGCAAAAGAGAAGAGGTTAGTTTTCTATAAACCTTTCTTTTATGCTTCATTTCTCTAACACAAATGGACTCAATTTCCACTCAAATAATCCCTTTGATTTACAGAGTATTAATAGCTTCATTTCATTTCTGAAATACAATCTGATTAGTAATTATGTTCAGAGAGATATAATGTACTCATATCATTCACACTTTCACAATATCTGGGAATCATTACTGCACTATTGAAAAACAAGTTTGGAATGTGCTGTAAGTTTAACAAAGAGAGAGTCACTCAGAGAAGGTCAAGATCTTTCAGAAAGTTTTCAAAGTCCTGGCTTACTATGGGCTTATTCTGTCAGTTCTCTCTAACAGGTTTCAGAAGAAAAAAAAATAATAACTTGGAGGAAACTTTATGAATTTTCAGGAAGACATTTCTGATCATATTAGATCCTTACATGTTCTACAGTTCCTCTACCGTTGAGAAATAGAATAGCATTTCTCATACACAGCTTTATGTAGCTAGACTCTTGTTTGTCCTCCATCACTTCTTCACATTGTACAAAAGCTCTTTGCATAGTTTTCTTAAAATTGTGAGCTTTTTGGGTTTTTTAAAAGTAATATTATAAAGGAACTATGTCACAGGCGTACAAGGAAGAACTTGGAAATGGTAAAGGTGCAATTTCACGAGCTATTTATGTCAACCCAAGTCCAAACTGCTGCAAAAAGCAATATTTCTCTGTTCTTTGCACCCAGTCAATGTGTTTCTTCCTACTTCATGTCAGCATTAGATTTCTAATACCTTAGATACAAATTTTAAAAAAAAATCTTTCATTGTTTGAATTTTTAACTCTCAAATTGTATTTTAATATTTAAAATTTCTATCAGCGTTGACCTGACTTGGCTAGAATTTCCCACAGGCTCCTGCAACTATACTCGATTATTACTGATGAGTATGTGAATTTTTATCATGAAAACAATCTCTTACTTATCTCAGAAATCAGCATAAGAGAGCTTTCTAGGTTTAAGACCCAGTCTGCAGGGTGTTAGTACCAGGATAACAGCTTCTTGGGACTAGATCCAGATGTCTTTAGCTTTTTTCGGTCTGGTCTGCCTCAAGTGAGGACTGAGCCATTTCATTTGGTTTTTATCCTTTAATCTGGCAATTTCCCATTCTCCAGTCCCCAAAAGTCTTAAAAACTGATTTTCCAGGAGAGGATATTTTCTTTTATGCACACTTAGCATAAAGTTAGCTGTCAAATATGAATATTATTGTTCTTGAGCTTCTGCTATGCAAACAGTTAAGGGCTTGGTTCCATGGCTCCACAGTTGGAGCACCTGTGATATGGGAACTGAACACAATTAACCAGGCATTGCAAGTTGTCCATACACTGATTTCTCACAATAAGCACACAAAAATTGCTATCATCTATTGCAACATCAAAATTGCAATGGAGTTCTAGATACTTTGGGGCACTGTTCCTGTAAGAGAAAAATCTGTGCAGCTCCACTGACTTTAGTGGACCTACAGCATTTATATTGTTAAAGAACGTGATCCACTGTAATTTGAAACTCAAACACAGACACAATAAAATTTAATGTAGCTTGGAAAGGATCTATTCTAGAAACAGCTTGTAAGCATCAGATAATTACTCTCTTCAGATAGTTACAAGGGTGGATTAATTTTACATCTTGCTCATTTCCATTTAGTATGATGCAGACGAATCAATGCTACAAGAGGAAAAAATGCAGGAATGTTTATCAAAATGTGTAAACATGTTTACAGTTCTTTTGCCGTATGCTCATTCCATCTCGTTTTTACTTAATTACAGATAATCTTCAGTAGTAATGAAGAAAGCTTCTGAAAGAATCCCTTCTTATTTGAATTACAAAATTACAAAAAAATGGCAAAAAGCCTAATTCTTCTGTAGGGACTAACTCTCTAAAGGTCAATGCTAATCTCATAAGTTCCCCCCAGTTATATAAATTGGTTTATTTTTAAAATATCTTTTAGAGTGCATGGATTTGAATGGTCAAAAAACCCAAGAAATTTGTCAAATATATTGTACTGAGAGTAGAGATGCAAGAGAAAATTGCCTTTAGTTTCCATAACCCTGGATTATAGCTTCATTCTATGAAAACTGCATTATGACTTATCTGTTCTGCTGGTTAGAAGGATTTCATGATGGAACATTTTATCTTCTCGAGCTTCCACCCTTCTGAAAAGGTTTCTACTTCTAGTTAGGTCATTTATATTCAGAATACATAAAAGGAGATAGTCAGGCCTTCCTACAGGACTGAAGAAACTCACTTTAGTTCTAAGCTCTTCTCCTTTGTAAAGGGGTCCTTACTCAGTCCTAAGAGAAAATGTAAAGTAATTCAAGAGCTTTATACAAGAATGGTTTTCCTCTCCATCAAATCTATTCAATAAGTGCAGTACTTTGAAAATGGAAATTGCTAAACAAGAGCTAAATACTATTGCCATTACTTCATTGCCAAGGGAAAGGTGCTATTAAGGTTATTCTCTGTGGAATTATTAATTTAGCTTTTTCCATGATGCATCCTGCTTTACATTATTCTAACTATGCCACAATTTAAGCATTTGGACAGCAATATTTTTTGCAATTTTTGTCCTTTTAAAAAATTAACAATAATCATTTTATGCTTCATATGATAACATATGCAAAATTCACTCACTTTAAAGATTTCTTATATATTTCCTATGATTTCTGGAGCATTTTTGTTACCATAAGAATGTCTCCAGCACACTTGCTTGAAACCTCACTGGGTGGAGGATTCCTTTTGCAACTACAAAGATAACTTTTCCTGGAAACAATTCCTCTAGCATTACTCAGTGTAAAAAAAAAAAAAAAAGCATTATTTATTTAGTTTATTATTTATTAAATATATATATTCAAAATAGATTTTATTGACTCTAGTAGCTAAATAACAAGATTTCCACTTCAACAAGCATGCCTCACAACCAGGAGGACGATAGATCACAAAGGGATTAACTCTTCCCCATGCCCAATTACTTTTCCTGAAGGATAGAGGACATTATGGGAAGAAATCTAGAGCTGATCTTTGCATTGCAGCATTATTATACCAGGATTTTTCTTGTCCAGGCATAATAAAGGAGAAAGCGTACAACTGGTGAGACAAAGTTGTGAGGAGCTATAACAGAAATAAGAGAGCAATGGCAGCTTTGATCAGCAGAAGAGTTATAAGAGGAATAAACTGAAATTGTTGTGCCCAGGTGAGGTACTACTGCATGAGAAGGGACTGATTGCATGGCAGAGGATGGGCCAGAAAAGCATAACATTTGAAGAGTCAATAATCAGATAATGAGCTGCTATTTTTACTTTCTCATTCTAGGAAAAAGCTGTGAAACTTATGGACAAACATGTCATTTATTCTTCCTTATTGCACTGTTACTTCTGCTCTGAGCATGCAGGAGAAATGTCCTTCAAGCCCCTGAGAAATCCAGCCCAGCTATAGAGAAGCAACATGGTAGCACACACTAGCTGGTTCTAATTTATTTCTTAAAAAAGAAATAAAATGTTTACAATATTTCTTTGTTACTCAGAGGAGCCCAGAGAAAAGGTTAATAAAGCCATCCAATGAATGAAAACTTCCTATTTCAGTGAGTGATTTAGCACAGTTACAAAGTTAATTCATACCTATTAGAATTCATAAGGGAAGAAAACGTTAATAATCTATACTCAAAAAAAGTTTTAAGGCATGGTCTGTATTGAACGGTGAAAGGGCCATCTAGTAATAAGCTGAAGAAATACATAAATTGCACCAGAGACACAGCAATATTGAGGCAAAGATTTTTCACAACACAACCTGAAGATTATAAAATTGCATTAGACTGGGAAAAATAATTTGGAAAAACCTTTGAAGAAAAAGAAAAAAATTTCAGAAAATCAGGGAAGTTAAGAAAAACAATATAATTTACAGATATGAACTGGTTGCAAAAGAGCCTTTGCTGAATTAGGCTGTGCATATCAAAAGATAGATACAACAGTGTTTCACCACTTGGTATCCTGCACTTCCACAGCTACTTCTGGAGAAGTATATTCAGTTCTAGGCATATCACCAGGAAATTAAAAAAGATTTGAAGAACAGCAAAGAACTTTAACACCTGAGGGAATTTTATGTTGCAAGATTTAGGTGAACTAAATATGATCCACTGTCCTCAGCAAGGACCAAATAGACCAAAGAATCCAAATACAACAGTAAGGCTAAATAATATTGTTGATGAAGATTTAATTGCCATATGAAACAAAAAAAAACCCCCAGCAACATTAAAGTGAACAAAAATGAAACATTTAATGAAATGGGAAAATATTCTAAGACTACAATAAAAGCATTTGGTGCAATCATCTTTCTGTGACACTGAGAAAAACTTCTCTGGAAAATTTAAAGCTAGGATGGTCCAGGACTTTAAACACTTAAAAGAAGCCAAGAGTCACACAGGTCAGGGACAAAATTGGGATGTAGCGGGAAAGAGTGATGTATTAATTAATGCCTGAGAAAAGGAAACCAGTGCAAAAAGCTAAGAGAAAGCATGAATACCAAAAACTCTTAAACAAAAGTATCAATTGAAGTGTTGAGAAATGATATCTCAGGACTTTTACTGTTTAGTATTTTGTGTCTGTAGCACCTATTTCTACAAAATACGTTTTAAATAGCAGGGATATATTTGAGGGTATTCTAACTGGAAATTCTACTGTCAGTAATAGTTTATAATATTTATAATAACTGTAAATGAGACTAGAACTAGAAAAAATAATCAAAATCAAATTCTAGCTTTCTTACAAACTAAGTCCACTTTATCCTGTAAGTAATTAGCTTATCTGGACTCAAATGTACATATATAGAAGATGTACTTCAGAGAGAGCTGACTTAAGAACTCACCATGAAAAGAAAAAAAAGATCTCTACTGCAGAATAAAATAAGCAAAGAAGTCATTCTAATACACTCACACTTCAAGGGCCTCTCAGGCATGAAAGATGAGAATTTTAAAAAGGTTAATTTCAGCTCTCAGGTATGCCTGACTAAAGGCAGATTATAATAAGAAATTGCTTTAATTATGGCAAGCCAGCTAACTGTATCCCTAAAGTTTTTTAGCTATAATAATCATAGTTAAGGAATTTTGAGAGATTCTATCATAACCATCACATTCATATCAAAACACATTTTGTGCCACATTTTGCCCTTAGTTACACCATTTCAGTATTAAATTCTCTAAATTAATGTAGATTCTGTTTACAAAAGCCCTTAGAGTCACAATGCATCCAGAAATGGAGTGCGGCTTTAATAAATAAAACATTGGGGAATATTTCTTACAACTGAGACATTCACGGATGTAGTGGGAAAAAAAAATTAAAAACTTGAAACTTTCTTTAGACAAATTATTCCTTCTAGGATGCCACATCTCCAGGAAGATTTCTCAGCTATGAGAATTGAGAGTATTATGAAGACACTACCTTTCTCTTCAGCTGAATTCCTGTAGCTTAAAACAGTACCTGGAATAAGGATTGGGACTTGATCTTTCCACATTAGTGCTCCAACTACTAACCTAGAGACTATTTCTGACCCACTGACTGTCATAATGGCTTTGCACCAGAACAGAACAGGTCAACCCTCAAACTTAACAAATGTAGTTGTGAGCTACAATTCCTGAGTTAGTCTGCACCCCAAATGAAGTAGAAGGGGTGCCTGATTCTTGTTTCTCATCACATGATGAATGCAAGCAGGACACCAACACCTCCGTTTCAATAAAATTTACAGCTGCTCTGAATATACATCTAGCAGAAGTAGTCCCTACAGGTGAAATACACAGAAGAACAATTCTGACTCTATGCCAGGCAGATTCCAAGCAATTTAACTCAGGATATTTGTGACAGTCACATACTTTGGCAGCAACAAGCTCTCAGATCCTCTGAAATGCACATACTTATTTTTTGCATTAAAATGTTAAACTGCAGTTTTAGAGGGACAGTGAAATAAAACAAATAAACAACTCAGTCCTTACTCTCTAAGGGATTGGGGTGGAATTGGCTGGGATTAGAGGAAATGTGTATTTACAATGAGGGTTACTATGCAACTGTCTGCTTCTTGTTGGTTTACCTACGTCTCATACCTTGAGTATTTTTTGCTTGTCGTGACTTATTAGCACCCTTTCTTCTACCATTATTTATTTAAATGAATCTTCCCAGCGCATTTCTTCTGCTACCACCATAGATTTTAACCTTATACTACTTCGTGTTGTTGCTTAAATGTAATTTTCCACAATTATTTATGGAAATCTATCTACCTAAACATCAAAATAAACACCAGAAACAAAATCCTTTGCAACAACATTTTCCTATTAGGAAAGAGAACTGGGACATTTACTTTGAAAATGATGTACATATGTTGCCCAAGTCCCATAGAGTTTGATATGCTGAAGCTAATTGCTATACAATACTGCATTAACAATAATTTTAAAAATAAATAAAGGAAAACAGCAACAGTAAGACAAGCAAAACATATTCAAATAGCTATATTCTGAGAGGACTATTTCCCAGTGTATCTTAGAAAAAAATTTAAGGCAAGATTTGGCATAGAAAAATTATTTTACTAGCTTGAAAATCCCAAGTGATGCGGGGTATAGCTATGCCATGAATTATCTGTCTCATTCAAAGAATAGAATTGAAAATAAATTTTCTAATCAGTAGATTTAAAACCCAAAAGGAAGACCTTCCCATATATGGCACAATTCAATTTAAAAATTCCTTCTTACAGAATGTTTCATAAAACAAAAGCATAAATTGGATTAGCTCCAGAACAGGCCAGCTGGCAGTTCCCAGTCCTTAAATTCCTAGTTACCAGAATCTGGGAAGACATACTTGTGAGAATGACACAATCCATCTTCTATTTCTTGCTTCTCTTTTTAGAAGTATTCACTATTATCAAACTACACAAATGTATCATCTGACTTGATTTTACCATATTATATGCAGTGCCAGTAATAATATGTATACAGTAAGTCAGCAAGGTATGCGCTATAGCACCCACACATTCAGCAGAAGAGCTAAGCCATGGAACAATACTAAAAAAAAAAAAAAGATACATTTGAAAGTGTGTGCTTTCTCAGACTCAGCAACTATAGGCTTGTATTTCTCGGCACTGAAGGTTCACTGCTACTTTAGATTATGTTCGGATTTGAAAAAAATTGAAGATGACATTAAGCCAAATGCAAAAGAAAAGAGCTACCCAGGCATGAAAGTTAACTGAAAAAGAGCAAAATACAGATAAAAAATTGTAAACAAAGGATATTTTTCATTGATGAATCATGTACAAGTGAATGGACAAAGCAATATGCAAGGGAAATGAAGAAGAAATTACATAAAGAAAAAGTAAGAGTAAAGGCAGCCAAGGAGACTAACTGCATAAGTGCATAGAGGAATAAAACCAATCTCTCCCCTCCCTCAGCATGCAGTTTTACTTTGAAAAATAGTACTAATATTTAATGCTCAAATAAAAGAGAAGGGGAGCTATAAAATCACGACAATTGAGCAGATTGCTTGGAATCTCGAGAAACATAGCTATAAAAGTATGTGTGGGAGAGAAATAAAAATGTGATTTAAAAACTTAAGTTTTCAGTTGTTATCCTTAAATTTCTGTGTAAAATTATTATAAGTTAATTAATACATTTTGTGTCTGGATAGCTACACATATATGTACTGAGAAAGCATCAGCAGCATAGGTCATATGGTAGCTTTGTGAAGGACGGCTTTATTAAAGTATGATAAAATATTAAATATATCAGCCAAAGTAAGCATTGACTGTTTCCATATTTGCTAGCTATTACATATGCAAGATTTGGAACTTGAAACTGTTGAAGCAAAACAACATTCTACCATTTGTTATCTTTTAGTCTGAGGACAGGTATGCATAAAATAACTCTAAATAAGACAAAACATATTAGTTTATAGCAAATTATATTCTTGATAATTCTCAAGAGATTTTTCTGTTGTTCCAACTTTTAAAATAAACTCAGCTATAAATTTCAGTGTCAACAAGCATTTTATTTATCATAAGTCAGGAGTGAAACAATGTTCCATCATGCCAATTCTAAAGTTCTTTGTTCCAAAGAATTTGCTAATTTATTACATTCAATATGTAGCTGCACTTTTCTAGAAATAAATAACTTGTAGTGAAGTTTAGATACAGTCAGCATTCCTGCTAGTCAATGTTTTTTGATTAAAACTCTGTTAAAAATGAACTGAAAAAATCCAAGCCATATTGTCTTCGCTTGCAAAGCAGGATGTAACCAAAAGTATGTATTCTATCACTATCTGTTGAAACCAGGTGGGGCAGTGCTCTTTATCTTTTACACAACCCATCCTTCCTCCAGGGAGATATCTTCTGTTAATGGGCCATTGAGTCCCACTGCATGACTGATAAAATTACATCATCCCATTGGGAGATGCTCCAGCCAGGGAGAGGAGCCAAGCATTTCCTACCTAAATAAAATTAGAGATTTGGAACATCAGGGCAGCCTTTTTCTACGGGATTCCAGAGGAAAACCAGACCTTTCCACATCATCACTGGACCTTTGGAGGAAAACTGCACCCTTCTACAGGAGCACTGCTTCAACAGAACCACATCTGTCATCCAGGAGGACTGCAGCCACCATTTAATGGGACTGCTATCAGCACACTGACTGACAGGGTGTCAGGTTGTATTCTGACTCTGCCAGTGTTTTGGATTTTTTTTTCTTTTTTTCTGTATTACTGTATTTTCATTTTTAATTTTTCCTAGTAAAGAACTGTTATTCCTATTCCCATATCTTTGCCTGAGAGCTCCTTAATTTCAAAATTATAATTATTTGGAGGGAGAGTATTTACATTGTCCATTTCAAGAGAGGTTCCTGCTTTTCTTACCTTTCAAACCAAGACACGGACACAAATTAATGGGAGGGAACTGTAAATATTATTGTAATTGCAAATATTACAAGGCTATTACACAAAAATACTGCTTACTTGCAAGAGTTTTCTGAGCCAGTATCAATTAAAAAGTTAACAAATAATGTTTTTCTACACCCTCAACTAAACCTTTACCACCAAAGCCATAGTCTCTACCCAGAAAACACATAGTAATTTCAGAACCGGTTTCTTCCAACACTGGAGATTTGATTTAAGTTATAAATATGTAATTTCAAGTCCTGTAAACTGCTGATGTAAGGTAAGGACACAGAATACATTAAGTTCTTATGAAGTGATGCCAATTGACATTGAAACAAGTGATGTGATACCTGGGATTACTTTGGCCTCCTTACAACTTCTTTCCTTCCCGCTGTGATGAAATTTACTGGCCATAACAAAGCCAAGGAGGAAATACTCAGTGGCTTCAGCTGAGTCAGCTTTCTGTGACTCCTACTGCAAGCCAGGAGACTCAGCCAACAGCCTGTTAGAACCCACTGCAGTGATGGGCCCATTAGGGACAGGATTCAGATACATTTTGGGTAACTCAAAAATCTCTCAGTAACTTTTACATGTCTGACCACAGCAAACCTATCATCTACTGTCTAAAACCCCAAAAATCCCATTTTGGACACTTTAAATAAGGAATTACAGGCTGAACTGTGTTTATCCTACTGAAACTAATACGTGTGTATTGACCAAAAAAAAAGAACATGAACTTGTCTTACAGTCAGTTATTACTTCTTAACACAAAGAAATTAATAAAAAATAAAAAAATCCAACAATTAATTCCCTACAATCCTAACTTCTGTAGATTTTATGACACATTTGTAAGTTGCAAATTTTAAAGTATAGAATATTTGAAATACAATTAGAAAAAAGTATGAAATAATTAAAATCTTTAAACCTAGAATGTGGAGCAGACTAATATTTTAACTAGTTCATTCTAAGAGAAATTGAACGGTTACTCTCATAGGACAGATACATATTACGCTGTGTACAGAGCAGCTGTCATTGCAAGCTAGTTTTCCCAAGCACATTAGTAGAAAAACAGGAAGAAAAACAACTAAATCAACCAACCAACCAAAACAAAAAACCAAAAAACACAAAAACAAACAAACAAAAAACCAAAACCAAACCAAAACCAAAACAAAACAAAACAATAACCCCAAAACAACCCCAAACCAAGAAACAACCCACCAAAAACCATGGTAATTTACATAGCCATTATTGTTAAAGGAACATCAACTGGATCAATCTCTAGATGTATCTACATTTCCTTATACAGATATTTTTATAGGATTATACTCATAGAAGGAAAAAAAAAAGAACAAACCTAGACAAGAGAAATTTGTCACTGAGGATATGGATCTATTAGAATTATTAATGCTGTATCTATTTTAGCCATCATATTGAAAGAAATACTTGCAAATTATATGGTAAGTATTTATAGAAATTATAGAGGAGGATTTTGTATACAGCCAGATAGTAACAAGAAAAGGGGCAATGGTTTTAAATTGTGATTACAGGTTTAAGGCTGGATGTTAGGAAGAAATTATTCACTATGAATTCTTCACTACGGTGAACCACTGAACAGGTTGAGAAGAGAGGTTTTGGAGGGCTCATGCCTGGATGTACAGACAGACTGGGGTGTCAGAGGCTGGAGGGCAGCAGTGCAGACAGGGACCTAGTGGTGTCAAAAGCAAGTTGAACACGAGTCATTGTGCCCTGGCAGCCAGGAGGGCCAACCCTGTCCTGGGGGGCATCAGACACAGCATGGCCAGCTGGGCAAGGGCGGGGATTCTCACACTCTACTCTGCTCTCATCCCGAATCCTGTGTGCAGTTTGAGGCACCACAATATAAAAAGGTCATTAGACTATTAAAGAATGTGCAAAGAAGGGCAACAGTAATGGTGAAGCGTCTTGAAGGTAAGCCAAATGAGGAGTGTCTGAGGTCACTCGGTCTGCTCAGCCAGGAGGAGACTCAGAGGGGACCTCATCCCAGTCTACAACTTCCTCCTGAAGGGAAAGGGAGAGGCAGGCACTGATCTCTTATCCGTGGTGACCAGTGGCAGGACATGAAGGAATGGTGTGACATTGTCGGAGGAGGTTTAGGTTAAATATTAGGAAAAGGTTTTTCACCCAAAGGGTGGTAAGGCACCGGAACAGGCTCCACAGGGCCTGGTCACAGCACCAAGACTGCTGTTGTTCCAGAAATGTCCGGACAACATTCCCAGGCACATGGTGTGATTCCTGGAGTTGCCCCATGCAGGGCCAGGAGCTGGACTTTGATAAATGTTGTGAGTCCCTTCCAACTCAGCACATTCTGTGATTCTATGTTTAGGGCCAAGTTGGATGGGGCCCTGAGCAACCTGGTCTCACGAATGGCATCCTTCCCACAGTAGAGCAATTGGAACTAGTTTTTCTTAAGGTCTCTTCCCATCCAAAACGTTCTATAATTCTACATTGTTGTGAGTAGTGGCATGGGTGCCTACTCCTTTGTTCTCTATTCTAATTAAATTCCAGCAGGAACTAAATAAAAAAATAGATATCTGTGCAACTTTCCATCTCTGGACTTCAGCACATTCTGTTCAGATTAAATATTTGGAGATTATCTTGTGTCAAATTTAACTTCCATTAAGCATGCAACACTGCAAGTTAACCAACAGGTTGAGAGAAATCTGAGCAAATTTTTGAAAAGGACAAAAAAATGGAATTGGTCCACAAAAGTCAAAGCTTGCTTTCTAAAGCATAAAAATGGCAGATAACAATTATAAGTGTATCATTGGAAGTGATACAAGTGTTATCACTTATGTGATAAAAATGTGTCTCAAACAGTAAGGTAGACTGTATTGTTAAGCAGAAAACATAGAATTAAACTTCCTATGCAATGCTATTGCTACTGCTATCTGCAAACACATTTTACAATCATTCTTCGTGACATCATCACAAAACCCATGCACATTCATTTTTCAACCTTCTTTAGAATCATTAAGTCTGCTGTGATGAATAAAATATATTCCATATGGAAACATCAGCTAAGTAATATTCTTCAGGTCATAAACCACTAAGCAAGTAAAATCCAAGCATCTGATCACCAGTTCAAGTCAAATAGTACCTTCAAATTTATAAAATGAAACTTCAGCCAATTTATCATGGATATTTGCAGCTCATAAATGATTTAGAAATTATGAGAATCATTAACTCGAACTACAAAAGTTAACAGTTTCACCTTGCATAATGTACCACAAAATATGAAATGGATGTTGGCAAAATATACTTTGCATATCTTGTGCTTATTAGTCAAATTTATTGTCACAAATTTGTCTATTTCCTGAAAACAAGTCTATTTTTTCATGCATAAAATTAAAATTCTTACAAAAAATAGTCAGCCTAGTATGCTTGAACATTAGTAACTTCCATATAAAAATTCAACAATTGTGACCACACCTAATTCTCCCTTGTTTGTTCTACAGTGAAAAGCATTAAAAAAAATTGTATTTAATTTTCAAAGTCCATTTTGCCATCCAGCATCAAACCAGCACTGCACAAAAGCCGACTATACTATCAGAAATTCTTTATGTTAAATGTAGTAGGAACACAAGGGAGTTTTATCTAATTAATTTATTGAAAGAATCACTAGCACATAAATTACAAATTCCAGTTTAAGGATTATGGTAGTGTACAGACAATCACTGGCTATTCAATTAAAGATCTCATGTGGTTTTCCTGCAATTGCTTTTCCTCTTGGCTCTTACAGTCATTGACTTGACAAAGGACATCTTGGGTACCTCCATCATTACTGCTCTCAACTATTTAGTCAAAATAGCACTGTTCCTTGTTTTTGACAGATCACATGAAGGATTCAGACCTCAGAAATGGATCTTTTAAAGATCTGTTTTAAATATAGAACAACTCTGTGTATCAATCACAAGTTATATAGTGTAAGACATTTTTCTTGAGATTCCAAACTCACTTTCCCTGTTCAAGGTGTGGATGCTGTGTTCACAGAAAGAACTGTACTGCAGGTTGCAATCAGTAAATCTGAAATTATTTGCTTTATGATGTCTTACTTCCCTATTTTTCTGAGTTTAAACCTTATGCTTTTTTTTCTTCCTTCACACTGATTGAGGTACACAGAGATACATTCTTTTACAACTACTTGCATTAGAATTGCCTAAGTCACAGGTTCATCCATTCCTCCTGCTAGAACTCTGATTATAATTCTTAAGGGATTTTTCCTCTCATCCATCACTGACACTCATTCTCAGATTTCATTTTCAGTCTCTTTTCCCCCTGCTGGACATTGTTCTCAGTATGGCTAGAGAGGTATTAATCCTTTCTTCTTAGAACATATGAGTACTCTACTGCACTGAGTACCTGTCTCAGCAAAAAATGTTCATAATTCAGGCTTTTTTAAAATGAGTACAAACTTACCACTTCAAAGCCATAAATCATCTACTAGCTCACCATTAGAATTCCATATTATGCACAGCAAAACTGATTTGCCATGCACACTTCTTTAGGCTATTTCAGATATTTAATTTGACTTATTACAATGCATTTAAATATGGCATTTGTAAGCCCACTCTGGAAAAGTACACATTGGTAAAAACAGGCACTTGACAGCCTCATGTTCACTTTGAAGAGGTGGTTGGTAGCTGCTATCTGAGTAACTAGAGTAAGACTAGCCTGTAGTGTATAAAGTGTGCTCCACAGAGGGACAGAACAAAAGCAGACCTGCTGAGTGGCACAGGGACATTACACCTGTCTGCCATCAGAAGTGCCCAAGGTCATGCTGGATGGAGCTTTGAGTAGCCCAGTCTAGTAGGTGGCACCCCTGCCTCTGGCAGGAGGGCTGGAACTAGACGACCTTTAAGGTTCCATTCCAACCCAAACCATTCTGTGGTTCTATGAAAAAGGGAGAAGGAGAGGCAGAGAGAAGGAGAGTGAATACACACACATGGAGCCTCCCCCAACAACTTTGTCTTTTGTTTGACATGCTCCATGACTCTTCTACTGACTGCCACTAATATAACTCCAGATAAGTACAGTGTCCATTATTCTCTAAATTAGCAAATTAAGTAGAACAGAAACATAATAGTGATGTTACTTCAGGCAGACCATTGAAAGCAGTTCCTATTCCCAGCAGGAGAAATTGAGTTGAAAGAAATATTGTGCCTTCATAAAAATTACATGTGTTGTTATGCACTGGAAAATGCAAATGATTTTGCTTCCATGACACAGCAGCAATTTTCTACAGAGCTTATCTCTTGCCAGCTCAGTCCTTCAGGTTCATGAATTGATGATACTAGGTTAACTCAGTCATTTAAACTGGTCAGTGTTCTTAGCTGTCTTAACACAATGTTGAGTTGCTTGAGTGTCTCCTGAGGTGACATGAAAGACTGACATGAAAGGCTGTTGTATTAAGCCTTAAATCAGAAATGCCACACTGTCCTATCTTTGTTATAAGTAGCACTGTATGTGTATCTATCTATAGACAAACTTTGTGTTATTACTTTAGCCACAGATATTTTATGTACCAGATAATTTACCAGAAATGTAAATTTTTCTTTTCTTTTAATATTAACTCAATTAAAATTAAAACATGTTTGGATTTGCAATCACAAGCAAATTATTGTGTATTCTCAAAGTATAGTAGGACAGCAAAAGGCACACAGATACATATACAAATTTATGAATTAGCACATAAAAACGGTGTGGAAGACTGTTTAAAGACATTGTTTTTAAATTGTGAATTAAGAAAATAATTGTATATTTATTAGACTGTCTGAATTGCTATGACTGTCATAATGGTATGAGTTGTATTTGAGAGTTGATACTGGATGTCAGTGAGGAAATTGAAAATAGTTCAGTTGATAAGATCCTACCTTTAAGAAAATGGTGCTATTAAGAAAATGGTGCTATTGCCTGTAAATGTAGTTAAAATACTATTAAATGCCTGTACTTTGAAATGTATCCCAAAGCTATTTAATATATCTTCCTGCATCTTATTAGCAGTCAAGAAAATTCAGATCACCAAAATATTTAAAAATGCTGCCCAGAGCAGATCAATTTTTATTACCAGCAGAGAGGATTATCAAGTAATCAAGGAACTTTTTTCCATAGGCAAGTCTGAACTGGTCATTTAGTGTTCATACTGATGAAAATACTCCCTGCAAAGATTCAAAACAGATGAAAACTCAATCTCAGCAGCACAATGAAAACCCATCAAGGTTCCCATAAATAAATCCTTAATTTGGAAAGTTATTTTTTTAACAAACAGATATTTTAAAAAACCAGATATTTAAGAGGAAGGTAAAACATAGCAACTTCTCTATGCTGAGACAGCAAGAAAAAGTGGAAAGTAAAAGCAGATGCAGAATGAATGAGAAAATTTTCATTCTTCCCTTAAGAACCTCAAGAACTTTTAATACTTTTCATCTCATCTCTTCTCTCCATGTATAAACTGCAATGTTCTTATCCTCTTTAACTACTTGAAACTCTTTTTTTTCCTACTCCACCCCAGCTTTTTGCCGTTTTTTTTCCCCCAAAGCTAAAACTCATTGGTTTGGGGTCTTGGGGTTGTTTTCTATTTTGTTTTAAATATCATGAAAGTTGTCTATAAAAACTCATGATTTCCTCATGGCATTTGTATCTCATGACCCTAGAAGGTCCAAAGGATTGTGATAGCATATATTCATTGATCACTGGCTAATTACTACCAATTTCTTCTGGTTACAGTTGTCACTCTACATTTTAAAAAATTTATGCACATTTAGCAATTGTAAATCATCCTTCTCTGAAAACACAATTTCACAGCCAATGTGTCTTTGTAAACATATTCATATGTATTAATACACAAACAGAAATTTAATACTATTTATTGATTTGCATGTACACACCTATTATATGCAATCTTTGTGGGTTAAATTATCCCAAAAACTAAGAATTTTCTTCAGCAGTTTTATACATGGACTCAAAGAAGCTGGCTAGACAACCCAGGCTTCAGCAGCTACTGAACTATAAGAAGTGATGCAGAGTAAAACCTTAGAATTTACGCAACAAAATTAGTCCACTGTGTCCTAATTTGGGCTAGGATTGAGTTAATTTTCTAAACACCTTCGTGCGGTGTTTAGCTGCCTGCAGGTAAAACCACAAGGATCAAAATCTCAGAGCATTACGATTCTTTCTACAGACATTGAGATATGATGGAGGGGAGAAAGAAAAGTTCAGCCTTAAGAAAACATTGACCAAGGACACTTCAAGAAAGACCAAGCACATCCTGAATATTTAATAACAGAACACTGAAAGGTGTGACAGCAATTTGTCTCAACTGTCACACCTGTCACGTAAAAGAGAAACTCAGTGATGCAGTTTTCAAAATGCAAAACAAAGTAGAACAACAAAATGTCCAGACTCAGTGAAAATTTCTTTCGTATTTTATTACCTAAAATACAAAGGAAGATGGAGATTTCACACAATAGATGTGCATCCTCTTCAGGAGAGAAAATAAATCCCTCTGAGTCATTGATGCAGAAAAATTATCCAAGTTAGGACTGTCTCACCAGGAGCAAAACCCACAAAATAAACTTACCCAAAAAATACCAGCAGTCAACAGGAATATAAAGTCAACAACATAAAGTCAACAGGAAATGGAATTCCTCAAGAAATCTGTCCCTGTGTTCAATAACAAACGTATTAGCACTACCTGAGCCTACACGCTCAGCTGAACATCATATTCCTCTATTACTAATGAGCACAAAAATGCAAAGGCAAGAACACAATTCACTTCCCTGGCAATTGTAATAGAGTCTAGATTTCAGAGGCCTGAGCTGTTATTCTCAGAGTCACATTTTAGGAGTATTTAAAGAATGCAAAGAGTAAAAATTTAATGCTAGGAATGTGCTAATTTGAACATCAAAACATATATAGAAATAAGCATACCAAATTGTGTATAGCCTCATCTCAGCATTCAGAATACTTTTAGAGTATTCAGAATGAGTTGTGCTTTCAATAATCAATGAAAGTCAATTGCTTGAGGTACATTTCATCAAGTTAAGAGAACCTTCCTACTTTGCTGAAGTACGGAAAGCAGTAAGTGAGAAACGCAGAAAAAATAATGAGAAAATTGTACAGACTTTTACTTGCATACTGATTTCTTCACTGATAACTTTCTATTTTTCCAACACCTCAGATCAGAAAAGATCTTTATAGCACATCTGAGTACTACTGATCTGCTAAGACTGAGAGACTGGAAACAACAAGGCCAGCCAATTCACAGACTTGAGTAGCCAACATCTGTATGCCAAGGAAAATGGTGAAATGCCTGTAGGATCCATTTTTTACAATTTATTTTGACAGGAATTTCAGCCTGACACCTTCTTTTCTTTGTTGAGTGTTCTTGTCTGGAGGGGGTATTGTTTTGTTGATTGGTTTTGATTTTTTTTTTTTCAAGGACTGATTCTACTCTTATTTCCATCTTAGTATCTCAGTTTCTCAGCCGTTCAGCAATTTCAAATAAGCAGAGACGTAAAAATTGTTGCAAATAACTTAGAATATAAAAAATAATAATAATTTTAAAAAAAATAAACCCATACACCCTTCAACAATCAACTCATCAACCCATCAGTGACCCATCAACCTAGCAGTGTGCAGCAAAGTAAAAAGTAAAGAAGTGAAACTTAGAACAGAAAATCCAAGTAATTCACCCCAAAAACTTGGTTTTCAAAGTTTATAAAAAATTTATCTCCATCTTGATTGGTCAAAATTGTGATTATACTATGTAGTCTGTATAATAACTCTTTTGGTTTAATGAAAGACATCTCTCAAATCTACATATTTAGCTTCTATAGAGACCTTTTTTTATAATTACTTCCTCATAAATAAAGATTGTAAATAAATTAAAACTGATGCAATTTCTGGGAAGTTACTAGGCTTATTCTACATTTTTTGGGGATTAATAATCCTTGCTTTGTACTCTTGGATCTACTCAGATCTCCACAAAGAAAAGCTTGGTCCATCCATTTGCTGCCACTATTACAATTACAAAAAAAAAAAAAAAGAATTGGCATTTAAAATATTTTTTTAAGTAATAATATAAGAATTATCCATGAATATTCCGGTTAGTTTTTACTTCCACAAGTAATTTCTATTACATTTGCATTCAACTTCTTGCAAAGTGAACCTCCTCTTATCCACCAGTCTAATAAGCAAATAAGAAGGGTTACCATATTAAAATGAAGTTATCTCACCTTCACTTGTAATCTTATGTACAATCACTAGCTTTTACAAGAAGGAGAATTAAGATCCTTTATTGTTTGATTTATTCTGTGTCTTTTAGAAATAACACCTTATTCATATTCTGCACTGAAAACTCAAGTCTGTAAATGATGCATTATAAAAGAGTATTTAAATACTGCAAATACCAAAGCTTCATCAGGTGAACTCTGCATTAACGTTTTGTGTCATCAGATATCATGCACCAGCATTCACATTTCAAAAATTCCTTTAATTTCAAATAAGGTCCAGAATTTGTTGTGAAAAATTTGTATTCAACTCAGGAAAATATAGTAAGCACATGTAGACTGAAAATGTATCAACAATGTGTCCTAGTGTCGCAGGCCTTTGATCATCTAAACAATAGCATTGTTCAGGACAACAGCCCTTTTTACTCTAATACCCAGATTTTCATCTTCCAGAATCAAGGATGCAAAACAGGCACCACAGACCGGCCCCATCTACACATCATTCATGGTATGAAAAAGAAATATTATGATACACGCCCGCATCCCATGAGACTTAAAAATGTCTTCATTGCCACCATCACCACTAATGCTTTCCTATAGAGTAAAACAACTAAAGAAATGAAGCAATAATTTTCCTTTTTTTTCCTCAACACTATTTTTGGAGTAATGTGAGAGATTTTTTAACTGATGTCAAAGTAGTATATGCATGCATAGGTTGGTTATACAAAGATAATATCAAGACTACTCAAATGGCTATATGTATTGTGCCTAGACTTACCCCCATTTATCTGTGAACTACAAAAATTAATAAAGTTTGTAAGTTTTTGTAACAGGCTATTTCATTTTACCTCCTGGGTCCCCCCCATCAACTGTTAACAGACAACCTGCCAGTGTCTTTCTATCATTGGCATATATACTCTTCCTGCTCCTATAGCAGCAGGACTATGCCCTATTCCAAGTTCATTGAGAGAAAAAGGTTAATGAAAATGTCTCTGTTTCTCTATTTCTCCAATATAAGGAGTACTAAGAAAACAAACAAACAAACAAAAACCCAACAAACCAAACCAAACCAAACCAAACCAAACCAACAACAACACCAACAAAAAAACCTACCTATTCTTTATAAGCAAAGCAAGCCTAACTCTACCCTTGGAAAGCATCAACAATTTCAGAATACTTCTAAACCTTTAAATATTTTAAAGGATCCATAAAAGAAGATATTTAAAAAATTAGGTAAACCGTGAGGTAAATTTCCATAACATACAGAGTAGAAAAATCCCATTCAATATGAATGAGGAACTGCCACCAGTTGTAATGTTTGCCAAATCAACTGGATTTATGTTTCAGGGAAATCCTGAGACCATTTCAGAACAATATTCAAGTTTGCATCACGCTTTTGGTACAGAGTGCATTTTCAACAGTTTTTTCACATTTGGGGGGTTGGGTGTGTGTTTCTTTGTGCTTTTTTAAATTTTTCTTTGTGGTGTATTAATTTCGAACTTCTAACCCAGTATTCTCTCCCTTGAGCCCCCTTTTACAACTTTCATGCTTGCAATAAAACAAATATTCATCAATTTACTGATTTCAATGAGCCTAATCTTCATTAGACTCAGTAGGGAGGATTGAATTAAATCCTGAGATTACTGACATGATAGTGTTAGAGAAACTCCCATATAAACTAGAAGGTTTTCCCTGTCCAATTGTAATCCTTAGCACTTCGGGATGTTTTGGAAACGAAAATCTGAAACACGTAATTTTTAATTTCCTTTAAAAATTTTAATTGTAAAATACTGTAAAAATGAAAGAAAGCATTAACATTCTTATATATTGTATGTGCCATTAGTGCTCACTCAACTACCCAATATGTTCCAATTTCATGTACTCAATATTATTAGGGGCTTTTAAATCTTTTACCAGTTTTTTTTCCCTACAAGATTTATCACATAAGTATGTTTTTCCAACTACCATAGCTAAAATGTCTGCTTTAAAACTTCATCATACAGTAAAGAAGATAAATATATTCCCAGTGTGGCCATTCACCATCTGCTTAAGCAAATACACTTCAAGACGCTTCTACAATTGTGATAAAGTGAGAGCAAATCTAAGAGCACACAGAGCTCATCTCTGAAATGATGATTGTACAACTATAGTTTGCATCATAAGGGACCAGTAAAAATCTTTATGTTCTGTTTGAATGGCAAGGACTTGTATAATGGAGAAGATGGAATAGGAAAATAACAAAGAACTGATCCATTCAGCAGTTGTCTTAAATTTAGAAGCACTAATGAAACTTCTTGACCATAATTAGTATTTAACATTGCAAGGATATTTTTCCCTCTTTCAGATTTTTTTTTTTTAGTGATACACAAGGCTTGCCATTTTACTAAATCCCAGGAGTGTTCTATTTTCATTTTCCAGGTGGAATTAAGAGTATGGAGTACTCATGATTAACAACACTTCTGCTATTCTCCATGCATTTAGATTTTTATTCTTCTAATTAACAAAGTGATGACTGGGAAATGCTAATTCATAGCTTCCTCCTTGCACAGTGAAATATCCTGACGAACAGGTGGAATACTAAGTGAAAACTTGCAGTTTTATCAGTCAATAGCATTTTTCTATTCTGTACAACAAACATTATTAGACAGATATCAAACCTGCATTAAAGCACAGCTAATAGCAAAACTTCAATGCATTGCCTGTTTACCAGGATTCTTAGTAATAACCCTGTAGTGGAAACAGCTAAGAATTCTACTGCTTTAAGGCCAACATCAGCAGTTTTCTTTGGCATAAACACTTTTCCTTGTAGAGATTCAGCAGACTTGGTCTCTAAATGGTGAGAAGAAAAAAAAGAATCTCCACCATCTGTTCCAGCCCTGAGGGAAACAAACTTTCTTGGCAGTATATAGTTCAGGATTTAATTGCACCTAAAGCCAGTACAAATACATGCAAAAATATAAAACATCACTCTTAGTGAGAGGAAGTTTTGTATAATTTTACTTTAGTTTATTTCTTAGGGCTACAGTTTAACTTATTTTTGCTGTAATCTGTTTTCCTTTATTTCTGTTTGCTTTCAACAATTTTAAATTAAATCCACATAATCACTCCAGATAAAGAGAAAGCTAAAGGATCTAATCAGATTTCATCACCCAGTTTATCAAATTTTATTTTCTCTCTGCATGAGTATCAGGGCAAGTACATTTGCTAAGGCCAATGAGAAAGAGTACTTTCTTCATGAAAAGTAAAAACTTAAAATAATACAAATTTTATAAATTTCATATAAATTATTATGAATAATCAGTAACAAAGCTCTGGTTTCAAAAGCAAAATGGAGAAGTTCAGGGTCAAACAAGAATAAAAATAAATTAGAATGAGGCAAAAATTGACTATTTTGATTTTCTTACATTAATCTTTTAAAATCAGTTTCAGCTGGAGAATTCTTTGGGCCATTCCTTATAAATTTAAATATGAGCAACATTTGTTTTGTCTCAGGATAAAGTCTGATAATATAATCTACTTTAACTGAAGTTTTGTCAAAAGGAGTATTGTATAATAGACAATTCCATGACAAAAAAATGCTGTAATTGAATCAACATATTATAGGTCTCAGTCAAACTTTAAATTATTATCTTTATCTTTCAATGTTTTCTGTTATAGAAGTAACAGTATAAACCCTGGTTATAGTGGTATAAATAATTAATTTTTTTAACTAACGTGAATCAGAACTTCCAAGTCCTGGCAATAAATAGAATATATACAATGTTCATCAAAATCATGTTACTTCATTTATTTACCTCTTTATGAAACAATTGACAGAGTATACTGCTCAAGTTTTCTTTTTTAGAAAGTGCCTATGGCTACTTATTTTCTGGTTGCTTCTAATACTTGCTCAGACCATAACTTTAAAAATTCAAAACATAATAATAATATGATAGCTCCATCACAAGCATGTGTGGCAGGAAGTTTTCTTTGTTTTCTAGTTACAAGATGAGACAAATCAAAGGGAAAAACTGGAAGCAACCTAGGTAGCGATCTACTAAGAAATGTAATTTGGAAGCACCTGGCTGTTGCATTTCATTACTTGTATTCTGCACTATTAGATTCCAAGAAAATGGAAAAAAAAAAATACACAGTTGAAAAATATTTACAGATATTGACACTTTGCCCAAACTAGCTACTGTCAACTGGGTACATTAAGTTTCTTTAAACCAATTTCTCAGGTTCCACTAGGGTGCTACACACTAAAAAAACAAGCAAATTACCCTGAAAGGACAATGCTACATTTCTAGTTTCGTTTTTCTATAAACCCCACCTACCATCCAATATTAAAAGAGAGTAAGTGGCAAACTTGAGAGAAAGCTTTTAACTTACAGGTTTTATCCACTGTAAATTTACTTACCCCATCCATTATCAGCTACTAGAGCCAGAAATGGAAATAAAAAATCATTTTTGCATGCCTTTTTCTCTTCAAAATATTCAGATTTTGTAAGTGAAACTATGGCTTTTTTAAAGTTGGTATACCATACTCTAGCCAACTTGAATTACAAATATCATGCCAATGCCTTGTATGTGTATCCAATTGTAAATGATTTTTAAAGGCCAACAATATGTTCCATTAGAAAAATCCCCACAAGACCTAATGATAATTCTGACTCTATTTAATTAAAGCTTTTTAAAGTTCGCATTAGACTAACTAATATTCAGTAGTTTAAGACTTTGTGCTTACTCTAAACTTAAAATCATATTTCTCATGTAAATGTCTGCCTGAATACAAGGCTTCCTTTATTTACTATAAATTTATGAAAAAATTTAGTTTGATTTATGGTATAATGATTTTCACTATGCCATACAATCAATTTGATAGTAAAAAATTAGTTATTTAATTATATTGAAGTATAAGAAGCCATTTTGCCACTACATTATGCACTACTGTTGCCTGTTTTCTTCCAGTTTTAAAAACATTTGCTATGCTCAATACTAGCCAATACCAATATTTATTTTAGAATGTCACAAAAAGAGTTGTGTGTTGTATTTTGCCTTTTCCCAAAATTTTTATAAAGGCTACTTGAGCACAGAAATTGAGACGTGATTCGAACCACGCCTGTACAATCCTTGTACTGCTAGCAACACACAACATTTCTGACAGTATGGAAAAAGCAGGAGAGCAAAGAATATTCTGTGCTGTGAGTGGCACTGCCCTATCCACAGGCCCAAGTTACAGGATTTCAAAGGAGTGCATTAGTATATGCTCACTGATTATACTTTGCCAGAACTCCTGCTTCTGTTCCTCTATCTCTCCACTTCTTCCTCAACAGTACCAGAAACTACCAGCTGAATTTTAGCACCATGAGCTACATTCTGTTTCTTCAAATCAGGCTGAAGATGCATTAAGTAAAGATGTTTTTTCAGAAATGCTTATCCACAGAATGGCTGAGGTTGAAGGAAACCATAAGAAATCATCTGGTGCTGCTTCCCTGCTCAAGGACCACCTAGAGCTGGTCGTCCAGGACCACATTCAGTCAGATTTTTAATATCTCCAAGGAAGAAGACTTTACATAGTTGGTTGTCTGATTCAGTGACTTGGCAGAGACTTGAGAATGCAGCTTTCAGATTAATACAGCTTCTTTGAACAGATTCAACATCATTATTAGAAAAATTAAAAGTTTTTAAATTTTCTACCAGTGAAAATCTGTGATGTCCATAGACCCACTTCTTTGTGTGGTATCAAACAGCAGTGATGACCTTACAAGAAATTTTAAACTTCATTAAGTTTTTACAGATATTAGCTAGAGAATACTAATTTTTCATCACTATATGAATGTAGAATACATAATAAGTTAGAGCTGATTAATAGATTTATCCCAGCATTGAAGGCATTGATATACAAAGATTGGGGCTGTTCCAGACATTGAAAATAAAGGATGTCTTTGCAGTGTATCTTTAACTAGGCAATAAAAGCCAAGCCTATATTCATAACTTGTTTCAGGAGTTGCCCCATTGTCATTGCCCCATCCAACATTTTAGAGGTATTAATTCAATGCAAAGGAGGAGAGAGAGAGTTCAAGACTTAAGGTGCAGAGAGATACAATATCACCCATAGTGGTGAAGCAGGGAATGTTGAATGTTTAGTTTTTAAATTAAGCTTCTTATAAGCATGTTCTCATAAATACCTTGAATTTAGCTTCACTCTGCAGATCTAGCAGCAGATATTACATATGTTGGCCTTTCATGCCAGTTAGTTTAAACAATTTATGGCAACACTGGGGAATTTGAGAGATATTTGAGACAAATCTTGCACAGATGTTGGAGGAAAAACCACCAGTTTTCCAAATCTCATGAGCAATGCAACTCAGGAAAATTAACTGTGTGGGGAAAGCAGAGTAGAGGAATAGTGCAAAAATTTAGTATGGTTTCAAAGGGTATTAAAAAGAAACAGTTTTCTACTGGTTAGAGCATCACTTTCTAACAAAGTGCTGAAAGAAGTAGCATTAACAGTGATTTTTACCACTCACTGGATATGCAATTACTAATGGTATCTCTGCATGAATTCAGGATTTAATATTAATTTCTAAAGTGTTGCACTAAAGTGAATATATGTAGATCATAGGCTGGATTAGTAATCTAAGTCTAATAGTTCCTATGTGCTATCAAACATTCTAAAATCAAGCAGAAACCTTGAGTTCTGAAAGGATTTTTCATATTTCTTTTCACAATTCAGCTTGTGTTGAACATACTTCTGAAGTAACAGCTGAAGCTTGGCACTTTATTGGCAGCAACCTTAAGGGTGATGTTACATGCAGAAATTCAGGCTTTTGGAAAGAGTGTAATAATGATGTTTTTGAGAATTTCAACAGAGAAGCCAACTGACAGCCAAAGTAAAAAATCAAATCCATCTTAGAAAAAGTTCTTTTTCAATGAAAACACTGGATTGATATTCAGATTAAAGTATCTTAATTTCTTCTGAAAGATGGCTAATGATCAAACTTAAATAATGTGTTTAAGATTTATATAAAAGACAAGATGAAATATTTCTAGAAGTGAAACTGTTAAGATGACAGAGACTTATATGCTTGCTTTTGAAGTATATGAACATCAAATAAGATTAAATAAATGTCATGCTTTTGAATGAATGTGCCAATATTTTAAGAACCAATCTAAGATCACCTAGGGCACAAATCAAACACACACAAAAATTTAAGAATTAAAATCTTTGACCTAATGCTGTGGAAGTCACTGTAGAGCCTAGACAGGCATCCTAGATCTTTTCTGTGGGATAGTTAGTATTTAGCTCCCTTCAACTAATTCCCCCAGCCCTCTTTAAAAAGGAAAAGCCTATAGGCTTTCCCCTAGTATTTACTGTCTGCTGCTGAAATCCTATGTAGCTTTTACTCACAGGATCTGCTGTGTGTTAAACACAAAAGCTTGCTTTGGATTTGTTCCTGCTTTCTTATTTCATAATTTTTATTTCTTTTCTTGGAATACAAGCCAGCCTACTCATATCCACTCTTCGCTTGCCCTGATGATTTTGTAAGGTGTCTTCAATATCTTTTTTAAGCCATTTACTACTTTTGGTTATTCCTGCTAATGTCTTCTGAACTTTTTCCAGTTTGCTCATGCTTATTTTGAATTTGTCCATAGTCAGCTCTTATCCTCTGCCCTGAACAACTTAGTATTGGGAGCAAGCTTTCCAACCTATGTTTCTACTTTGTCTTTCATGAACAGTCAGAGGAAAAGCAAATGTTGTAGTAGTCTTTAGATATCTATATTTTAGTAGTAGTAGAAAGAAATCTGAAACTCACAATTTTTTTAACAGATGAAAATATTCACCATATGAAAATGAGAAAAAAAGAAAGACAAGAGATTAAAATAATGTTAATATCATAAGGATGTCACAGGAGCTACTTATAAATAAAAAGCTTACATATGAAGTAAACCCTATTGTACATATATTCTATAAAATTCTTAGTATGTAGGGGCATTTGCTACATTCCTGAAGATTCAAAGCAAATTGCCATTTGTCACAATGACTGAGTATATCACTGTATGGAAATAAATATAATGTAAAATATACAAGAGGCTCAGTGTGCATAGAAAATACAAGACGAATTTGTCATGGAAAGTTTTTAATCTCTTACTTAATTTCTTACTCTTACTGGCCTGGGTTTAGGAAAATGGAGTAAAAGCAGTGAACACAAAAAATATAACTGAAGCTTATCTTGATCTGATTCACAACCCAGGACATTGTCCCACATGAGTCCAACTGAACTTTGTAGGAGCTGATGAATAATGTTTCCAGCCTTCTAAGTTCTGCATAAAGCCATTAATTTCACAGTGCCACTTCACAGAATAAAGATAAGGGCAGAAATACCAAGTAAAATAATTCTAGGCCATTTGAATTCCCATCCTCTGGGGCTTGTTAAATTATGGCCAGCAAGAGACAGGGAGAGGTAAGTCAGTAGTGTGAAACACACTGTGAGTCAGATGCTCCTGTTGCTTTTCTTACACCCAGCAGAAGCTGCTCTGAAACACAAAGTGCCTGAGAACATTCAGGACACTGGAAGCAGAGAGGTCAGCTACCCCCTGCATGCTCCCTTGCTCATGCACTTCATGAACTACTCATTCACCCAGCATATAAAAAAAACATATCAGACTTCCCAGCTCATAGGCTCAATATCGGATCTAATGAATTACCTAATTTTCAAACTTTGAATTTTGTCATTAATATTTCCTTTAGTTCATCATTTATATTTCTTCTTCTTACCAACACTGAACACACCATTGTGGCACTTGACCATTTATTTTTTCCCTTCTTTTGCTCCTTGAGATGAATATCATTCTTAGAAAGTTCCTTAGATCACAAGATCACAAAATATTTTCTAAAGAGTTCTCTTGCTTTATTAGAATAATCTTAAATATTTTACATTTTTCAGATTGGTTGGGCTTGAGAGCTCCTCTGAAAGTGATTGCAAAATTTTCATCCCCTAACATCCAGCTAGAGGACACTGGACTTTACCTGAGGGAAACAGAGGACTCTACAGGTATACAAAATACTTCTAATTTAAATTCATAGAAAAGGGGATTATAAGTAATTAGCTTCTCTGTAGAATTCATTTTGCTTCTATATGAGAAGAAATTGAGACAGTTTATTGACTAACTCTCAGGGTCACAGTTGGTATCTAAACATCTAACTGAGCCAGTAGGAAAAATCGTTCAGTGCCTGATGCATCATGACATGCCAATAAGTAACTGAGGGAATAATTATAGAAGGAGTGGAGGAAAAGTAATTTCTAATTTAGTATGGCCATTATCTTGATCCCTGTGAAAAATGCAACATTTGCATAACAGTCTCAATCATCAAGGAAAAACTTTCAACTTCAATTACTGTTCTGCATGTATTCCACACATATTTTGGAAAAAGGGGTGATTTAATTTGATGTGAAGAAGAAAAGATAGCAAGTGGAAAGGAAAAAAAAAAAGAAAAAATTAATCTGGAAATAAATAAGCTACAATTAAAAGCAGATAATGGATCAAAATTTGAAATTTTAGCTTACAAAAAACCAGAAGGTCAGCAGAGTACAACTTTGACTACTACAAAATGTTTAAGAAATGGTTCTCTGTGAAGGACTTCATGATTTTTGTCTGTGTTCTATGTACAGCTTAGCTAAGACACACACATTTCTCAGTGATGTTAATGGAGTTTCAACATATAAGCCAAAGATCTCTCATTTAGCAAGGCAATCTTTAAACTTCACTTAGCATGTAAGTGTTTAAAAGGGCAATTTTCAAACCATTATGTAGAACTCATGATTTTTGAGATCAACTATAAATCATTTGGTTACAAGATGTATTATTCAAATAATTATAGCTACCTAGCTACTATTGTAATGTTAATTTGGTATATAGAGCATTAGCTTTTAAAATTTTATTCTCCAGACACAGAATACTAGTGTTTTCTGGTAAGCTTACTCATTTAAGTAAGGTGTATTTCTCAGCTTCTCTCATCTTGAGCTCCATACCCAATCTAAAACTTAAAATTTCTGCATCAAGAAATATTTCCCCCTGAAGAGGGGAGAAAAGAGAACCCAGTATGAGGATTTGAAGCACAAATACCTCAAAGCAGGCCTTGTTAGAGATAAAGTAGACCAAAGGAAAAAAATAAAGAAAAATTTAAAAATCAGCTAAGTACACAGTAGGTTGATCTGAAAAATCAGTGATTATCAATGAACCAGAAACTAAAAATACTTAAATGCTGTCTTAATATAGTTGTTGACAGTGACTATCCCATCATGTAACAGCATCTTGCAGGCACTCCTTTCCCTCACACCATGCCCCAGTTCAGACTAGCCTCTTCCAACAGATTTAGTGAAAGCCTAAACAAAGTGCTCAGATTATTTGTTTTCTGATCTTCTTTGAATTTTTATGGTCTCAGAAACAGCTCCTTGAAATGACATCATTTGTGCTAGAGGATGTCAGCTAAACTAACAAGGAGGACATGTGGCAGTGCCCTTTTGACACCATCAGCAGTGATGGGGTTCACCTTCTCTATCCAGGAGGAGCACTGTTGAGGGTTTTTCCTATTAGCTTTTTAATATTTTTGACCCATAACTGGCAGAACCTTCAGCTTTATTGAAGGCCATCTACTACTGGTTAGCTTAAATTTTTTTTGTAAAAGAAAGAAATCATATAAAAATAGGTTGACATCTTCTTTACCATACCTCCTATACCATATAGATATAGTGGATGTTGGAAGACAGTTACAAAGATAGAAGATATTGGAAGATAGTCACATTGTTAAATAAAAGAAAGCTTTACAATGCTTTAACAGCACTCTGCTCTACTACAGCAATGAAGCAGGTGAATTAACATAGAAGAAATTGAGATTGATAAGGCCCATATATACGAAACAATACAAAGAAAAATAACTGTCCCCACTTCATCTGTGTAACACTATTGAAGCCAACATAAGATGAGAAAGAAGAAGGAAAATTAAATATTTAAAGTTATTTTTAGGCATGGAGTTATAGCCCAAATTAGAGAACTTGAGTATCGTGATTAAGGAGTTTTCAGAAGGCGTCTCAGACAAAGTCACTCACATACCCTAGTTCTTTACTGAAGACTGTAATTGACTAAAGGAAAAACCTACTTTTTTACTTTTTAAATCCAGCATCTAAATTAGGTGTCTGAAGTTGAACACCATTCAGGTACTCCATTGTCCACAACAAGTGTGAAAGAAGCATGGTGAATTTAAGACATAAAGATGAGCTAACAAAACCTAAGGCAACCTTTGGATTATATTTCTATCTGAAGTATTGTCTCATTTCCATAAATAAATCTCTCTTTCTCTAGAGGGAAAAAAGTAGTAATGCTGTAACTTTTCCCAGACATGGTCTGAAATTATTTGTGTTGTATACACCATACTAAAGAACTGAAATTAGCCCCATAAATTTAAAAGTTCTGTGGTTTTCTACTGTCATTTCTTCTATCAGAGTACTGCATCATCAGAGTCTTTTTAAAAAGAGATTGTTAAGATGGAAGCATTCATGTTTTGTTGTTATTGCACAAACCATTCCCTGCAAGCCCTATATGTTATACTCCTAGAATCCCATTTTAATTTTTCACTACCTCAGAATACATGCTAAGTACTTAAGGCCTAAATATTGTGAGGATATATCAATTTTATACAGTGTCCACAGTTTTGAACAAAGTTAAGCTCTTGCTATTATTCATATGTGTATTCCTGCTAGAAGATTTCCACACTCCCAGTTCAACCTATGGATACCTGTACCTCAGTATTTTTTTATGAAGTTGCTGAGCTTATAATGTTTTCAGGAAGCCCTAGAAAGGCTAATAAAAAAGCGCCTTATTAAAAAAAAAAATCCCCTCCTACCAAAGTAATCCACCTTGTTTTAACCAATGAAAACACACACAAAATCTGTCAAAGTAGTCACAAATATTCAGTCTGCATTGGCAGAGTTCCAGAAATCTGCAGGGTGCTCAAATTACACACACACAAAAAAAGCATGTTGCAATTGTTGACATTGTCAGCATAAAATGCTTAGCATAAGGTGTACCTCAGAATTCAGGCTGGCATCTCTTAGAATTCAGAAGATTAAAAAGTAACTAATCTTGTATGCTTTGATGAGTACACAAGTAAACTTTTAATTATCCAAATTCAAAGCAAGAAAGACCCATTTAGCCATTAACAAGCTGCTGATCTATCAACTTCAACACCAAATATGAACACAGATCCTGCAACCTTCCAAAATCCCTCTGAAATCCTAAATTCTGTTTTTCCTACAACAAAGATTAATATCCTTCAGGCTTTGGGATCTAAGTACATTTAGATGAATGAGGTCAGCAGCCACATTTGTAAGGCAAGCTGCCATAGATTACTTTCTAAGAGACAACTGGTTTGTTCAGGCTAAAAAGGGCTGATTGCCCAGAGCAGTGAGTATAAACAAAAGGAAAAAAAAAAATCCATAGGGTATCTCTGGAGTACAATACTTACTGTATTAATTTTTCTAGTCATTTATTCACTGTACACTGAGTGCAGACACTACAGAGATTTAATTGAACAACTTGGAAACACATACCCAATAGCAATATTCCAGACATTGTTCAGCCACGCTTACCTTTAAAGAAACAATCTTCATTGTGTACAATGGTGATCTTTTGCTTTTTCAGACAGGCAGCTCGGTGCACTTCACAGTGGTTTTCATAGAATTCTCCATCAGACCCACAGACAGGTTTGTAATGTGGCTTGCAGTGCTCCATGCACAGACACTCAGCTTGGCCAGTCTTCCCATTCACAACGCAGTGTCTGCCCAGACCACAGTACTTGCTCTCACATGATCCAAAATGGCCTTCCCAACCAAGATACCCTAAGAAAAAGGAAAAAAAAAAAAAAAAAGGCTTTAGTTAGTGATTATATTTTGCTTAATAGCATACAAGATACAAAAAGGATTGAAGGATTGATTTGCGTAAATGAAGTGAGATTATGTCTTTTGTTACATCTTGACTAATATTAAACATAGGTCAGCCTGATATTAAAAAAATGTAGTCTCTTTATCATTACTTTTATACTTTTAATCATTGTCACAGGCTAACTAATTTAGAGCAAGACCTAGTAACAGGAATAACTCTTCATTAAAAAATTCATAGTAAATCATTACTTTTTAAATGTATATTGAAGTTTGTCACTTTAAGATTGCCATACTGTTGCATGCAATAGAACAAAGTATTCTCTTAGTCTAAATACTAGTATGTCTCAAACTGGAAGGGACACATAAGGATTGAATCTAGCTCTGTGCTACTTGCAGGACTACCTGAATCTAAACCATGTGATTAATAGCATCTTCCAGAAGCTCTACAAACTCTGACAGGCAGATAAAATAGACATTCACACATTGAGACTGATCCATGAGAATAACTAGAGCTGAATCAGGGCTCTGAATCAATATGGAGAATTTAAAAACAAAATATGACAAAACCTCTGTGGTGGCATTACAATGACATTTCAGGGAAAAGAGCATGGAAGAGCAGGACTGATATATCACGTGAATGATGGCAAGAAGGAGTCACATGAACCCCTAGTGGTATTTCAATGATGAAAAATATGATATGGATAGCAAACAGAGCTTTAAGAGCACTGCAGTAGAAATAAAGGAGTTTCTGCTGGCCACAACTTTCAGTTCCTTCTGCTCCTAAAATAAGGAAATGGATTGTCCACATTAGGCTACCAAAGCCATATGTCTAGTTTCTATCCCATCTGTGCTGCTGCCACCATGTAATATAAGCACTATTGTCAGTAGCAGATCTCTTGGTGAGAGGAGAAGTTCAGTGCACTGTAATATTTCCTTATTATATCCACAGTTTCCATTTTGGCTGCCATAGAACTATCTGTGGCTTCTTGGCAAGAGAAACCTGAAACCAATGTGAAAATGAAAGCAGAACTGTCAACCATCACCAATAAATAGGTTTTCTGATAACATAATTGTGTCATAAAATACATATAAAAATACTAAAATACTGCCAAATGTGATAACAGACACTGCCCTTCACAGTTACTTAATTTTATTCTCTCGCTTTGTACTCCTAATGCCCAGAAAAAACGCCTGGTATTCTAATTCCTTGAAATACTTGCCTTATCCTCACATCCTAGCTGAATCCATCCTTGGCTAACCCATATAAAAACAGCATGAAGAAGCAAATCACAATGCATAATTTGGTAGTAATTTGGTTGTATTAGATTAATTTTCCATAGTGAAGTGCTAACATATCAACACCATACCTTGACACACATTTCTTCAAGCCACTGAGAATTTATGTTCTTCACTTCAGTGGCAGAAATAAAATCTCACCACTTTTTCTTCTGAAGCCTATGGGTCTATTAGACAACCATGCTTTGATTTCTTGCTTTCTCACACAGCACAAATTTTCTAGAAAAATGTACTACAGAAAGCACACAACCATGAAATTTGGCTCTAATGACATGCTTTCACTATGTTACTTGATAACAATTTCAGCACAAAGTTGAGAAGACTACATATTCATCTCAGGTGTTGTATGGCTGATATAACTAAGCCAGAGTGATTTTTATACACATGTAAAACCAGACTGATGGTGGTTTTACCTGCTTATGCACCAAAATGACTTGAAACAGGAAAATTCAATTCAACATTAAAATTTTCCCATAAGTTTTTGAAAGTATTCTTCCTTGTGCCAGTATATCACCACTATACGTGTGCAACAGACATTAACCGACAGAAATTAATAGAAACCCAATTTCCTTATTTCCTTATACTAAAGCTAAGCTCAAATAAAGCTTTGCAATATCCAAGAGTGCTTTACAGCACAGATCATGCATTCACGTTACAGAATTAAAAAACTTATTTGAAGTGATGGAATTGTTACAGTTTGAGGACAAAGTATATAAACCATTATTATTTATGCTTTCTGAATTGAAGGTAAAGATCTCAGATCTCCATCTGACAACTGCTCTGAATTATTGAGAGGTGTGTGGTGACTAAAAATGTACTGTGCTGTATGTTATGAAAATAGAACTCATTTAAGACTTCTCCTGGGACTTAATCTTAGTACTATAATTAAATCTGATGCCTGAATTCTTTCAGATAAGGGAGTATAATTTACATTATATATATATATTGATATTTATAATATTGGTATTTGTCAACATATACCAATTACATACAGCAATAAACAAGCAAATTTTCTGCCTTAATGAAAAACTGTATTTCTTATGAAATATTTTACATATGTCTTCATTTTACATCACTAACTACTCCAAAACAATACATACATTTGCATATGTCACTGCATATGCAGCTCCTTCAGTTGAAGTCTGTGGTAAAATTCCCACTGACCTTAAGAGAAGCAGGATTTTTTCTCCAGATACAATCTGAAGCCTTCAGTCAGTGTTAAATTGTAGCCTTAAGTTTTAGCATATTTAATGGACACTGTTCTGTACTGAGAAGGAGCAGCTATGTAGTGTTTCTAGTGGTTTACAGTACATATTTAAGAAAAAACAGTTAGAAGTGTACTTTAAAACAATCCACTGAACTGTGGTTACCAGATTACCAGATCACTCACAGCAAATAAATAAATAAAATCCATGCAATTCCCAAACAGGTGATAAAATGCTCACAACTATAAATTTGAACTAAACATGAACTCGATTATGAAAACATAAACAAATCAATCAAAGAGCTACTGTGAAATGCCAAGAAATGGGTTTGGATGTAAGTTAAAAAAACAAATGAACAACCAAAATCCAGTTTAAGTAAAATCAACTTCTTCTGCTTTTCACTGCTCCAGTCCAAATTGGATTGTCAAATCCTTGATTTTATATCTTGTTTCCAAAAATCTTGGAATAGAACTGCTACTAAGCAACAGGAATCTGGCCATTAACAAAAGAGAAACCCCATTTTAAACCAATATGGACTGTGACATGCAGTCCATTCATGAATGCCTGACTATTTCAGTCATCATCAGGAAACTGACACTATTACTTTTTGTTCCTGGATTTATTATTATTGGAAGTATACTTCTGATACCTTGATAATATAGGAGGGTTTTCTCAGTTTGTTGGGGTTTTGGAGGGATATTTTTGGTTGCTCAGTTGGGTTTCTTGAATGTCAGTGTAAATAAGTCTCCTGGGATAAAACTGCAGCACCCATTCAGGAGACCATCATCATAGCACTTAATTTTAGAAAGTAAATTAGTCTGAGAAGAGCTTAGGATGTCGCATTTAGATATAATTCAGTAATTTAGTTGAGAAGGTAAGCAGCACAGCATATTCAATATTAAGAGATTGAAAGCCAGTAAGTCGGTATGACAAATCTAGCCATAATGCAAATATTTTTCCAGCAATTGTTATTGCTTATGTGATGATAGGCAAGTCTACATTTGTCAAATGCCACAACACAAAAACAGGAAAGTGTGTACCCATATGAGCTATGTACTCTGAATTTTCAGCTAAAAAAAGTATTATATTTACACATTTTGAGAGGATCTACAGTACTACAGGAAACCAAATGTACTTTGTTCCACCTGAAATTAACTCAGGAAACATTAAAATTATCATAGTCTTAAGTTAAAAAAAAAATCACACATTAAGAACTATCACTAAAAATGTATTACACCCCAAACAGTCAAAGCAGCCACATAGATTTTTCAGATTCTCTTGAAATTTAAAACTCTAAACAGGTACGAAATGGAAGGGCAGAAGATTTTATTTTTAGACAGTAGAGATAGCAAATTTGTTTTAAAAAAGAAAAATTATTAAATATAGTTTCACGTTCTCAGTTGAGATTCCTCATACAGGTTCCCTGTTTAAAGGCTACTTCAACAGCATCCATAGCTGAGCAAGCTGCAGGTCACAGTTTGATCCATGTACATCTGGGAATTAAGCTGATGTTTTAGCACTCAAAAGACTCACAGAAATACACACAGATACTTTATCCTTTTATCTAATCAGTTTAGAGCAACGTTGCAGAGTGAAACTTTGGAAATTCATTACAGTATGAATCACCATGTTCTGCAGTTGGCCCTGGGCTGGAACACACACACACAGGCTTTCCGTATGCTGAGCACTCTCTCACAAACTCAGACTGTTTTCTCATTTCCCCAACAACATAATTTACATTCATGGCTTCTATCTTAACTTGCTGCATCACCCACGTGCCACGTAAAACAAAGTGGTAGCTATTTTCCAAGATGTTTTGTGTGCAAATAACTAATGGTAATTTCCGGGGTCAAAAGACCTGTGGTCCCATTGCCCCCTCTTCTATTTAAAACCATTCAGTAAATTACAATTCTACCTCTACAGCCATATCTTTGCTTAATCTATGAAAGATCCAACCAAGACAGTAAGCCTTATTTTAGTAAGTGTTCAGTGTAGTCTCAGGTTTTAGTAGCAAGTAAGATTGATCACCATCTATCATTAAGTCGTAGGGCATTAACACTGAGCATGACCCCAGTATGAACTGTGAGAATCTGCCCATAAATATTAAAGCTCTAGACTTTTTCTATTTTTGAATTGTAATTTTTTAGCATCAGTTCTTTAACAATTTTTTATTTCACTAGCCAGAACAGCTTGTAATTACATTGACTGAACATTACACTAAATCTGTTTTACTCATTATCCAGAACCCTTGGTATATGAAATTCTTCAGAAATTTAGAGGATTTTTAAAATTTTGGTTAGGAATATTTTGGGCACAGGACAAAATTTAAAGAAATTTAAAGAAAAGAGTGGATTATTTGAGAGTAAATAAAAAATTGTTCAAAAATTTGTCAATATAATGACTATAGTAATGAATTTCCACCACATGACGGCACATATCTTAACAAACTAAAGAGAACTAGTGGTTCCAAGGTGGGAAGGTGGAAAGCAAGGACAAACAAAAGCCTAAATGCACTTAGGAGAAAAGGGGGTCTATATTCGAATAAAGTGACTTTCTTATTGCCCTATAAAGGTAAGTTGGAACAAATTAGGAGACAGTGTCATACTTTTAAATGAAATAATGTGCAAAACTACAGTGAGAAAAAGACCAAAATAATAGCAAGTAACATCAGGGAGATCTGTAAATGCTGAATTACCTAGCTATTAACCTGAAACATTGAAACCTCACATAAAAGTGCATCTGTCAGCCAGAAACAGTCAGGTTAACATCTTTGACCATATGAATTTGGGTTTTTTGCCAGCACTTAGAAGCCATCTTCAGCAAAATTCACAGAATTTAGTTTTCTCAGAAAAGAGAAAAATCATATAATACTTCCTTTGCTTGAATGAAATTGAAGACCAGGAACAAAAACACCACATAGGAAAATGAAGAGAAATTACAATATAACCAGAACTACACAAAATCCTCTTTTGCTTATTAGGCAAAAACTTTTTCCCCTTTCCAGAGCCTTCACCTGCTCCTCTCTCGTCCTTGTAGCAATCCCTTGATAGCCTTGCTCCACTCCAGGTGCCCACATCAGGGGGCTCAGCAGCTGCCCGGCCCTTGCCTCTGCAATGACAAAGGCTTGCTGTGTGTCCCTGCCTGTGTAAACTTTCTTGCTCACTAACAGGGCTATTAAACACCTGTTTGATATCAGAGCAAATACCTGTGACAACTCCACTACAGAGCCTTTCCTCCAGTGAGGTGCCTGTTCAGATTTCTGCCTGTACCAAATTCAATTTCACCATCCAACTGGTGCTGAGCAGTGCTCTGGCCCTGTGCCACACCACAAGGTCCTGTGTGCCACCTCACTGCCCAGGGCACTGCAGCTCCCTCGGGTGACATTAGAGTCCTAGCAAGGACAGTTCTCATGCCCATAGGGACCAAGAAGGAGCTGCCCAATGCTCTTTCACTGCTAGGAGGTGATTCTTGGGCACAATACGAAACCTTGTAAAAATCTCCTTCATTAATCACCCTCCTTACATTTGACCAGTGACCATTAAATTTATAAAATGGTCTGTGGGCTCCTGACATGCTACTTGCCTTACACGGGGGGAATGGAAAATACACACATGTCTGTCACAAATAGCTGAATAGATTTGGATTAAGAGCACTTCTGGCTCTAAGTGTAAATATAAACTGATGTCTTTGAGCAGTTTCAAGCCAGAAATTCATTACTTTCAATTAAATCCTCAGCTCTGATTAGCATTAACTGTGTTTGTCTTTCTCACATATTATCTTCATATTTTGAAAAATGTTTATAATTAATTTAACATCAAACCAGTGTCAAAAAGAGTTTCTTTAACACAAAGCAGGAAACAAATTACACGTTTGCCTCATCACAGATACATGGACCTTTATTCAAATGGTTGATTGCTTTTCAATTGCAGCACAGCAGGCAATCCTCTATTCTGCCAAACATAACACCCAATGTCACGAAGTGCAGGAAATGTGCATCATAGCGACAGCAGTTTTGAAAAGGTCATAGTCTAAACAACCTTTCACACATTTTAATGTTTATTTTTGAAATAAGGCTTTATGAATATCTCAAAGGGCTAGCTTAGTTCTCAGTCAGACAAAACAACCTAAATATTTTTTTTTGTTATTCAAAAGCCAAACTGATTAGTTTTAACAACAATGATCAAAACAATCAGAAGTGTGAGTAAATTATTGACTAACATTTTCCTTTTACTTAGTTAAAATTAGGAAGGCTGCTAGGATTTGGTTTTAAGAAACAAGGTTTAACTGCTGTATCACACAATAATATTAATTGTTCCTCTTTGCAACTTTTCACATGAAGAACACACTTGTCCATTTTGAGCTAATATTATAGTAAAAAACTATTGTTTCCTTGATAGGTATATATGGCTTTCCCTGAGATTAAATACGAAATAACACTATAAAGACAAAATTTAACTCATCCCTGATCAAGTAGCTGTCATGAAATAGGCAATTCAATTATGCATGGTAAAAACTAGCATACCATAATCCAGATATTATTCAATTCTTGTGTTAGACATTGAAACAACACTGTTTTGTTGTTTTTTTAACTTCAAAGTCCTACTTACAGATAAATCTGTGATGTCTTTCTGCTACCTTCCCCAGGGACCTCTACCAGAAAAAGCAGCACACACATTGAGCAGCATTTAAACCATATGGTTAAAGTGCAGTATCATTTCTGTTCAAGGAAAGCTAAAAAAGAAATGTCAAGTATTTTCAGTTTTACTGATGTGAACATTTGCTCCTAGTAAATTTTACATTGTCCATTTTTTTCCCGTTGTTACTAAGGAACTGTGGTGGGTTGGCCCTGTACACTAGGTAACTGCCCATGTCACAGAAATACAGAAGGAATTCAATAAGGAATTAATTCACTAATTTCCACTGGCAGGCAGATGTCCAGCCATTATCTGGAAAACACAAAAAAGCAAAATGCTTTTCCAGACCACTTTTAGGAGAGAATATTGCTCTATGAAAAGAAAAAAAATATATGGAAATGTGAAGTATCAAAAATCTTTATCTTGTCATATGAGAACAGCCTACATGAACAGTCCATTTAAAATTATATCTATGTGTCTATTAAAATATGCCTGATAAACCAGAGACGTCACTCAAAAAAATATATAAGTGATGATTTTCATAGAGAATAATGCCCCAGTTAGATGATTCAATCAAGCAATGTGACTATTGAAAAATTTTTCTGTGCTTAGGCTAAAGATATTTCCTGTGATATATAATTCCTAGGGAAAAAAAAGAGAAAAAAATACAGTTTTCCTGCTAAACCAGAGTAACACAGTTTCAATTTTATATCTAGTAGTCTTTGTAGAATTAGTTTGTTATAGAATCAATTACTCTCTTTTAATAAATATGTAAAAGCAATTTGAAGTCAAAATACAAAGTCTTATCACCTGCTTCATGGAAAATCAATCTTGTGAGAAAACCATATATATACTTACAAATGAGAAAACACTTAGCTTCCAACAGAAAGAAATCTAATCAGATATTTCAACTGTCATGTTTTTGTATTAATTGATGCAACTTCTCTCTAGTGACAAATTGCCTTTTTAACATGGAAAAAATACTACTTTTTTGCCTTAGATAATATTCAAATTTGATAAAACCCACCAGCATTCTGCATAAGAGTTAATCTAGGGCTATAGCAATAGATAATCTTTAAGCACTTAAGAAATACAAGCTACAGAACTAATAGTACAAAAACATAAAAGATAATTTTAAACTACTATTCAATAAAGTACTGTCTACAAGAACATTGCTAGTGATGCATAATTTTGACATGCATTTCTTCCCAGCAGAAAATGGCAGAAAGTTAAACTGAAACCCACGGCCACCACAGGTACCAACTCCCTGTCTGTTGTTTCAGTGGTTTAGCTACTGAACTGCAGAAATGTTTCAAATTAATAAAAATGAAAATTCTGTTATTAATAATATTTGCTATAGATGCAGTTTCTAAAAGCAAGACTAACTCTCATGCCCATTAATAAAGCTAAAGAGTTTGCTACAGTTCTATTTTCTTAGGTAATTTCAAGAAATCTAAGAAATGAGATATATAGATATAAATTTACTCTTTTATAACTAGAGAAATAAACTTTGCCATGGGAATAACTATTTTGAGCTACTTTTTTTTTTTTTTATTTATTTAACTGAATTGAAAGTCATTTCAGGTCACCAAAGCCTGCTTATGCTTGGCAATCCTAAATTATTAATTGAAGCAGAAATAAATATTTCATCACAAATCCTTTGAAAGTAGCAATGCCTTTGTAACTAAATTTTTACAATCGTTTTACTCATAAACAGTTTAGTTGAATGACTGAAATTATAATCCACAATATATTTTCCTCTATTCTTAAAGACTGCCTTTACAGCATTTTGAAAACTCAAACAAACCTATATGAGATCTGTTAGAAATGACTCATTAGTTCAAAGTTCCTGGAATGCCCCAGATAACTGGCTTTGTTTGCCATAAAACAGTTATCTCTTGACACCATACATTTATCCTTATGCACAAGCATGACTGAATTACAACTGCATGATTTTCTTTTCAGTACTACATTGTAAGCTAACATTCATATAATCCATTTGAAGTCATGGCAGAACTTGTTTTACTGTCTTAATTCCATTTTGTATGCAGATTAAGTAGCACAGTATTACAGTCTAGGGAAAAACAAAAGTACAAGGAGGAATAGGAAAGGCTTTTAAAGAAGTTAATCCATAAACTGCCATAGGTATTTCTGAATAATATGAGCATTAGTGTACTTCCAGTCATACTGGTTAAGATAAACTTCTTGTTGAGTCTTTAAACCTATTTTTTAGTTCATACATAATTTAACCTGCATCACTTTTTGAATGTTCAACTAAAGCTAAAAGGCATTATAACAGCATTGCTACACATGTATTTGTAAACGAATTTCACATAATTCTGTTAGCACTACAATTTCTGGAAAACAGAAGAATTATGGATAATGTATTTGTAAAGCTTTCTGGAGCTCTTGCACCTTTTTTGAAAAAGTGGAAAGCCTAGTAGTTTGAAAGAATGCTACACATTTCCTTTATAGTTATTTTTAATTTTCCTCCTGAATTTAATAGTTTAATCAACATTCATCTATATATGGCCTATTTTTTTTTAACATAACTTTACTGGAGTGATTTTGTCTGGCTGTGTACACTTGACAATGTGCAGATACTGAACTTCTATCTTTCTCCCTCTTCCTCATCCCCACGAGAATTATATGACTTTCCTTCCCACATTTCTCCTCTTGAAGAACTTTTGTGAATAGATAGAAGTCTTGACAGTCTTGATATTCCACTCACAAGGACACCACAAGAGCACCACACATTAACTCAGCAAGGAAAAAAACAATGTTCTGTGGATTCTGCATCACAGTCAAGCCAAACTGTTTTTTCAGAACGAGGCACACTTTCCTGTTACTTGATACCTTTGAGCAGTGATAAAAGAGAAACTGAAAATTTCCAAGGCAGTGACACAAGTGAAACAGATAAAAATGTGCAAATGATTTAGCAAAGTGTTAAGTGCACCATCTGACGTTGCATCAGCGTGTGAAATTCCTGCAGCTAACACAGAAAGCATTCCAAGTGCTAATGACTAAAGTCTTTAGACTTTCAAGGTCTGGGTTTTATTTGATCTGTTTCAGTTCTTTTTTTTCCCCCCTCTAAGTGGACTTTTTGCCATTTTATTTTGGCATTTGCTTAACCTGAGTACTGTAAAAATGAGAAGTCATGCTGTCATACTGAACAAAACAACTGACAAAAAGTGGTTAGTAAATAGAGAGATTTTTCTAACATTATTATCTATTGTATTTTAATAAAAATGAAACATCTTTCTTGAAAATTTCTCAGGGATTATTTAGTGCCTTTTATTATAAAATAATATGCAGTCTCATAGCAATATCCAACAGATACCTTAAAAGACAATACAAACCATAAGAAACAGCAGATGAATAAAGTATTACTTTTTTTCCCAATTTTCAGTTCAGTCTCTAGAATCTAATGGTCAACAGCAAGGGCCAAATTCCTATTCACACATCCAAATTAATTTTTAAAATAATTCTGGCTACCTTCAGTTTATTTTCTTTATTCCAATATGTGAGAGGGAGGAAGAATCTTCAGTCCAGTTTAGACTTCTTGGATAATCATCAGCTGAGAAAAAATAGTCAGTGTAATGCTTTTAAAAATCAATTTGGCATAGAACCATTGAATCATTAAGGTCAGAAAAGACCTTTAGGATCATTGGGTCCAACTGTTAACCTCGCAGTGCCATCGTCACCTATAAACCGTGTCTTCAAGTGCTATATCTACATGTTTTTTGAACACTTTCAGGCATGGTGACTCTACCAATTCACGGGACAGCTTGTTCCAGTGACCACTGTTTCAGTGAAGTAATTTCCCCTAATATCCAATCTAACACGCACACACATACATCAATGCAACTTGAAGCCTTTTCCTCTTTTTCTATTGCTTTTCATTTGGAAAAAAACAATCCACACTTACAGCATTCTTTCAGGCAGTTGTAGAGAGTGATAAGGTTCCCTCTGAACCTCCTTTTCTCCAGGCTAAAGAAGCCCAACTCCCTCTGCCAGTTCTCATCAGACTTGTGCTCCGTTGCCCTTTTCTGGACACACTGCATAACCACAAAGTCCTTCTTTGTAGTAGTGAGGAGCTTAAAATGAAACACAGGATTTGAGATGTGACCTCACCAGTTCTGAGTCTGGGGGAATGATCACTGCCCTGGTTCTGCTGGCCACACTACTTTTGATACAAGCCAAGATGCCATCAGCTTTCTTGGCCACCTGGGCACATGCTGGCTCATGTTTAGCTGGCAGTCAACCAGCATCCCCAGGTCCCTTTCTGCTGGGCATTTTAACAGCCATTCTGCCAGAAGTCTGTAGCACTGCATGGGGCTGCTGTGACAGAAGCACAGGACCCAGCACTTGGCATTTTTGAGTCTTGGCACATACAATCGGCCTCTGTAGAGCCTTTCTGCCCTCCAGCAGCTCAACACTGCCATCCACGTTGGTGTCATGTGCAAACTGACTGAGAGCATACTCAATGCTCTCGTCCAGATCATCAGTAAAGATACTAAACAGGTCTGGGCCAAATACTGAGCTCTGAGGAGTCCCAGCAGTGATGGGACTGGTGCATCCAGTTGTGATAGGTTGACCTAGGAAGAAGAAACTCAGAAGAGATTCTTCCTAAGGGAATTTCCTCTGTGGGGGTTGGGATACCTGCAACATCCAATTAGAGAAAGTTAGTTCGCTCCGTGCACACACATTTTGAGGAAGGTAATCTGAAACTGACCCTCTTTGTCTTCCGGCAGCTGAGCAGGTAACACCAACCCGAGCTTCCCCCTCCCCCATGCGGGGGGGGGGAGGCTCGGGAGGCCGCTTGGGCCCCGTTTGCCAACGAGGGGGACCCGATGGCCGGGGGGAGCAAAAGTTGTGTGATAAGACCTTCACAGCTTCCTCCTCCACGGGTCTGCGGCTCTGGCGTGGGGGGAGGTCGACTCTTGCTGCTGCCGGCCGGGCCGGGCCTGCCCGGGTGGCCATGAGCAGTGTGGGGCTGCAGCCCAGCCCCAGAAAGGCTGATTGACACCTCAGCTGCCCCCCCCAGCACGGCCTGAGCCTGGCCTAACTGTTGTAGTTGTGTTAAACTTTAACTTTTTAGTGCTCAGATAAGATTTGCAAAGCCTCCAGCCTTTCCTTTGAATATGAAAGGGAATAAGAAGATTTCTGAAGTCAGTGATGTAAGAGCTAAGTTTTTAAGATGGAAGGAGAATGAGAAGATGCTGAAATGGCTGAAAATCTTTTTGTGAAATTGTAGGAATGAACTGATGTACTGAATATTCCTATAAACCATGGAAAGAGACATGGGGGGATGGAAATGTTCCATTTAATAGATGATTTGGCTAAAAAGCACCTGTATTGAGAATTTCTGCCCTGAGAAAAGAAGGGGATTTTGGTTTTCTGAAGATGAAGCCTGAGCAGAGAGAAAGGAGACAGAGAGAATCTTTGTGGTTGAACATTTCATTCTTAAAAGTAATACCCCATGAGACAGACATGGCCCACATCTACAATTTTGGGACGGTTGTAGAGTTGGGAGGAGTGTCACGGTTGCAGGTTCCCGGGCGGATGCAAATCGTGAAAAATAAAACCACAAGAGAACTGGTTTTTTTCCTTCTTGTGGGAAAAATCCCTACAACTTCAACAAGAAGAAGCTTCTCTCTCCAGAAGTGAACTGAGAAAAACTAAATTGGGCACTGACCGAAGTATTTGTTATATGTTTGTTTTGTTGTTATGAAGACTGGGAGAGGGAGGGAAGGAGTGATCTGAAAAATCTTATTCTGAATTTTTTTTTTCCCTCTCTTTTTGTTTGTGTAGTTAATAAATTTTCTTTTATACTCTCTCAAGTTTTAGGCCTGCCTTGCTCTTTTGCTCCTGGTTCTGTCTCACAACAGAAAAAAAAAAGTTTATTTAAATTGGCAACTCAAACTCAAGACACCAGTCTATTCACCAACAGGATGCAACTCATTCACCATCACTCTCCAGGCCTGGCCATCCAGACACTTTATTACCCAGTGAAGAATATACCTGTCCAAGCCATGGGAAGCCAGTTCTCCATGAACTAAGATTTGATGGAAAACACAAAGACAGGAAAAAAATCAATGCAAAATCTTAAGCATATGATTTTGGTTCCTAAGTTCACATCTAGGGAAATACACAAAGCACAGCTAAAAAACAGTAGATCTTGAGGTTTCATTTATTTATTTGATTCAGCCAAAGCATTTGGAAAAAAGACATCTCTGTGTTATGATCTCAAATGTGGTAATAATCTGCATGCCCATGGCTTGTTTTCAATACCAAGTTATTGGAAGTGTTTTCCAGTGATGCACATGACACAGCATTTCTTTGCCAATAACTTAAACATAAGAAAGAGGAAATAACTGAAGACCAAAACTTCAACCATTCATATTTTAACCTGCTGTTATTTCAAACATTTATCTGTTCTAGACTTCAATTGAACTCTCCACTTTGGGTCGTGTTATTCAAAGGTTCTGTGTGGACTTAATTTAAGCATTCAGTGATCATGCAGAAGACAGTTAAACTTCTGTTTTTTCTAAGAAAATGAGAAAGTTATAAGGTAACCAGTTTTCAAAACAAAAATCCCAGAAGTTTTCTATTGAACAATAGTGTTTTTCCTCTTCAGTACCTAAATATATTAATTAATTCATTTTCCAGTGTAAAGTAAAGCAAGGATATGTGTGTTCTTTATTGCTTCTCCACAAAAACCTTATTTTACATAGATTCCCTAATATATTCCATGAGAATCCAATTGGCATTCATTCAGTCAGGTGTAAATTCTAGGCCTTGAATAGCCAGAATTCCTACATTAAATAAAAAAAAATTTAAAAAAATTAAAAAAGGTAATCATAGGAGATTTGGACATAGCAGAAGGAACTGTTTCTTGAGATTGTGAAATTTTGTAAACAAGATTAATTCCCTCAAGCATGGTAGTTCTTAAAAGAAACACTAGTGACTAGGATTGGTATGTGCAAAAAGACTATAATTTCTACATTCCCTCTAGAATTAGAGCAACATTAGAAAGTAGTCATCTAAACAAAGTGTTTATTTTTGTGTTACTATTGTTGAACTATTCTGAAACAATCTTGTTGAAAAAGTAGTTTTCCTGAAGAACTGATGTAAAAACAAAGCAGAAAAGCTAACTGTTGCAGGTCTGTGAAGAAATGGGAAGAAAAATAGGTCTACAGACCCTAAGCGGAAGTAGAAAACAGTACAACAGCCCAAGGCCATGACAATTCAAGTGTTAAATAAAACTATGAAATGAAATTAAATTAAATCTAAACTCTAAAAGACAGCCTTGAAAGTATGCATAAAATAATGCACAATTCATCTTACATAATGTCTCATAAAAAGGAACTTTAAAAGCATTAAAAACTGGATTTACTTTAATGCTGGTGCTGACACAGACTTTCAAGGATAAACATCAACGAAATCTGAAGCTATACTGAAAAAATGCTTTTTATGAATGCGTCTGATAACATCTATCATCAGGCATATAACTCTGTATCCCTATGTTAGTATACATATTTAACTGTTTTATAAAGTGTGAATTCCAAGCTATTACACAACTGGATTTATGAAATATTGACATGCACTGTGCTCTGAGAACAAAATAGATAGTAATGCATATAATTCTGAAGAAGAGAAAACAAAGGAATATATATGAGGTGAAAAGAGCTGTTATTGACAGATATTTTTCCAAAATGTTACAATATAATATACATCGCTTGTCCTTAAACAGGGAAGCATAAAGAACAAAGGACACTTGCATTCTTCTCTGCAATGGAAAAAGTAAGTTGTTATTTTGGAACTCTCTGATTGCTCTTCCTAATATTGCTATACTTTCTGAAAAATAAAATGGAAATGTAGCAGGGTAAAAAGAAATTATTTCCCTCTCATTGCTCAAGAAAAAGCTGCTTTATTGCCTGACTCTCATCCATTCTTATAGTTGAAAAAATAGATAGTGGATCTTTTGGGGGAAATTAAGTGTTCTGGCCTAACATTTCCTTTTTCTTCCCTCCAAAAACTTTCTTTCCCTTCTACTACCTTTTCATTTGTTCCAATGACAGTGAAAAGAAAATTCTCTTTCTGAGATTCACAATTTACGAACATCTACACCTTTATGCTTAGTCAATCAAAGCTTGCTTAATGTGAAAAGCTTTTGCAGGTAACTTTGTTATTCTGTATTTATTTCTTTTTACCTCTCTGGTACAACAATAATGAAATACATTATTATGTATGAAGTTGTGACAGAAAGTCATGCTTCTATTTGAGTCCACCTAGGCCAACATATCTGGCTTACACTTACAAACAATGCATGAAAGGATGAATTTTGTATTCCTGCTAGATGAGAAATAAATAGTTTGCAAACATCATATATGTAAGAATTCTATGGAGATAAGAAACTGGCTATTCCAACTCTGAAAACTAAAAAGTTGTGTGTAACAAAGCAGGATACTTATGGATTTGTTCGAAAGAAGACTAGCTTCAGAATGAGCTGATGAACTGGAGATGAGTCAAATAATCTGTTCACAGACAAGAGGAAATATTCAAGCTTAATAAAAATTACTATTTCTCTGTACAAAACTCGAATTTACAACTTTATATTTATACGTTTAAGTTGCAATCAGATTCAGTTTCCTTTTTAAGCAGAATATTCCTGAGGGATCAAAAGGAAAACTGCAAAACAACATTCAGACCACATTAATGTCAGCAATTAACATGGACAAAGCACAAACCATTGATCATTAAATAGCTCCTGAGAATAGAGGAAATTTTAAATACACAGAACACAAAGATTCCTTCAAGAAGCATTGAGAAGATTTTTCATTGAGACCTTTGTTTCTATGAAAGGGGCACAAATTTGGGGAAATGTGTCATTGATCATCTATTCCAGTTCAAGAAGAAAAGTCAGTCAGTTACCAAAATCCTCCCTTAAAAATTCTTTTGTGTGAGATACAAGGACTGTGCAAATGGAGGGTGCATCTACCACTGCATATACTCCCACTGCAAATCCAGTTCACTTTCTTTTCACAAATAGGATTCAAATTTTGATCAAAAGCTCATCCTAATTAAATCACTATTCTGAAATCAAAATATTAGACTAAAATTATATGAATGGACTCGTGGGCATATCAAAGGCATTTCAAAAATTCCAGTGCTTCTGTCACAATAGAGAAGATCTAAAATCTTTTCACGTTTGATCATTGAGTCCAGAATTCCAACACATTTTGTTTGGACATAAAATGCTGCTGTATCTTTGTGATGTAACAAAACTAGAAATAAAAGTTAAGTGATATTTTAGCATTTTAAAAAAACAATCCCCCAGTAATATCTAAATTAGTCTTGTGCACATTAGAGTCTTTTCCTCAATATTAAGTCAATCTTTTTTGACACTACTTGACAAATACTCGTAGATTCTTCTTTAAATCAGAAAGGAAGAAACATCATATTTCACCAAATTTTATTAGTTGCTATATTCATCGGGCAAATCCAATCCCACAATAATAGAGCTTTTTATGCTGTCTTCAACTGAGCAACATGCCAAAGGTACCTAAAGATTAAATATAAATAATACCTAAAGATTAAAACCAAAGTAAAATAGCTGTAAGTTGTCTGCAAGATATTGCTAATCTTTTACCATGTTCCCCCATACATGGTATGACAACCTCGTGAACAATTCTATGCATAAATGGTCAACTTTAGAGTAATTGTTAATAAAATTAGCAATTTCTCAGTATGAAAAAAAGAGTATAAGAAACTGATCTAAAAAGAGAAGTAACTAAAAACGTGAGGAAGAATAAAATGTGTTATTTTAAAAGGCTCAAGCATGTCTTTAATAGAAAAGCTAACTATTTCATTAAGGAAACTCAACCTGTCACGTAAAAAATATATTGCTGTACTACAGTTGTCCTCATGCTTTGTTTGTTAGGAATCTTATGCATCAGGTCTATGTAACATATGACAAGTGATTCCACAAAATCAAAATTGAACTTGTAATGAAGACATATATTGCACTCAGCAACATGAAGGAATTACCAAACTCTGTCCAAAAACCAACTCTTCCTTTTCATAGGCATTCTGATGAAGAACATTACAAAATTCATTATGTTGTTTTAAGCCTTTGTCAAATATTTTATAAAATCAAAGGAAATTAACTAAATTATTAAGGAATAAAGAATCCTGGTGAACAGATAAGAACAAACAGAGTTTTCTGTTGGAGAGAACTTTACCTTCAGATTTTAAAGTCACACTGCAAGTTTTCCTGCATGTGATAAAATCACAAAATACAGCAAAAGTCATCTCAGTTGCTTTCTTTACTATTCAGCACACTTCAGGGTCACAGATGAGTTTAAAATGCAGTAGTAAGCATTTTGATGCTAAGGATCCTGAGAGAATAATGATCATATGGAATGAAGCTGACTGGAAACACTGTTCTAGCAAGAATCAGATAATGTAACATAGATATTTATTACAAAATACAAATTATTTTGGAAAAAATTCTCTATGGGAAGATATTCACTTGAAAAAATTGACCAGGTAAAGTGGTTGAGACTGTAATAGACAGCAGCCTGATTTTTGCAGATGGCACGAGATACTAAAACAGCTCACATTTAAAATACTTGAAGGCAATAAAATTTACTGAGAGTAAAAAGCCACTAGACTGAAAAAATTGCAATTCTGAGAAGTCTCAATTCACTGTCACTAGAAAATTCTGATTCACTTCTGAAACAGAAGAGGACCATCAACTTCAGTCAAAAATTTGTCTAAGCTTGAGTATTCTTTCGATTTTCCCCATATTGGGAAAGTCTTCACCATATGTCTCTGATATAGTGCAGTGCAGTACTGTACTCTAAAGTAAAAAAGTTCCCTTCACAGCCTGCTTTTCATCAATACTATTCACAGCAACGGTACTCAGTAGTCTAAAGCTTCTTAACCCACCTAGAGTTAAGATTTAACTATATAAAAATCTGACAGCACATAACACAGTAAAGAAGTCTTATAACCTGTTCAGAAATCTCATCTCTTCAATCCTCATGGAGTGAAATGAGCAGTCTTTCTGGTATAATTTCAAAGAAGGAAAATGATGAATACTACTCATTCTGCTCTAATACTCTTGCACATCTGTCTTCTCTACTATCATTTGCAACACTTTAGAACAGAATTTTGTCTTGTTACTCCTAAAATACAGAACTGAGAACTTCTTTCTTTTCATTTTTCTGTTTCTACTACTTCAGCTTTAAATAATTATATCTTCTGAATACCTCCTGCTATTTCTTCTGAGATAAAGTTGTTAAAAAGTGCAAAATGTCCTCACCCACCCAAGAATAATTCTAGAAAAGCTAAGAAGGAATTGTAATAGTTTTGTTCCCCACAGAATACCATATGACTGGAGCTGTTTTTACACAGCAGTGCTCCTATAAACAACACACTAATTCCACAGAATAATAGGGATGCTTCATAAACAGTACAGCGTTATTACAAAGGCACTGTATGCAAACTGACATGGGATGACTTTCTAAAAAAAATATTTAATACAGCCAAGCTCCATTTGATATAAATCAGTCAGAAGGCAGAATTAAACCACGTTAATGTGAACTTATTTCTCTAAACACTAGGCACTCTCCTGGTCACTGCAGGGAAACAAAGCAATTCACACCACTTTGTGCATCAGCATTCATGCAGGTCACCCATTGCTCCAAGGAAGAAGTAGAAGACAAAGGGGAAAGACAGGCATATTACCCACTGTTGGCTAATGACTAATTTGAATCAGGTGCCCACAGGATTCAGTCCTGAGATATGTGAACAAAAAAAGAGCGTTAAAGTCCACATGTCTACTTGCAAAAAGGTTAAGATTCGATCTCTCAGACCCTTTTCTGTTTCAATCCTGAGTACTCTACGCCACATCTGAGGTGTTCTCTGTGGAACACACTCAGTCCTCCTTCTGCAGAAAATTGTTTATGATCCACTTTGCTTCTTTCCATGTCTTTTATGAACTTACATAATTTTCTTATTGAGGAAATTACGATCATTTGGCTATATCTAGTAAGAATCAAAAATAAAGAGTATAGATTGCTCTTTGAGCTATCAGCCTAATTAAACTTTTTTTCTCACTGTCTTCTGTCTCTCAGCCTCTGAATTTTACTTTTCCTTTCCCCAAAACTTTCTCATATTTTACAGTAAATCCATGTCTCCTATAACATGCTACCAGATAATAGTCACAGTTTATGGTGAATAGACCAAATAGACAAACCGACATATGCCAGTATATAGAGGTTATCCTGACATGACTTACGTACAGCACATCTTGAAAACATCTTCTTTTCTCTCTGTGAGATACTAATTAAGTAGCTAATTTTACAGAGTTTTTAACTAGGATAAACATGATAGAATGTATTTCAGAAAACTACAATTTCTGTTTCCAAGTTGACTCAACCTGATCAATATCCTTAAAAAATTATTATGAGGGGACTGACAGGAGTAAAAAAGGAAAAGATGACTCAGATATTTCTATAAGCTTCCTTTTCTAAATAGCCCAGACAATAAAAGAATAAAAAGAAAAATATAAGGAATAAAATGGTACTATGGTAACTATGTACTGACTAGGAAGTATTTAATTTACCTTTGGGCAGAACTGATAGTTAAGATAAGAAAACAATTTACATGAAGTAGAATAACCATCAGGAGATTAGAGTGGCAGCAATTCAAAATAATTTCAATGTTACCTAAAATTCATCCAGCAGTTAAACTCCTTGGGCTATAAAACATCTTGTAAGTAAACACATTCCTGATGTTATTAAACAGTTTCACTGTAGTCATCAAAGCAGTCAGCATCTTATAAATGCAAGATGAGTTCATGTTACCATTGTCACTGGATTTGTTTGCCTATTTGATTGTTAGCTAGTGCATAGATTTTCCTGTCATTTTTCTCAATGTTAATCACCTACAACTTCTTTTAAATAGTCCCAAATTCCATATTAAAAATAAAATCTTAAATTTTACAGACATTTATACACTTGCTCACTTCAAGTGTGAGAAGGTCAGAGCCAAGAAAATACAATCCTCTTTAAATATGCAATCCTCTTAAAATTTATTTCTGTCTGTAACTTGTACTTGAATAACAGATGACTTCTATGTCAATGTCCATTTTTTATGTTAATATGACAGCAGAAGCACATGAAGAGTTCGCGTTCTAAACACTGACATCAAAATTTTGAAGCCTGAAATTCCAAATAGGTTAATTTTGCTGAAAACTGTACTAGAAGTCATGTTCTGTCCTGAAATCTCCTTCATCCCATCTTCAGATTCCTCAGCACACCAACAGAAAACCCTCCCAATCGTTGCAGCTTCTCCTCAGGGCTGGAAGTGTTCATTTTTCTCTGTGGTCCTGTCATAATCAGGCTTAGGGGTGGATCTCTGCTCTATAACCACAGTGGAATTAATACCCCACTTACATAAAGACACGGAAGCAAATCCAGAGTCATCAGGCTAAATCACAGAATGCAGAGACGTTACAGATAAAATATTGTTTCAGTGATGTGTAAAACTGCCAGTTGCTTTGCTTTCCCTCCTTCCATTCTTAGTTTTGCCGGTTTTTTTTTCCAGAGCCTAGAAAATCTGGTAGCAGACATACTTTTCAGACTTCTGCCTATATAACTGTGAGATGCATGAGTCCACTGAAACATTTCAAGTAAATCACCATCAACATCACAGTAGCCATGTCACTGAGAAGTATAAGCTCCTTTTGTTCCTAATAATGAGGATACATTTTTGCTGCATGGTACTTTGGAATGACTACTGCTACACAAAGGCTCAGTGGATTTTGGAAATTATAATGTTTTCTTTGTTAGGTTGCATTTTCTTATTTAAAATGCCCTAACTACAAATACTAAGCATATGCTTGTGTTGAAAACTCACCTAAAGAACTCCCAGTATGTATTAAGGAAGCTCCACTTCTCGAGTTTCATGGACTTTAAAAAAAATCTAAATTTTTTTCTGCAGTAAGGAGATAATGTGAAAATGGGGGGTTTTTTTCTTCTTCTTTTGTGGCTTTATCTCATTTAGTTTTAAACATATGTACTTTTCATTATACAGTTTACTCACATTTTCATTATGTTTAACAAAGGAAAAAATATCAGAAGGGAAACATTTTATTAAAAAAACACCATCACTGACACTCAAGGCATATGCTTTTCAAATAATTTTGTCTTCTATGGACAGTGCAGATAGATGGGGAACGGAAGGAAAATTACTTCTAGCATAGCAGATAAAGCATAAAATTCCTATTAACTAGAAAATGTGGCATAGAAAATTCATTTCCTATTTCAGTGGATTATGTGACCACCTCCCAGAAAAAAAAAGGGGGGAGGGAATTAGTACCATGTGAGCACACATTAACTATTGAAATGAAAGTTATTATTTGCAGAATATCCAATACAATTTTAGCTATAAGAAATTATATTAAATGAAATTTGGAAAGAAAATCACTGCTCTCATCTTCAATTTTTCCATTTTCAATTTTCAATTTTTCCCACTGTTTTTCATACTATTAAAGCTTCAAATAATACCTATAGATATTTTATATATATATATATATATATATATGTGTGTATATATATAAAATATACATGCTTCAGGAACCAAGTTGTCTAAGGTATGAGGTCAGAGTTAAGCCAGCAGCAGCACACCCCTCATTGTGCTAACATGCTCTGCATTCACTAAACCAACATGTTATATGTTCTGAAAAGAATTGCTTTTCATTTCTTATAGCTGAATCCCTAAAGTCAGGAACATAGTTATAAATTTCTAGAAATGTATTAATATTTAAAACACCTGAGACAGAATGCAAATATTCAGAATACAATTTCCTTATTATCAGACTCTTGGCACTGCTTTGTGCCAATATCATTGCTGTATTACTTTGTGCCAATATCATTACTGCCAATAGCATTACAAGAATGCCTTTAATTCTCTGAATCCTTCCTCCCTTGCCTGTGTCCTCTATTGGAGCTGACAGTTCTATTGTTTTTGGGGGGGTTTTGGTGTATATAAATGCATTTCATAAACAAAACTAAACTCTGAAAGAGAGAGACTGATACAGGCTTGTTGTCTGATTGTTAACAAAGAAATTCACATCAGAATTCGAACTGCAATCAGCCTGAGTTATATTGTCTTACCATAGAATTTCAATTTTAATCTTAGATGGCTTGGGGACACATAAAAATTGCCTCTCTTCTCTATCATAGAGTGCCACATTCCAGAACAACAGAAATATTGAAATAGATTCCTGCTACAGAAACAAAAACCAAACAAATATGAGATTCATTTCTTCAAGTTGAAGGCTGTTTGTCATGATAGGCAACCTCAATATCAATGCAATCATCATCCTGCCTATGGGCATAAATCTAGTTCTTCTTTAGCACATTCACCTGTGGATTGTACACTAGATTCAGTGAAAATGTGATACCTTAAGCATATAGTCTTGATTACCTAAGTTTTTGAATATTTGTTCATGTTCTTAAATTTCCAATATTTCTTTTTTTTTTCCTCTCAAGCAGAAACTAGTGATCCCCAGGCAAAACTATAAATAATGCCACCAAATAATACAACTTGTACCATTCACAGGCATCTAAAGCTGTAATATGAATGCTCAACAATAGCACAGGCATTTTCTATTGTAATTAGACATTTGAATCATGTTCAGCAGACTCAAGTAAAACAATTTTAAGTAACTAGAGATGTGTTCCTCAAGATCAAACCTAGATTTTTAATTTTTTTTGCCTTTTTTTATTTCTGAATAATAAGCATAAGACCAAACCAGCTTTAGACTCTTCATGTTAGTTTGATTATTTAATGATTAATTTCTATCTTGTATACTATTTTTGTTCTGTGTATCTTAACATTGTCTGCTCCAAACAAAGAAATATTAAAAAGAATCACCACCCAGTAGGCTTGCCCTAGATAAACAATGGAAAATCCCTGAACAGATTAGTGGTTTACAAATGCTTTAATGGTTTCCTCTGAGACAAAATTCTGGACTCCTATAATGCAAGCAAGGATTACAAATGTAATCTCATACTGGGACTAGCTCTCCAGTTCAAAAATTCTGCTACCAAACCACCAAAATATCTGTTAGGCACAGAAGAATATGACTTGTGACCTACCTTGAGTGTGTAAGTCAGTAGGGTGCTTTTGTATACTCTACATATAAGGGAATATACATATTTCCACGAGAAAAGCTGACAGCAAAATATACAGAAGTCCTCAAATTAAAGCTCTGGAGGACATTAAAGATGTACAGTCGAGGTCTGCGCAGCCATATCATTTTTCAGACATATAAGATTTCTCTATGAAAATCTGGTTTGATGTGCTTCATGTAAAATATGTAAGGTCATTTAGTGCCAAAAATAAAGACAAAGAAAGTCTATAACTTTAGTAGAACCCCTGGAGTATGAAGTAGCTACAGAAGAGTACTGTGTGGGTTAAAATTAATTTCTGCATTTTTGACTGCTAGATTCTAATACAGATGTTTAGATCATGCATACATGAGGGAATGTTCAGTACACAGATATATGTGGAATGCTACAACTTGACATCACCTGCATCAGCCAAATGAGTTCACATTCAAGAATGTATTAAACTAGAGGAATTGAATTAAATTAATTGTGGCAGCTCATATATATGAAGGAAGGTCAGTGGTTATTCTGCTGCCTGAAAGATTTTTTTGTTGCTTTTCATGGTATTTTTTTTTAAGGGTACAGGATGGCAGCCGCTAAAACACACAATATTTGCAGCTGCTTCATGAACTCAACACCACAGACTTTATAGTAAGTTCTCATCAGACCTTGCTGGCAAATAAGTCATCTAAGGCTGAGTTAAAACAAAAAAAGTATTTGCTAAACTAGAGGGTCAAACTGTCTCTCACAGTCTTGCTCATCTTGTTTAGCTGAGTTATGATCTAACTTCAATAGTTAAATCAGTAGGATCTGACTCAAACCTAGATGTGTCACATCCTAGAAGAGCATGTTAACCTTTACATGACAAACATAAGAGTATAACCTTTATTTCAGAAAGTGACTCCTGCTCAGTGTTGGTCGGGGGTGGGGGTGGCCAAGTCTTGCTGAGTAAGCTACTCAAAACCTCTAGCTCTAGCCATTGATAGGCCCGAGTTTATGTTTTTTATTATCAGACTATTTAATCAGATTTTTAAAAATTTTAATTACAAGCATAAAATTAACCTTTTCCAATCAGATTAATCATTTTTACTTATCTCTGGATGGTTTACAATTCCTACAGGAACTTAACTATCTCACTGATGCTTTATTCTATCAAAGAGTTTTGCTCTCCCACTGCTATTCCTATACTGTTGCTATATTTTGACATCATAAATCAAAGACATGAAAATATTTTAAGCCCAGCCACTCTGGAAGATTCTTCACTCAAGCAACTATTGTAGTGAAAAAGATATAAGCATTTTTCCAAATACACAAAAATAATTCCAATGACTACTTGATGTCCTATTGTAATTTTAAGTAAATTTTTTCATAAGTCTAGTTCTATTTTTAAGAAATATAAATAAATCCGTGATGCATATTATGCTCTACTATTAGTATGTACTGTAGTTTGTACACGCACGCAATTTTAGCTCATGGAAAATACAGCTTTTGTTATTAGGTCTTCTCTGGGAGTCTTTCAAAAGTTATGCTACACAAGGCAGCAAAATAGATCTAAACCACATTATTTGCTCAGTGCTGTTCAGATTTTAAAAATTGAGTGTTACAGATAAAAATTCCATTGAGCACCATTGATAACTTCCCCCACCAGCAATTTAGATCTAAACATCACGTTAACTCTTGTGTGGATGCTTGAAAATCTATATGCACAGAAGTTTTCCTCAGAAAGCTTCCACAGGAACATCAATGATATCTCCCCTGATAAATTATATCACATTTACAGGAAGATAACTTCTGCTTAAGTCTCCTAAGGCATGCAATCCTGTAACCTTGGTCTCATCTATTAAAAATCATGTTTCTTTGTATCTTTTTGGTTTGTAACACTGGGCCAAAGGCATTAGACAGCACAAAACTGCATTTTCAGCAGGGTCAATAGGGGTGTAAGTTCACTATTCATTTAGCATCCAAAAAGTAGCTTCTACACATTCCAATTTCTCTTTAAGAGTTTCCCTCTCCCTGGTGATGAAACTATTTTATTCAATATAAAATTTACATGTCCAAATAATAAGTTCAGAAAAGCAAGTTACAATAATTAAATTCAAATTAATTATTTCCTTAACTTGAATATATTTTCAAATATTTGTTTTGTTAGTCTGGTAGTTGTTAAATCATTTTAACTTCTCACAACTGTTAAAAATGTTGTTTAAAAAAAAGGCAAAAGTTTTGTAGCTTCTCTTTATGACATTCAAACACAAAAGGTTGCTTGGATTTAAGGGCTTTTTTTTTTATTCAGTTGTTTTGAACAGGATTTTCATAGTACTGTTCTAAACTTTATAAATTATTAAAGAAGAGAGAAATAAAGAAAGTAAAGAAAAGAAGGTTTGCTTGCCTGGCATATAATTGTGAAGTTCTGCATTTCTTATCATACAGTGTCTCCACTGCAATGGACAAATTTTTTATTTAAATTCATTTTTCTTGTATTTTAGAGTAATAAAATTATTACTTATATAGGAAAAAAATACAAATCTGCCAAAAAAGGTAGAAGTGCTACTGATTTTAGCTTATAGGTTAATCCAAAAATTTACATAATTTTGATTAAGCTGCAACCATTTTGGCAATAAAGTGACTTGAGGTTCTAAAAATGCATGAGATGAACAACAGAAGTAAAACACACATTTTTGTTGCACTGCATAATTTATGCCAAAACTCCTCAGTGTGGTAATATCACACTGGAAAAGTTCAATCAAAATTCCATCTTGAAACTCACAACTAAAGCACACACAACATGTCATTTTAAACACAATTACTATAAAAGAGAACGTCAAGCATATTTATATCCCTTTAAGACATTTGTATGTAAATTTGCATGTCAAACACTTGGCTCTCTGTCAAGACCAGCATACGGTGGTATGTGCCAACTGGAATCAAGGTAACACTAATTTTGTAAACAACTATTACTGAAAAGATAGGTAGTGTTATTCCACATATTAATTACAGATCTCTTATTAAAATGCAAGCAGAAAATATATATTTTAGTACAAAGGAATTAGCTAACACATTTTTATCTTTGAAGAAATACCAGTTACTATTCAGACAACCTTTTAAGCAAAAAGTTATTCAAAAACTATTTCTCCATTGAAAGCCAAAAAATATACTTTGATTTTTCTAATACCTAATTTGTAACATACATACTTCTGGTGTTTGAAGTGAACAGATAAAATATATTCTGCTACACCTTGCAGTTGTATACCTGAAAGGAAGAAGCAGATCAAATCCAAACATATTGCATATTTTCTGTTACCTGAATAATGTAAAGCCTATAAACTAGATATCAGTTTTTCAGATAACATAAAATAGAATGTTTTATTTTTTTCATTATATGAATTTCATTATTTAGTAGAAGAAAATGACTGCTGCATTATTTATCATTTGCTGCTTATTTATTTAGTATAGGGATAGCCAAACATTTTCAACCAAAAAGCAAAAAAAATCAGTTTGATATTGTTCAAGATGACATTCTTTCTAACTCCAGAAAAACATGTCAAAATGTAAAAGGTGAACGAAAAAAGAACAAGACATATCCTGTTCTCCTGCTCTTGGGACGATAAAATCGAATCAATCAAACAGTACCCACATGGAAAAAAAATTAAGAAACTATGGAGCACTTATTAGTGAGAAAATAAGTATGAGAGGAATACACCAAAATTAAGGCATTTCTGTGTACTTTGTAAAGCTGAGTGTAAAAATTCTACTTATATAAAATATTTCTGATTTACCATTGCAAAACTGGCTTTCGGCTTCTGTTTTTCAACATGACATGAGAAAGTTTCAGAAATCAATACATAAGCACTGGCACTGAAATTAATACCATGTGTATTTCAAGCTCTTGTTCATTAATTTCTGTGGAATGAACTAACAGGCTAAAGGCTCTAAGAAATTCAATTCATGCAATACAAACTTTAGTTCCTGCTTCTGAAAGGCCTAGCTTATCCCACAGAGTTCTCATGAGTAAAGGAAACACTGATAACTGATGACATACAGATACCGCAAATAAAGGTCATTTTCAACAGCTGGCTGCATTCCAATATGCTCCATAACTCTGATAGAACCAAATATTAATATGGCATGAGTACTCCCTCAACTTAGACGATGTACATCCTATAGACAGTTTTAAATTTAACATTATTCTTGTTGTGGCTGATAAACTGCTATTGTTTTGATTTTATTTAGAAATAACAACATATTTAGCCCCTAGGTTCTCCTGCTCACTGAGTTATAGAAGAGCTTTCCTCTTTGTCTATTTATTTCTTAAGTGGAAAATCTTACTCTTCACAAAGTAGCATTACCACAGTTCACCCGTAGCTAAAGTCAGCTTCTCTGAGCCTCTACACCACCTCAAGTTAGAAAACATTCAGGACAGAATAAATAATTAGGTGTCTGCTAGCTTTCTTTGTATGCATAATGTGATACACCCACTCGATGTAAAGCTCACTTAAGTTCACAAGTCCTGAGTCAAAGACCAAGGAAAAATTAGGACAATTAAATTGGTTCACTGGTATCCAGCTTTTCTCTCTTATTTTGAGAATGGTGCCAGAAGAAGTGGCCAGGTCTCTCTCTTACTACCTTGAAACACTTCCCGAGTGGCTCTGATGTCCAGCTCCATCTTCTACAGACACTGTCTTTGATGAGCAGAGGCACAATTATATTGGCCAGTCAAAATTATGCTTAACAGAGGGGTATTACCTTCAAAAGAAAACTTTAAAAATGCATTGTTTCCATGGAAGATGGCAGGATTTATTTGGTCCCCTTTTGTGTGCTAAGCACAACCTACCTCTTCTACCTCAACTTAATTGATGAATTTAGAATTTTTCTGTGTGAAGAAAGTAAGAGCATTTTAATGAACTGATTCACTCTGAAAAGAGATACAAATTTCTAAATGACTGACCTCTGCCCAATATTTCCCAAAGCATAAGGGAGCAATTTTGTAAATGTATTGCTAAGATACTTTGATGGTACTCTGAAAAGGATTTTTTTTCTGCATTTTAAATATTTTAGAATTATGAGCTCTGATTTACATTTCTGCCATCAAAATCAAGCACACCTGCAAAATCCCACTGAAGTCAATCAAATTCAATACATTTATATAAGAATCTACCAGTAGAGAATGTTTTCAACTCTATGGTGCAAAAGGTGATTGCACCAAGTAAAAAAATTCCTAATATTCAAATTAGGGGTTCTTTTAAATTTCATCAATTAATTTTTAGGCCATTTAAAAATCATTAATCTATTTTGCACTACTGTTTGCAGGGAAACCAATGTTTCTCAGTAATCAGCATGATTCAAAAGTTCTTTAAAAAGTGATATGCAAACATAACATGAACTAAAATGGCTTCTCTGTGTACGCTTAACATTCCATGAGTTAAAGCATTTTTTGACATTTTTCTTCAAGTTGTCCTTCCAGTGCCCTATCTGAAATTAAAGAACAAAAAACGCTAAGCCTGTTTAATTTAGAATAGCAATGAATTAATCCTAATAATGAAATAACTTCAATACAACGTTGTCTTTGAATCATTAGAGGATTTGCAGATAGTATCTTGTGAATGCAAACAAGATAATCATACAAGCACAGATACCAAATAACCCTTTTTCCAAACACTGGTGGGCATGCATATTCAACAAAATGCAAATATTGACTTTTCTGATAGCAACTAGATCAGATTGCTAAGGCGCCTGATGAGACACTGCAATCCCAGTGTGGGAAACAGTATTGACCTTCATGCTCCGCATGGCAAGCCTCTAGCTTGCTTGCATTTATGATTCCCCTAAACTCTGAGCGCTTGCCACAACTGCAAGAATAAAGTAGACATGTGGAAAAGGGCAATCTCAGTCAGTACAGAAGAGCTTGAAAGAAAGTAAACAGGTTTCATGTCTCATAATACCTCTCCAGAGAGACAAGGAAAGGAAGAAATGTCATTTGCAATTGACTGCTTATGAAGATAAACGGGCACATAAAAAGACTTTTTTTACTTAATAAGCAAGGAAAGGGGATAATAGGTCACACACTTTGCACATTCAACAATCAGTATGTCCAGCAAGTGTGTTAGAATACAGATCTATGAAAAATGCAAATGCTTTAAAGAGCATTCATCCAGAATAAATGCATACAGTCAGTCACGTGATATGCTTTACCAAAAACCTCCTCAAACATGCTATAAAAACCCTAATTTAAAAGAAGAAATATCTATAATACTGTATATTTGAGTTTGTATGTTTTAATCTTGAACTACATTACACTTCTAAGTTTTGCCTAATTCAACACTTCAATTTCAAGTGGAATCAAGAAATGAAATGGAAAAAGTTCAGCATTTCCTGCTACTTTTATTACACTTCCTATAGATGACATGATACCTCAAAATGGTTGCTTAAAATATGTATTTAAAGGCTGTTGAAGACTCAAATGAAATCCTTTTTTTCCCTAGATTCTAATTTCTTTCCTGAGATCCTCTTTCTACACACTTTTTATTGTATGTCTGTCCTGACATTTTATCTGTCTTTGAACACATGGACATATTTCTATAAATTTATTAATATATATTTACACTGGAGTATGTTGAACCATCTTAGAAAGACTATGTTTAAGCAATACAAATACATTCTCTTTGGCTTTCATCATTCTGTATTATTTCTGCCAATGTGTTTCATTTATGATACTCCTAACTCTATGTACTGCTTTTATTCTGAGATATCAGTTATTATAAAGCATAATAAGATTCTTCAGTATTTCTAAGGAAAGAAGGTCAGAGTACTGCTAATTAGGCCAGAGTGCAACCTAAGATCCTTTGAGCATAGAAATTATGATTATGATACCAGAATGTTTTTACTGGGTTTTTTCTTCCATTTGTAATGCATTTTTAGTGGGCAATTATCCTTAAGGCTACAAAATCACAGCTTTTACATTTTGTGAGGAAGAATCAATGTGTGCTTATTAGAAACTTGGTGGCACTTATAATGCAAATGGGAATTCTGTATGCCTTTCTATTTGCTAAAATTCTCAAATCTTTCCTTTCTTCTGAGAGCCTTCGTTTAATCAGCTCTAGGCAGGACTTTAAAAATATAAGAAAAATGCTTTTTTGACTATTCTTGGATTTATTTCTTTCTGAGATAATGAAATGCTTTCTTAAATTTCCATTAAAGTAATGCTGCCATGGATTTTTATAGTCTTTTAAAAGAATGAAAACATCAAGATTTGACTGATTATTTCTTGTGGGCCAGCATTCCCATATGTATATGTGGTTTTTGTGCATAATTTAAATAGAGAGTAATTTGAACCTTATTAGTGAGAATTTTTGTTTTGATATCCTGCCAGCATAGCAATCTAAGCCAATGCTTAGGTCTAGACAGGACACCAAATGCTAGAGAAACAAAAATTTATAGGCAGGGCACCATATGTGCAAATAAATTCTATGTGCTACAAAGCCCAGCAAGCACGAAGAGAAGAGAGAATTCCACTCTATCACATTGCCATTGAATACAAAGGCACTCTTATAGAATGGTATTTAGGTGTGTAACCATTTGTGTTAAATCTTTTAGATTATTTAACCAACAATCAGCCATTACTTTATCAGCCATGGATTTACCTTCTAACCAAACCCTGTGCAAGAAAATTCTGATAAGTGTATGGACAAAAATCTATCCCAGTGTATTTCTTTCCCAGGCTGGAAACTCTGATAAACAGCTTTTTGACCAACACCTGTTGCCTAAACAGCCAAAGGCCTCGCCATGTGTAGTCATGGGGGGGCCACATAGAATTACATTTTATTGCAGTCATTGCAATGATACCATATGGATATCCTTTCCATAGCTGAGCAAAACAAATTCTAGTAAAACTTATTGTCATCTATTACGATTTTGAAAAACAAACTTTTTCTGACAGTTATCTATACATCATATAAATGTAAAAAAACTTTCAGAATCACTTAAAATTCACCCTATTATGATTTCAGATAATATTTTAAAAATTAGAAAATATTTGAATCCTTATTAATTAATAAAATAGAATTATTTCTTGAAGATTCACCAGGCCCTCTAAGGTGATGGAAGAACAGGTCAATTTACAAAAAATAAGCCTGTAAAGACATGATCCAAACTGAATGTTCATCTTAACTGTGTTCACTTCGACCCATAAAGTTCACTCCTTCTCAGAATCTGAAACTGAAAAATATGTGCCCTATGACTATGGAGAAAGCTAGAATTTACTTCAAATACTTAATCTCTAAAAACCTATGAAAGTTCAAAGGCATGTCCTACGCTTTGATATTCAAGGGAGCTTACATTTTCAGCCTTACACATATTTTCCCCCGAGAACACAGATTACTTTCTGCCATGCCAAATCTTGAAAGATATGAACGGCTGTTATGAAAATGGGAGACAGAGTTTATGCAAAATGGGGCACAAATGGGAAAGAACATGGAAAAAAGAGGTTTTAGAGAAAATGATCCAGGCCATGGCTGCAAAAATAAAGTTATCTTTACACAGGTATGTAAAGGTGAAAAATCACAGCATTTTATCAAAAACTATAAAATGAAATATTTTACCTTGCTCTATAAAAAGAACACCTTAGATTAGTCTTCCAGATAAGAGAAGTCTTGCTTCAATTTAAAGGAGAAGCTGAGTGACTCCCTGTATAATTTCTTTCAGGCTATTTCCCGAGGTTTTTCTTCCATTAATGCATCACTTTGCATGAACTCAAATAAATAAGTGTACAGGTAAAGCACCAAATTACCTACTTAGTTTCACAGAACAAGGGAAATTCCTTCTGAGACAGGTTTCATTCAATTTTTACTTTACTATTTGCATGCCATCACACATAGCATTTTTAATATCATATTAATTCATGCAAAGAGGAAAAAAATGCACACGGAGAAATATCCTGCTGCGTGCAAGGAAGACTTCCTCTTGTTTAAAATAATTATAATCTACCTAGCTTATCATTTCAGGAGTTCCATGCTTTTTTCAAGCATTTGTATCAACATGCTTTCAAAGTATCCCATTATGCTAGGAAAAATAGTGTTCCTGAGTTTTACTTAAAAATACCATCTTATCACTAGAGTAACCCATCTCTGTATTTATGATTAAATTCAATCTAAAACATCAATTCCTTCAGTAGTATATTCAGATCTATATCTTAGTAACCCTACTGCCAACTTCTTGCCAAATCAGAAGTTTCCTTTTATCTTCCCAGGATGCTGTTATGTGTATTTAAAGAAAAAAAAAAAAAAACACGAACAAACCAAAAAAGCCACAACAAACTACCACATTTTTTAATAATAGCAAATTAATTTTTACATTTCAGCAAGTATTTAAAAAACTACTTTGAAAAATGACCAGAAATTTTATTATTTGGAAGAAAGGGTAGAAAACTGTATTCATTTGCTAAAGATGTACACAATTTTGCAACTTTGTATGCTTTTTGTACTAATCACTTGAATAGCTACAATGTAAACATAATTTTTAATTTTACTCTCCTGAATTAAATTTTAAGCTATAAGATACCTATTTATTGTTTTATTAGAATTAAAATATTTTATTTAAATAGCTAAGTTCCTTCTTGTTCTATTTTCTATCATGAGCATATTTAAATTGGCAAATCAAAACTATGACAGTCACGTAGGAATATATATGAGTAGGTCTATTTTTAATATTTGATGCATTTTAGTTTATAACTCATTCATCTAAGGAGTTAGCTTTTCAGGCCTTGGAGAGCTACTTTAAATTTAAGGATTAAAAAAGAAATCTAATTTTGAAAGTCTCTTATACATAAATATATATGAATTAGGAAGCAGAAAGACATTTGAGTGACTGCAATCACTGGTTTGGATCCCTTCAGAATAAGGTATAATAATTACCCACATTAAAACTGCTAGTTAAAATGGATGCATTCATTCCTTGCAAAGTTTCCTTAGAAACATTAGACTCTTAAGCATAATCTAAACAGACAGCTGGGTCCACCCTTTATGATAATGTGCCACGCAGCTTTATTAATCTGACCTTTGGAATCTAATGATAAATTTCATACTGCCCCACCATAATTGTTAGTGTCAGGCACTTTAGCAGTCTGTAATTTGCACTTCACTGTAACATCCACTTTTCAGTTATGATGTAAATGCTAACAGGATCTGACACCATCAATCATGTTCTGGTGTCTAAGGCAAGTGACAAAAGTGTGTGCTTGGAGTAAACTAGAACACGACCGTAATGATAATGAAACACATCAACCCTTACTATTCAAAGGCAAAGGCAAAAAATGTATACTGTCATTGTCTCAACCAGCACCTGAATGACATACAGCACTGCAATAATTGGGAGTGAGACTTGAGATGGAAATCATGTTCAACAGACTCAATTTTCAAGTTTATATAAGTTCTGATTGTCCTTTAAGTTGCTTGCAAGAGTTATTTGATAGGAGAAAATATGTTTTTAATGTGTCATCAATAGTATCCTGAAGAACACTATATGAATGCAAAAAGTAGTTCTGTTTAAGAAGGCATGAGTATGGAAATTCCTTCTATTTAACACAAATATGTCAGGTTTTTTCTGCATACTTTTTCTTAAAAGTTTAGGGCCTGTTAATAGCACAAAAAACCTATATGCACGTTATTTTGCTAGCTATAAGTGTTATAAATATGCAATAAAAACCAGTGGCCTCATACCTGAATGAAAAAGATACCTATTTATATTATTTATTTTTTAAAAATAAAAATTAAATAGAATTTATTTCTGAAGTGCCAGTATATATACAGATCTTATGCTTCTGAACGTTGTATATTCCCCCTCAACTTCACTTTTTCTTTCATGACAACCGTTTCTCAACTTTAAATACTTCTTAATGAATAGTCTAATTGAACTACTGCATATAGTTCATATCCAAAAAATTATTGTAGAGCTTGTAAAGATCTCTGTGGATTTATAAAATGATCTCTATGTACATTTATTTTCAGTGATATAAATATTAAAGCCTCCTTTCTGTTCAGTAACAAAGTATCACAGCAGACTATTTTATATAAATATATTGAGATAATACTGAGTTCTACTGATAAATCAAGTTATGCTGTAGGCAAATAAAACCCAATAACAGAAGTTGCTCCCCCAAAAATTCTAATACACATTTTTTAGCTATTGCATTTTATACTTTTTATTTACAAATAAAATGCAAGTTTTTTGTTTAATAGCATTAAGGCAGTTTCTGGCATGCATTTTGCTTTTTGAAAATCTATTCTGAAAGGAAAACCTCAAGTTGTTCAGGTAGGAATATTCTCTTGCTTCAACAGTCTGTTATAAAAATGTGAGCTACACTTTCTCAATTTTTTTGGTTTTGGTCATAATAATTGCCTGCTACATCACAAGTAGTGTGAAATAGCCTGCTTCACCTGGCCAAATTCAGCTAAGATATCTGTGGTGCTGATACAAATCATATTTTGCTCTTCATTCTGAGAATGAAAGTTTTGCAAAGGAGTAGGGTACACAGAAGAGGTAGATAATATTTTAAACCAGATAAGCTTCAGAGAAAACTACTCATTTTACATTTAGATTTCTATTGTTAGTGTAATCAAAGGAATATTCACTACATGTGAGGAACATGGCATGCACAGCCTACAGACACTACACTTATATATTATATATATCTGTATTAAAAGATCCAAGTATACTTTTTCTGTGAATTTAGTGGAAACCTTCAGTGCTCAAGAGCTAATTCAAATTACCTCATACAGTCATCTGTAGTTTGTGTACCTCTTTTAAGATGAAAGAGGTAAACCAAAGTCGTTATTGAAAATACACATTGTCTTAAGTACAAAGAAGAATCTTATATATATAAAGCTACAAAACTTTTAGCATTAATTTTTAACTTTAAAAGCTCAACATTATTAATAATAAAAGAATGGAATAACTTAAAGTCAAGTCATATTCACTAACTCTTCTCAGCCTACTCCTGAAATAACACAAGAAATTACCCAAAACATTTGCACTGTAACTTTGAAGTTAAACAGTAGCTACTCTTACAAGAAGCTTTAAAAGAAAATTTAAGTGAAAAAAAAATCTAACTATTCAAAACCTTTGGTGGGTCACATAACATTAAAATTCACACTACCAATATATTCAAATTTAAATAACAAAAGTTGCTACGTTCATGCTCAGAGTGACTTCTTTAAAGCTAGTAAAGTTTTAAAAGGAATGAATATGTATTCCTGTCAGTGTTCAGCACTCCACTCCCCTGCCAGTGCTGAATCTCTTCTCCACTGTATCAGTTCAAATTAAGTGTTTGTGCACTACAGAAAGAAACATCATGAATACTACTTAACTTCTTCTCTCTTACCAAGTTCACAATGTCTGCTTTGAAACAGATTCAAAATTTAACAGAATACAACCTGAATTTTAGGAGGACATGGATGAATTTAAAAAAAAAGTAGAGATACCAATTGATTATGTTAGCTCTACTATTCTACTACATGCAGAAATAACCATTTTATCTCTTATTAGAATAGATATATCATTTTGGAAAAGAGTTCTTGCCTGGAATTTTGACACAGACCACCTTTTTCCCTTCTAAGTTTCTGAATGTCATGAATATAACGTATGAGACGAAAACCCAACTCAGATGTGCATTTACCTGCTGTAAAGAAAATCCAAAGAAGAAAGAAATTCCTTGTATATATAATTCCTAAAGCTGCTAACAAGTCAGACAAAAAGAATTTCATCCTTTAATAAATGCAATAGAGCACAGCTGCAGAATATTTTTGTTTTCACATTTAATCCACTATCATTATATATACATTATTACATAATGTTTATAGGATCACGTATATAAATTATCATACAATACATAATTATATATAATAAATATCAGTAATCTCAGTAGTCGTTATCAGAATATTTGTGCATCCCCCCACATAGTTTTAAAAAGTGGCAGAAATAATGGATATCCATTTAAGACAAATTAAAGACGTATCTGATTATTCCAATTGATTTTTTGAATATACACGGACAGCAGTAAATTTTTGTATAAATTACAAAAATTTTTTCGTCTCATTCTGATTCTTTTGGTTTTTAATTATTATCTTTTTGTATATATATTTTTTTCATAGCAAAAACGGACTTGGAAACTTTGCAGCCAAGCATTATAAAGTTGAAAATAACTCCTCTGTGAAAATGCAGACATAATTTGCAACAAAACACTCAAGAAATTCTTTGTGATACTGCTCCTCTCCTGACCCTGACACAATAAAACTGTAGACAATTTTTCATTGGTATGGAATGTAGGTCTGGAATTAGCTTAAGGTAAATGTGACCATTCTGTAAAATATATGCACTATGCTATATTCACTTTTTATTACTTTAGATTTTTAATTAATTTCTTGACTAAGATAGAGTGTATTTACCTCAAGACAGCAACCAGTGAGGCCATATTTGTGCAGTTTACACTGTTTATGTCCATAGTATTACACTGGTAGCAAGCCTGACTGGGTTACTATACAAACACTGTGCTGTGTTGACAGATACATATCAAAACTGGATTTCAGCATTGTCAAATAATGCTTTGTTTAAAAGAAATGAGAAAACATTTTCACAAATCTGTTTATACAGGTGAGACCTTGCTATTCGTGTATACTTTCTATGTCAGGTAATCACACCATTGTCAAAGATATTACCTAGAACTGATTTCTGACACTGATTCACACACTTTACTTTCCCAAAATGAGCTTCAAACCTGCTGAAAAATAAATTCTAAGATTAACTGTTATAGTAAAATTATTTTCACACATGAAAAGATTTGTTTCTTTTAAGTGCATTTCATAATGTAACTCAGAATTGATTCAGACCTCAGCATTATAAGTTCTATAAATTTTAATCATGCTAAAGTCATTCCAACATAATAATAAATAAAGAACATCCCAAAACATTTTGTAAATAACACTACCTCTGTAGGTCTTTTGTAAGAAAGGGATAGAAGAATTATTGAGGTGTAAAGCAGAACTCCATTTCTTTTGGCAATTCTTAGGTAACAAGAGTTTCAGTTGACCACGCCTTGGAGAAGAACGGAACAGGATAAAGGCAATAGAATTTGCTATACTCAATTCAAAAATACTCATAACAACTCTTAAAAGTCTATTCACTCAGGTAAACTGGAACATCATGACAAAGAACTTCAGAACAAACACTGTAGCTCAGATTGGACATTTACCAACCTTTAGTTGCTACACATATTCTCTAAAATACTATACTTTTTAATGAAATGTACTGATCTAGTAGAGAATCTACTACAGCATAACAAACTAAAACATTAATTTGCTTAGTCCAGGAGGATTGCAGTTCAGATTCTAACCATACACAATTAATATAGGTCTGTTGAAAAATGAATTAAGAATCATTTGCCTGAGTAGACAAAAGTAATCACTGGATATATTACAGAATGTAATGAACTGTATTTTTTGCCACAATTAAGGGCTTTAACATGACAAAAGATGCTGATATCATGTGTTATGCATTAGAACATACATAGTTTTGTCCATATCAAAAGTTATAACAGCCAGACATATTGCAGAATAGATCTAACAATTTGTTCACCCCCTGGCATTTGAGAGTTGCTCTAGACACAATTTCACTTATTCAAGTTATTAGTCAAATAAGGCCTTACTGATTTTAAATTCTTAAATTCTTTCAATTTTGAAATTTCTTAAGCTTTTTTTCACTTCTTCTGTCTCACATTCATCAGTGCATAGAAAAAGATTACACCAATCTGGGATTTCAGAAAAGACCAGGAATATTGTGAAGGTATGCTAACTATTTAAAGAGTAAAAAGCAAGTAAGATATGGAGGCGATTCTTATATGATTTTCTCTGTAATTTTGGTAGGTAAAGATTATAAAATGAACAGATGTTTGTTAATGATATCAAAAGAGTCTGGCAATATGTTCACAATCATAGAAAATTATGGTTTTGAAACTGATCTGTGAGTCAACAATGGTTTTACATCCAGATTATTAAGGTAAACATAAAATAAGAAGTATTGAAGACAATTAGAAACTCAAGTTGTAATTAAAATTTTGTCAGTCAAAATTCTCTAAATCTCTCAGATCAATAGTAGCTAGCAAGCATTTTAAAAACATCCTATACAGTTGGTACCAAAGTGCTCTTAACTAAAGTAAAAAAGTCAAGTCAATATAATTAAAATTATTTGCATGAACATTTTTGAAAATGATATGATAAGTGCATATTTTCCAAATCTTAGGGGGAGCATTTTTTCTATCTCTCAAAAGGTGTTCTTTAAGTTGCTAAACCTATTAGGCAAAGTTACACTATTGTATCATTGTTCAATATCAGCACAACCACCTTACTCTAGGTGTAAATTCAGAATTTTTTTCACTGATTTTGCTGGTGTTTTTTAGAAAGATATTACATATTGCTTCTTTATATTGAAATCAGTTTTTCAATTCTCAAAAAAGAAAATCATTGTACTGTAATTCAGACTATTACTAAACTTAGGGACTGATCTGAAATGCTACGAGTTATCGGAAATATTTTTGTGGCTCGTCATTTCCTGTGTGCCATTGTTTCTTCTGTGAAAAGGAACTTAGATGCCTTTCAGGTTTGGCAAATAGTTGATATGGGTCAATCTTCTGGTACTTCAGAAATAAAAGATTTTCAGAATAACACTGTCAGAAACTATTTCCACTTTAAAGTCTATAATGTTATTTATTAAAAGCACATTAGTGTCTCCTAAGTCAAGCATAGGCTTGGAAGAAAATTCCTCACATTGCTTAAATGCCACACAATTTCTGATGTTTCCACACCATCACAAAAAATATCTATTTTATCTTCCACTATAGGTTTCGAATAAAATATTCTTTTGTTTGAACGAGTTAACACTGGCAAAGAAAGGTAAGGACGGTTAAATGGGACTTCAAGCCAGCAATTAATATTAGCAAGGTTTAGTTGGTAACTGCCTTGTTATTTCTTTCAGATTATAGAAGTGCTATAAAACTAATTTCATTTGTATTTTTCCCTGATGATAATGATTTTCACATACAAAAAATTCTCAGAAACATAAGGAAGTTTGCCAAAGTAAATTAAAATTGTAAAATGTTAACATACTGTTTTACATAAAAGCAGTGCTGCTTTTCTCAAACAGTGTACAAAAAAGATCTGTTACCTGTTAAGTAAAACAAGAAAAAGAATATCACAGACCAGAAAGAGATGGGATTAGTGTCAGAATGGGGTATGTTTGAGTGTTGGCTTCTGTTCTGGTGTGATTGCCTTAGAGGCTGAAAACAGAAGTAACAGGTGGGAAAAGCAAGCAGGTCAGAAATGTGTCAGGAGCTAAAAAAAAAACTCTGCAAAACAATAAGAAACATCCCTTCTAAAACACAAGTAGGAATGAGACGTATTTTATAGCATTTTTAAAATAAATTATGTAAAATGCAAAATTATTAGGTATTTATAATGCAATAAAAGATACAGAATTCTCCTTTCTACTAATAAATTGATCCTGCTGAAGGCAAAGAGCATTTTACTTGAATTCTACAACAATATCTTCCCCTCTTAAAAAATGCAATCTAATGAAATTATTAATAAAAATTAGATACCAAACTACTGACTTCAATGGAAGTTACAAGTCACAACAGAGACACCAGCATTTCACTTGGCAAGGATGAGCTGTAATAGTCCTCTGAATTAAGAGGACAATATTGCTTCTGAAAGAGTCAAACTGTCAAGAAACTACAGAAAACATTTTGTCCTTTTACCATGTGTAGTGGTTGAAATATGCAGAATGTTAGGAATATTGATCAAAATCCATCCCAAGAACATGAGGAAAATTTGCCTATCTCAGATGAATGCATGCATGGCACAAAACATTTAGATATTGCATGTGAACTGCACTTGCTCACTGACAAGACAAAAATGCTTATGCTGAAACATTAATTTAGTCTTGTTTCATGTCAACCAACAAGTATTTTAAGTAGAGTTTTAAGATTTTATGTGCTGTAAGTGAAATAAAAATATATTTCTGAAACTTTGCAATTACACGGAAAAAGAACACATGAAAACAAATAAATGTAAAGAATATGAAAAGAGAACACCACAAAAAACCCCAATCATAAACCTACCTCAAAATAGCATTATACAATAAAGCATATCTGTAGATACATATATGTTTCAAAGACTACTTTGTGCATGATTAGTCTTCCAGACCACTGAAATCTTCCAAGCTGAATTGCCAGTTTAGGCAGAGACAAACTTATCTTGCAGGAAGTTTAGTAGGTTAAAAATTTCCTCAAGTGATGTTACAGGTACAACCAACAAATTTTGTGCAGCTGAACACCAATGTCACTGCCTATTTGGAGAAAATGGATATCTCAAGTAGTTTAATGGGTTCCTGGTTGTAGTTGTGGGCAATATTTTATAATCCTTTGAAAATTGTTTCTGTGGTTAGTTAACTAAACTAACAGCTAATGAATAAGATGGGCAGTGTCATCCAGCTCATTAGTTTGTTCCTACTTTTACTTGTGGCTCACATACATACCATAATGACCACATGGCTACAGCATGGAGCGCAGCGTGGAAGAAAGACTGCCAAATATCATATATAACTGACATAAATCAAAAATCCGCAAAGAATGGTCCACTTCAGAATCCTTCAGTATTCACAAATAATATATTCCTGTAATCTAATCACAGTCTTTTTTATCATTTCCATTAAGTCATAAGACAGGAAAGCATTTTGAACAATACATCATGGATACACTCACCACATCTAGAGAAAATTCACCTTTATATTGTATTACCTCTGAAAAGAAAGCTGTAAATCACAAATTGGTTGAAAATAAAGTGGATTTTTTTGTTCAATTATTTTTCCCATACACCCTCTCCAAATGAAGGACCGTAGGTCATTCAGATGATGTAAATTATCATATCATCATAAACAATGTAATTGTCCTGACACAAGTCCAATCAACCATCATCTTTAGTTTGCCTTTAGAAGATTGTGCTTAGCCTCTGTGTGAGAGAAAGCAAGAAAACTGAGATGAATGAGTACTCTGAGAGATAAATAACTGAATTAAGAACATGTAACTCAGGTGATATGATTACACACTGGCTCTCTTTCTCCTATCCTCCATTTGTTTCCCTTTTAAAGTATTTCATATCCTATCTCTATAAAAAACTAAAATATTAAGAGAACAATTTTTGCAAGCATTGGCAATTTCTCTTTTAATTGCTTGCTTAGCAATTTCTAATGAAGAGGTTTGGATGTTCTGCCTCTTAAGAGACTTTATGTTAGAAAAAAAAAAAGGTGTGAAATCCACATTTGAGGTTTGGAAGTCTTAATATTCTTGATAAAAGGTAGTTTCTTTAACCTGGATATTCTATTCACATAGTGCTTCGTCACTGGCACAGAGTAAGGTGCAGTGAAAACATAAATTGTACGCAAAAAACACCACCAACAGTAGTTTTGCAAGGCAACCCACTTAGGACATGACTAATTTGTGCACAAAATGGAATCACATCCAGTGTCAGATTTACTGAATGGAAAGGGAGAAGTTAAATTGATGGTAGTGATGTTTTATGGAAGTATAATAACCAGCCATAATCAAGGACACAAACTTAGTGAGAAGTTGTGCAGCCCATCCCAGAGTGCTGTAATCAGTGTAGCTCATCTCAGAGTTCCAAAATAGGAGCTAATACATTTACTTTGTAAATTTCAATGCCTTTTCTGGATACATCTTTGTAATTTCAAATACTAAATTAGTTAGCAAACAATCCATCTGAATGATTTTACCAGAAATGAATTTTATCTTTGTGATAATAAGAATGTCCACATGTTAAAAATAATTGGCACTTACCTTTATTTCTTGAGCTTTCATGATGCTTTTCCTGCTGCAATTAAAAGCAGAAAAATGTATTAATTACAGAATTACTTATAACAAAATCATAGACTTATATGAGCCAAATGAGACAGTGCTGTGCCTCCTTCATGCTGCTCCAAAGTAAAATCAACTACACTTTGCCTGATGCCTACAGACTCCTATACAATCCAATTTCAACTCCCCTAGCGTTTTTCACTTTATTTTTTTTTCTCCTTCAATGACTGGGATTAAGTGCTGGATACATTCTCCAATGGGGCCATGCAGTCTCTGTCACTTGACTTCTGTTTTGGGAGATGCTTTTAATTCAACTGCACAAGTCCCTGTTAGACTGGGACTTGTCCCCTGATGTAATTTTGAAGCATGAAAATTTCCTCAAGGCAGTAACCTGTCCCCAAAATTTCAAACTTTGATTTTACACAATATTTGCTCAAAAGATGCTCTTTATTTTGGGTATTGCAATTCTTCAAATATTTGCTGCTATATAATTTTTTGCCAGTAAAAAATAGCATTACTAGTAGACTAAATGCAAAGCGTTTCTAAATTTTCTTCCATCACAAGATAGCTTTTCTTTTATAATTTTAACAAGAAAAGGAAATTGCATAGCATTTTTCTTTTGCTGCAATTTTTAATGAGCATGTTAGCTTTTTATAACAATGAGAGTATAACGATTACCCTTCAGTCCTAATTGCGCTGTTTTATTTTACACCAAGGATTTGTTATTACTGTGCTCATAATAGGTTCATTTAGTTTTAAAAGCATCCAGACTGTACATAGAAATCTATAGAAATAAGTTAATACTTCTACACCAATACATATATCTTCTAACAGTATATCTGTTAATATTTTCTAATTCACGGGGACATAGAAATGTTTAGTTACCATTAAGACAAGCACAAGACCATCTTAGCCTCAAACAACTAAAACATGTTGTTCCAACTTTTTAGATTTTGTGAAATAATAAATAAAAAATAGTGATGCAATATTTTTGTTGTTCCCTGCAACCCAATTTTACAAATCTAAGTCAATGACTCTGGAAAATACGATTTCAAATTTCTCCATGACTACATTATAAACACGACTAAGATATTAAAAAAAAAATCATTATCAGTAAAATGTGATGTACTAGATACATTTTTAGTATTTCCTAAACACAACAAATGGTATTTCCCAAAATATTGGATATGATGTGCTGATTTACCAATATTGATTTTCATGCCGTTCTGACTTTCACACTATAATAAAATTAAAGCAATGGTTTTAGTGTTACCCAATTTCCTTCACATTTCATTTTACACTACAGTCAGCATTTGGTTTAGAGCATCTGTCTAGTACTTTCTTCTAGTCTCCTAAAGGAAAACTTGCTTTTAATTTTAATTTAATATATCTTTAGAAGTCATGGAGTGAAACTTAGCCTTTAATAGAACAGTGTAAACTCAGAGGAATCTTGTTCATTATAAGAAGTCTATGATTATTAAAATATCAACCAACCACCAAGACTTAGAGCCAAGTTGTGTTAGCATTCAGATAGTGCAGTTTTTTGGGCTCCAAAGACACTGTTCTGTTCCACAAAACTCACTAGTCTTTTCTCCCTTCTTTAGTTTGAAATCAGAAGAATGGATATTTTTGCCAACAAAGCTGCAATAGACTGTAAAGACTTAGTTGATTACTAGATCAGAGTATCCTTGCAGGAAAGCAATATTAAAAGTCAAATATTGATATCAAAGGAGAGAAGACAAACACTAATTAGGATGAGAGTTATTTTTTAGGAAGAAGAGAGTTCAACAAACTTGGCAAAGTTTAGAGTAGAAACAAAATTATTTAGATGAAATTTTAAAATTAAAAAAAATGTTGCAGGGTTTTTCTTAATGAAATGTGTTAATATGTCAAGGAAAAGAGGCATTAACAAAATATATTTTCATACCTATTTTTTCTAATATCTTTGTTTTCTTTAGTTTCAACTGAAGATTTCGGAGCAAATTTTCATGGTGTAGCTTTCACAAAACACTCAAATTTTAATTTTAAGCTGCCATTCAAACTAGAAAGAAAATACTTTCTGAGCAGATCCTAGACCAACCCTCAGTATGATATTCCTTGGGCCAAGATGCTTGGTAGCAGCAAAGAGCATCCACATAGAAAGAAAAGTCTCTTTGCCTGCAATTATTTCAAAATTAACTAGTGATTAGACTGGGTGTAGCATCTCTGTACTCAGAAAATAGCTTTCTGCCTAGAGAAATCTTGCTAGATTAGACTTTTCAACAGAAAACACAGAGTTAAAAAATCCAGACAAGTTTATACTGAGGGTGAATTAAATACAGATTCCTCCTTAATATAGAAAGATAAATTATGTGAAATATTTTCAGTAGAAAATCACTAAGAAGCAATGATTTATGCTAGCCAGCCAACACTGTAAGCGCCTATAACTTAGGAAAATTAATTTCAGATGCTCAGGGAAATAGGAACTGCTCATCCTAATGGGAAACACAAACAAAATTTTCAGGGTGTTGGAATGTGATATCGAGGTAACTGAACTTTTTTAACTTTTAGTAAGTTAATGGTTCATAATGACATTTATTTCCACCTGCATTTGTGCAATGTGCTAGGCTTTTAATGCTAGTTGGACTGAAAATAACAGAATTCTACCCATATACTACTAGAAATGTGTAAATGTAAATGTGTAAGCATTGCAGTATTAAGTAAAATGTATTTCTCTATAAACACTTGTGTGGAGGACTTTATAAACCCACTATTCTACATATGTCTGTTATTTTTCTCCTGTACTGCATTATGATATATAAACAAAATATTTTTACCTAACATGTTAACAATCCAAAATTATATATAATTTTTTTTTAATTATATACACACACACACACATACACACACATACACACACATATATATATCTTCATTCATGTAATCATTCTGGATATATATGTCCAGAATGACTACATTAACTACAGGACTATATTGGTACCTATTGATATGAGCCATCTGTAAATAGAATCAACCATATTTCATTTTAGGATATTTTTATCAGCTTCAATATAGTAAAATACTTTTGAATTTAACACTCTCCAAACAAACTAATCAGACAGGTTGCATGGCATTTTATGGCTTTGTGTTGCAACACAGTGTATCAGCCTGATGAAATGTGTCCATGCGGAACATATTAGAACTGTAAAGGAACCTTTCCTGTGTGCCCAAAACGCTGAATTTAAAGTAAACTTTTCATGGAGAAAATGTCAGATTTTCCATTATCTTTGTGGACTGAAAAAGACCACAGATGGTTGACCATAAAAATTACTACTGTTACAAATCATAAGTTACAAATTATTTCCAATATAAATCAAATGAGGGTCTGCAAAGAAACTTATTTAAATATACACAAATGCTTTTCCAAGGTATAAAAGCTCCTTTTCTAGTGCTATTTTCTTTTTCTGACTTAATACACAAACATTATCAACATCTCTTAAAATATTTTGATATCATCATTATTCGGAAATGCCACGTTTGCTAAATAAGGTTGGCATAGTAACAAGTCTTATTTAGAAGGGCTTCCTATTAGCAATAAGGGATGTAGAGAAGGATGATCAAAGGGACTCTTAATTTACCAACAAGGTACAAAGCTATTTATGTTCATTTCTTAGTCTCATTTAAATATATATCATGTGACTTTTGTCTGAGTTTTCTCTTTTTGAAAGAAAATTAGTGTTTATAAACCTTGGATGCACATAGAAGCATGATGACTGCCACTTAATTCTGTGTGTTTCAAAGGAAAAACTACATAATTGTGTTTCATAGAACAGGACCCCACTTATGGCTCTGCCTGAATCATCTGCTGACGATTTGGGTATGTGTGTGCCAGAGTGGGCGACAGAAAAAAAAGAGGAGCCTTATTTTGTCTTTGGAAAACTCAGACAAAGCCTCCTTTGCTATACTGGCTCCAATTAAAAAGTAGCTGCTGAATTAATCAAATTCCTAAAATCAACAAAGTACTAATTAATGTAAAGCATATGGTAGATTGTCCTTGACATGTGACAAAAGTTTCAATAATTTAATAAACATACACCATTAATTACAGAAACTGATGAATAAGGGAATGAAAAGTTACTTGCTTTTCTAACATCTGATAATGAAAAGTTACCATTAGACATATAACAAAATATAGTTAAAATGCAGAAAACCAGTTTTGTATTCATTACATTTCTGGCTAATTCTGCAGTAGGGGTACTATGTAGATAATATTAATATAATTAATAATAATAATAATAATAGAATATTCTTGTTAAAGAAAATACTTCATTAAGAGAGGTAACAGAATAGTTATTATTGTTAAAACATGTACAAGCTATAGCAGCTGAATTAACAATACATTTACTCAAATTAATACAACAACTTTAATTACAATAAATCTGAATTACAAATGTACAGAAACGTTTTATTCATAGGTGAAATAGCAGCATGGTCACAGCCAGGGAGTACTAGCACACATACATATATGCCACAAAGCAACCTGCTAAACTATTCTCAGACCCAATTTGATCAATGACATTAGGCTGAACATTTGTGTTTCAAATAAGTTTTACAGAATCAGAATTCAGCAGACTCTTAGCAACTGCAGTACAATTGCAATTTAAACTAAAAATGCATGCAAAGCAGAAGCAATGACATTTACATTTGTAAAGCTGTTCTGTTAAGCAGCAGTAAGCAAGGCCTTGCTTACTATGGGAAGGAAGAAAGAACATGCAAAAAGTGAACCATTTTCCTCCTGCTCTTGTCAGAACACTATTTACTGCAGAAAGCTTTTTAGTTTAATGTTTGCAGCAGGATTCTTGAACTGGTATTCTGTATACACAGCCCAGTCTTCTTAGAGATTGCCATCATTTATAGCAGCAAAATCGGAGAAAATAATATGCCACAGGTTGTTCTTGTATTGATTAAGGCACTACATGAATATAAGATTGTGTGAAGGAAACAAGATGTGATGCAAGGTTGCTAGGCAGAAATAAGGTAATATATAAAGCTGTTTCAGTTTTCAGAATTAATGGCGTTCCCAGGAATATCACTAAATATTACAGTGTTAAGGTAAGCCCTACAGGACTGAGGAGAAAACATGATGAAGTCTTGAATTCATTAAACTATATGAAAACAACTCAACAGTATTTGGGGAGCCTCGATATAAGAGTATGATTGTCATTAAAACCAAAACCAAACCAAGAAAAGCCCAACCACAGAGATGGGAAGGGTAAACTGTGAAATACACTGATTTGGTTCTTGGTTTGCTGATTTAGGTCCCTGAGGAGCATGAAGAACAATCATGGCAGACCCAGGAAGGTGAGTTTGAAGTAGTAGCTCCTCTCTGCATGCAGATTACAACCCCTTACAAGCAAAGGGGAAGCAGAGAAGACATAAATATATGAAAAAGTGCAACATCATCTTGTCTATGTCTACGTACTCTGAAGGAAAACTATCTCTAGACCAGGCTTCAACAAGTGTGTGATTTCTATAGACAGAAAGGGGACATAAGTTCTACACAAAGATCCACAGGTTTTTCTATTCAGGCCTGCCTGACATAAAATAACCTAGATGGTTGCAAGGGCATATATTGTTACTAAAGGCAGCCTTGGATCACATAAAGCAGAGCAGACAAAGCCTTTGCCCTCAAGGTGAAACAATTCTGGGCTAAAGCTACTGTCTAAATCCAAATGTTTCTTCAGTACCAACTGAATTGATGCAGCTTCCTGCTAATGATAGAGTAACACTGTTTATATCAAATGTATACACCTTGTATTGCATTCTACAAAATAACATTCCTTTTTTAAAATAAAGTCATTCAAATTAGTGCATTTTAAAAGCAACAATTCCTTCTGGTAGGATTGCTCACGATCTGTATGGACACATTTCCAAACACTGCTAGTGTAAAAAGACCTGCATGCAGCAGGCTGCAGGTAGCTCCCAAGACAAATAAGCACCCTATAGGACCTATAAAGCCTGATTACTCTTGCAGTTGAAAGGCAGCTGAGTAGTAGTTTAGGGTTTTAATTTCAAGGATTCTTATTTCACTAATTCATTTGGGTTTAGTAGTTCTAAAACATTTTCTTTCTTCTTTTTTTTTTTTGTTCCCAATGTAAGACCTTGTCCAAAAGGAATCCTATTGATTTGACAGGCCAAATGAAACTGTGGAGAAAGGCCAAATATACATTCCTTCATTTTACTGAAACAGAGAAAGGCCTGTTTTCCAAAACTTGTCATTTTTCCACAATGAAAAAAAAAAATCTAATAAAATCTACATGCTGACTTTAAGGATTAATTTTTCCATTGGCTGTAGCCCTTCTATCCATACACATCATTATCATCAATTTTCCTAAGACTGGTCACAGTTCTGAGCTGAGCAGGAAAAAAACTCCTGTATAGAACATATACAGAAGGTTACTCTGCATATATTTCTTAGGCTGCTCTTACAGAAATACAGTGTAACTATAGTTTCTTTAATATGATGTCTTCATACTTTGTTCTTTGATGATAGATGCCTGTGCCTTGAGGACGTCCTTCCCAGGACACTTCTCTAGAAGGTCGTGGCACTCCACCATTGTCCCAGGGCCCGCCACGACACAGCACTGCTGTTTTTATAATGATTTAAGTACTAATATGCTTAATGCATGGCTTAAGGAGCAGAAGAAGTGTATACTTTTGCACTAAAGCATGTCCTACTATGAACAAAACCATATATTTACTGAAGATTTTACAAGTCAATTTATGTAGCTAAGTCCAGGATACCGCTCTCCTTAGCGAAGTTGGAGGAGCTATGTAAATAATGACTTTACAGACGTAATTACTGATATTTGTGCATATTTTGCATTAAAATTTTTATGCTCAGACACTCAGTGCAGTATTAGTTTCCCATACATAGACAGCATAAGATGTAGTTTCTTCAAACCTACCAAGAAAGAAATACAATAACACAGGACAGTCAGTGCGATGCTGCAGATGAATATACTTATTTGATATAGCTCAGAATCATATTCAGTATATATATCTTTATTTTGCTATTATCTGAGAACATTCTAGATTTGAATAGGCGAAGAAGCAACACTTTATCATATTGAATTATCCCTGGAAATTCTAGGATACAGTATTTAACGGGTGTTCTATTACCTTCTCCTTTACATGAGTTCCTAAAGCTCCAAGTATCCTCACAATTACTGAACAGTTGTATATTTCCTGACAATATAGTGCTATTAAAATAAAAAAAAAATAAAATAAAATAAAATAAAATAAAAAATAATAAAAGAAAAAAGCAAGCTACAACAGATGGATCTTAGCCACAGAATTCCCAATGACATTAATGGAAGTAATTTGCCTAAAATCTCTATTCGTTTTTCTTTTTAAATTTCAGAGGTGGATTTAAGTCTAATTTTCTAAAACCACATAATGTATCTTGCTTTTTATTATTCAGTCTATCTGAGGCTCATTCAGATCTTATTTTAAATCTTGGCAAATTTTTGTACAGATAGAAGAAACTCTACAGGAAGAATGACAATTAGGGAGTATAGACATGAGAGCATAAACATCAATTACCTTCCTACAAAACAGGAATGCAAGTAATATTTAGTCTGCATTAAGACATAATTATGGGTGAAATTGTAATCTATCTACCAGTATTGATTAAAACCAGTATGCTGAGACATTGCTAGGTTACAAACGGGTTGTTTCTCCATTCATCTTATAAGAGCAGATAAGGTAGTGTAGCAAAGCAAAAGAGAAGTTCATGATATGAATATTAATCAATTGCAACTGCCCTATTTTAAAATATTCAACTCTGTGTTTAAGGAATACATTCATTTAAACCAGAGATTTGAAGAAAGGTTATATTATATTACCTACCGTGTGACATTTAGGAGACTAGAAAGTGAAATTAGGATCATATTTTCTTCTACTGAATCCTAGAAAATTCAGGATTAACTCAGTATTTGATTGGTGAATTTCAACTTATTTTTCAAAATGAATTATGAAGTGTAGCCATATACCCTGCAGATATACTAACAATTGGTTACAGCTTTCCTGCTGTGCAGTAGGCAATGTACTGTAAAGCTTTTAGTTATTTTTGCTTGGCATTCATGTTGCAAATAATTAACTTAAAAAAAAAAAAGGTTGCAGAGAGCTGAAATAACAATCTAGTAAATAGATGAAGTTCTAATCTAATTGATAATATTTTATTTTTAATTACAGTTTCCTTATGTATATATATATACATTTATTTTTCTTCCCTTAGACTGATACAAGTAAGCAAAAATAAAAAAGCATTTGTCATTAATAACAAACTTCAAATAATGTCTTGAAAATATTTCCTTATACCAAACCAATGAATCTGAATTTCTTCCATCTAATGATGGAGTAGGTCCCAGGAAGCAGTCACTGGCAAAAGACAGATGTATCCAAATGGCAAGCTCTGTTCTATATTAATTGCTAATAATAAGCCATCAAAAGAAATTTTTGAAAATATAAAGGTATAGAAAATATTTGAAGATTCAGTAATTGCTTTGAAAGGCATGCTTTACTCATGCCTCAGAGTAGGAATGAAGTAACAATGAAATAAACAGGTGAGCTTTAAAAGGAAAGTCAGACTGACCAATGGAATGGTTTCTCAGATTTTATAAAAATAGCACTCACTACTTGTTGCAGTGGTATTAGTCCTTTATAATTTTGGAGATCAACTTATTGCAATATAGTAGTTACTATGAATCTCAGAATTTTAGCATCAAATTATGTAATACCAAATAATGACACATATACGCCAAGTTGAATACATTCTATTAATACAATTTAATATTAGTGCTTTATTGTTTACATTGATGTATGACAATAATCCTCAGGTTATAGTAATAGAAAGCAATGGCATTTTCATGAAACATTAGTGAAATAAAAATTCCACTGATGCCTCAAGAGAGCAGTAGGCCTTACTTGTCCCTAGAAAATAGATTTGAATTATAGGCTGCTTATTCCAGGTTATATAACCAGAGTTATAAGCAATAAATGAAGCAAATTACTAATATTTTTTGTTTGGTTTGTTTTGTTGGAAGAAGGGGCACAGAATAAGTTTGTTAGAGTTTTGTTCCTTCAAATACTAGTTTGTTAGAATGCATTGGGCAGAGGAATTCAATTCCATGAAGTCATTTGATAGAACTGACAATTAACATTTAGCAGATGCTGTTAATATTATGCAACATTATAAAAATATTTCTTGCTATTAAACTTAGTTCACATAAATGTACTGTTCATACACTGCATTGCTTATACATTGTGTTCATTTATATAAGTAATATAAATGCAGTTGGGAACAGTTAATGAAGTACATTAAATGAAAACTTAAAAATTACAAAAAAACAAAAAAAGATGTGTCAAGTGAAACACAAATCTCTTACTCATCTCTTGCATCTCATGAGACCTCACCTCAAGCAGTGTGTTCAGCTCTAGGATCTCAGCATATGTACCTGGACCTGCTGGAGTGAGTTCAGGGGAGGGCCACAGAAAGATGCTCAGAGGACTGAAGCACGTCTCCTATGAAGACAGGCTGAGAGACTTGGGGCTCTTCAGCCCGCAGTAGAGAAGGCAGGGGGATTGCAACTAGCTGATCTTTAAGATACCTTAAAGGCCAAACCATTCTATGATTCTGTGGGCAATTTCAATGAAGCCAAATAGCAACATTTTGGTATTAGTAAGGTTTGGGAGAGCTTTGTTTTCAATGTTACGTTTTAGGCATTAAGATTCCATATTCTTAACACAATGGTTATTTAACCATAGTTGTATCAATGCATAACAATAAGAAAAAAGATGTAATTAGACATCTTTTCATTAGGCTGCTAATTAGCTCTCCATTTTCTTTGTGTCAGGCCTAAGCACAGATACCTTTAATGTTTTCAATGGGTATCCAATCCTTTAGCCTCATTTTTTTGAAAGGAGACTGGGGTTTTTTGTTGTTACTAATGCTACTGTTTGGGTTTTCTTTATAATGGAAGAAAAATCTGAAACTGAAAGACATCACATTCCCTTAGCTCATCATGAAGTTCTCCAACATGAATCCATCTCTTCTGCAACAGTTCTCCACATAATGCTGCTGTTGTAACATGGGTCAGGAAGGAAGGCTTTCCACAGGATGCAGTCCTTCAGGCACAGACTGCTCCAATGTGGGTTCCCAACGGGGTCACAAGTCCCACCAGGAAACCTGCTCTATCATGGGCTCCTCTCTCCATGGGTCTGCAGGTCCCTGCCAGCCTCCTTCCAGGCATCCACCTGCCTTGGTGAGGTTCTCCTTCATGGGCTGCAGGTGCATCTCTGCATCCCTGTGGTCCCCCATGGGGGGCATAGCTGCTTCACCATGGTTTTCACCCCGGGCTGCAGGAGAATCTCTGCTGAGGCAGCTGGAACACAGCTGGAACACCTCCTCCCTCCCCTTCTGCACAAACATTGGTGTCCGCAGAGCTGCTCTTCTCACTTATTTTCATTCCACTCTTTGCTTAGTGCAGTTATATCTGCACAATAACTTTTCTTCCTTCTTAAATATCTTATCACAGGGTTTAGCACCATTTCTGATTGGCTTGGCCTTGGTCAGCAGCAAGTCCACCCTGGAACCAGCTGACATTGGCTGTGTTAGATATGAAGGAAGCCTCTGGCAGCTTTCACAGAAGCCACTCCTGCAACTCCCCTGCTACAAAACCAGATCATGCTAACCCAACACAGAAGCCAATGCTTAAACTGTATAATTATTTTCACTTAAAAATAGAATTTAAAAAGATAACTAGAATAAGAGGTGAAAAATAAACCACAAACTAAATTGATCGTTATTTATTCAGAAAAAAGAATCTGGGGTCTAGCCTAGTTTGTCTACATGCCAACATGTATAACAACTGTTATACACCATATTTATTACTTAATATAATTTTATATTGACTTTTGCATATTATTTCTCACATTACAAGCATTGTCTGTGTTACAGATATCACTTTCATTTTAACAAACCAAGATAATAAAGTTTAATATAGATAATAAAAGTCTACATCTTATAGCTAGTAAATAGACGTTTTAAATCCATGGGGAAAATGATTGACAAAAAGAAGCAAAGGAAAAGAATAAAATAAAGCATATGTCCAATACAAAAAAAAAAAAAAAAAGGAGATGAGATTAAATTACAGAGT